>NC_069111.1:38631800-38966800 GCF_025612915.1 Magallana angulata
GGTCAAGTGTGAAATTGACATTGAACAACAGAATGATGAGTCCTTATTTTATCAAATAATAATGTCATGTCCCAGGCCTGTACTTGGTCAAGTATAAAGAGCCTCGGCCCTTTACACTACAGTTCCCTGTCAGCTGGAGCCCATCCCTGCAGTGCAACCGAAGCAGTGACTGTCTGTCTGTATGTGCATACCCTCCATCTCTTTGGCCGACGAAATCTCATACACTGTCATGGGATCTAGAAGATAAAAAATCTAAGCTGATTAAAGAAGCTGGATACTCAACAGTAATATAAAATACAATGGAACATTTATCAATAAATATGAATACTTTTGTATTTTTGCACTTTTGTACTTTTCAAACAAAATCTTCAAAACCAATGAACAAAATGAATGTTCCCACCTTTAGAATATTGAACCTTCTTGAAAGAAGGTTCTGACTGTACAGAAATATAGGGAAATTAAACGTTAAAGAACATTAAATTTTCAAACTATAACTTTTTCTTTTGCAATTAAATGATAGTTTATGACTAAAAATCGATTTAAATATCATTTTCAAACAGAAGGGTTATTGTGACCAATTAGTCTTTGTAAGATTAAAACTTGACATCAGATTTTATTTAACCAACCATGATACTGTTGATAATACAAGACAGTTAATCCCCATGATTAAGATATTCCGGTGCATTTCTAATTTTGCCTTGAACACAATAGGGACCTGAGCTACACAGCGGTTACCTTGACTGCCATTCTTCCTGATCTCCATCTCCAGCTGCTGGTTGAAGTCACAGTCATAAATTTTTCCGTTCCAGTTGACGTTCATCAGGTTGCGACACATTATGTTGTCCACAGTATGGATGTTGAAGTTCCTCACCAGCAATTCCATGTAGCTCTCAAGTTCATTCCTGTAACAAAATTTTTGAAAATCATATTAATTAATATGCGAAACTGAAGTAAAAAAGAACAAAACAGACTTCAACTAGAACTGTCCTAATGGGACTAATACCCCCGCAAGGCTAATTTCAAATGGGACAAATAATTGAATTGAATAAAAAAGGTTTGAAACACATACAAAAAAAAATTCTAGAATTGTAAATAAAAAACAAGAGGCCAATTGGCCTTAACGGTCACCTGAGTAGCATATATCCAATACACAAACTTGTCATGGAGTCTCATATATGCATCTATTTAATTAGGTTTCATACTGGAGTAGAAAAATTATAAATTTGTAATGACAACCACATTTAATTCAAAAAGAACTGTGAAACCTATAATTTTGGTGAAAAACTAAAAGATCTGGTCTACAAAATCATGAATTTAGTTTTCCTTTCAGGTGTGTGGGAGTAAAGAAGATAATTTTTTAACGTTATATGCATTAACATCTATACATCCATTTTGGCCCTGCCCTAGAGTCAAAACCCATACCCCAGGGGACATGAAAATTAAAATTTCAGTAGAGGACTTCCTGGTAAACATAATTATTAGTCATTTTTTTTATACAGATGGGTGAGAATAGAGAAGAAGATTTTTAAACATTATATGCATTTACACTTTATTGCCATATTGCCCCCCCCCCCATGTCCTGAACCCCTGACCCAGGGGCCATGAATTTCACAATTTAGGTAAAGGAGATTGTGGATATCATAACCATGTATTCAGTTTTTTGCCCACATGTGTGGGAGTAGAGAAGAAGATTTTCTTAGATTTAATACATTTTTACTATTTGGCCATATTGGCCCCACCCTAGAGCATGAACACCTAACAAAGGGGTCATGAATTTCACAATTTTAGTAGAGAGCCTCATGGACATCATAATCATGCATTTAGTTTTTAACAAATATATATAGGAGTAGAGAAGAAGATTTTCTAAGATTTAATACATTTTTACTATTTGGCCATATCGGCCCCACCCTAGAGCCTGAACCCCTGACCGAGGGGTCGTGAATTTCACAATTAAGGTAGAGGGCTTCATGGACATCATAATCATGCATTTAGTATTTAACAAATATATATGAGAGTAGAGAAGAAGATTTTCTAAGATTTAATACATTTTTACTATATGGCCATATTGGCCCCACCCTAGAGCATGAACACCTGACAAAGGGGTCATGAATTTCACAATTTAGGTTGAGGGCTTCATGGACATCATTATCATGCATTTAGTTTTTAACAAATATATATGATAGTAGAGAAGAAGATTTTCTAAGATTTAATACATTTTTACTATTTGGCCATATTGGCCCCACCCTAGAGCCTGAACCCCTGACCCAGAGGTCATGAATTTCACAATTAAGGTAGAGGGCTTCATGGACATCATAACCATGCATTTAGTTTTTAACAAATATATATGGGAGTAGAGAAGAAGATTTTCTAAGATTTTAATACATTTTTACTATATGGCCATATTGGCCCCACCCTAGAGCCAGAACCCCTGACCCAGGGACCATAAATTTCACAATTTTGGTAGAGGGCCTCATGGACATCATAACCATGCATTCAGTTTTTTCCTCACATGTGTGGAAGTAGAGAAGAAGATTATTGAAAATTTGGCTTTTTTTGCATATTTGGCCCCGCCCGTGGCACCCCAGGGGTGGTAGAGCCATAAATTTCACAATTTAGATTCTTCTTACCATAGAGATGCTTCACACCAAAAATGGTAACGATTGGCCTGGTAGTTTCCAAGAAGAAGTTAAAAATGTAAAATTGTTAACGCACGACGCACGACGACGGACGAAGACCAATTGCAAAAGGTCACCTGAGTGACTCAGGTGACCTAAAAATTATTAACAAAGAAAAATTAAAATCAAAATTGTCAGAATTTCACTGTAAATACATATCTATAACAGTAATACATTTACAAATGTATGTATCTGATGATATATATATTTTTTAACTTAATTCCTTTAAAGAGAAACCAACAAAATGACAATAACCCCTCCCTTTGCAGTAAATGGAAATACCAGTAGCCAAGCAATGCTCTTCTGTTGATAAAACTTTCAATATCTTTCTAATAAGAGTCTTGACAGATGCAATTAGTTGTTTCAAATTTTCCTCACTTTCTCCTATGGCACAATGGAACTCCATATCAGAAAATTGATCCCATAGGACTATGATTTACTTTGATGAGCTTGTTAAGTTTAATAAACTCCCAAAACATTACCATAATTACCATACTATGTAAAAATATGTAAAAAAGAAAATTTAATATTACAAACAATTTTAAAATTGCCAAAACACTACAATCATATCAGTAATTTTGAATTTCATTTAAATTAATGCCCAATAGGGTCACTTCATCAATTTACTTGACAAATAAATTTAAACAACCTCTAAAAATAGTTTAACTTCTTTATTAATAATGATATTATTTATTTCCTTATGATGATAGAACTTTTGGTTTACATAAAACAGTTTAAAAATAGCCCCAAAACCATCACCCATTTTACAGATTATCAATATCCCCTAAACACATGCTCCATCTGAACCATGGCTCAGATTATGGCTCCCTTGGGACAAAAGAATTCAGCCACACTTGTCTTTGATGTTCTTATAAGCTCCCAAGAATTTATCATTGACAAACAAAAACTTTGCATTGTCAGTTGATAGAATATTTATAAAAAATAATTTTTTTTTTAATTAAGACATAAGGACAAAAACCTCCATCTTGATGTATTTATATAAATATATTTTTGAGTGTTTTAATACTATTAATTAATTAATAAAATCTGTAAGGATTACCTCCCTTACTTTTCAACATTAGTGTACAATATATAGAATAAGGAAAATGAAAACTGTCATAAAATCATTAAATCTTGTCTGATCTTAAAAAAAATTGCAGGTGCACATTTTCAGATGGTGTTCAACATATGTACAAATTTTCAAACTGTACCATGCAGTAATAAAAAATTCTATAGGGGGAACAAAGTTGCGTCTACAGACAGACGGACGGACGGATAGGGTGAAACCAATATACCCCCCTAAACTTCGTTTGCGGGGGTATAATAATACTCTGTACGTCATTACACATTATAAAACAATTTAGTAACTTATCTCAACCTTAGTCCAGTAACAGAGTTGTTAAAAAAGACAATTTTTTTCAATATAGATATCAATTTATTTCCACAAAAACTTTTTGTTTTCAGAACTGTAAAAAAAACTTTTCATACTGAATTAAAACAATCTTAAATATAAGCTACACCACATTACTCACTACAATTAAATGTATACTAAATGCATTAGAAACAAGAAATGAACCCGCAAGCTTGGAATCTTAAGAAACAAGTGAAACAAGAGACTTAATCAATTACGGTACTATGATTTAATTCCATTAATTAGCAGTTAGGATATACAATATATTATATCTGTTTTTCTGTTTAATTGAATCTATTTCCAATTCAACTGATTACTTCAATGAAAAATGGTTTTTAATCTTTACATTTCAAAATTTTTGGTATATTTTTTAGAGGTTTTAAAACACTGTACCTCCTGTATAGAAAGTCAGCAAATCTTTTGATTGGCATGTTGGTAATGGTGAACAGCTCATTGAACTGGATACCAAAGTAATTCCAGAGTTCCTCTCGGTACTTTTCTGCTAGTTGTCCCTGGGGTGGGGGCAAGAAGGCGCCTGTAGAGATGTAGACAAAGCTGTCAAAAACTCATACAAATATTATTCTCTTTACAATGATCTTCTATTAAAATTTTGTGATTACTAACATGCACCTTTATACAAATTTTAGCAATAAACACATGTTTGGATCATGTAAAAGATTTCCGCCCATTTTCAATTCACTCAACGCAGCAGTGGTTTAACAGAAGTAACTTGAATAAGCATTGACCATAGGAAAATTGGGCAAAAATAAAAGAAGGATAAAAATGTCTCTGTATAAAAAATCAAATATCAAACTACAAACACATTCAAGAGAAGATCTGAAATATCTATAAAAATATTGTTATAATTAAATCAGACTTTTCTTGACTTATATTTCCATGTACTGGTATATACTAGATGTAGTATTCAAATGAACATCAATTACCCAAAGGATTATAAACAAGATCCAACTTTAAACCAGATGACTCTTCCGCGTATCCAAGCGAGTTGAATTTGCGGAGTGCCTGAATGCTCCGGTCAAACACCCCTTTCCCTCGTTGCATGTTGACATTCTTTGCTGTATAACAGGGAAGGGAGGCGACTACGTTCACAGCATGGTCTCTCATAAACTCAGCTGTGTCTTCCTGTCCTAGGAAAAGGAATTATGGGATTACAACTACTGGAGATGTAGACTACATCAAATTTTCATTAAAGACAGACAACAGAGACTTTAGTGAAAAAAAAAGATAGATAACTACTGGTACTAATGTCTTCGAACAATTTGCAGGAAACAACGAAACCACTCCATATAAATACAGCCCATGTACAGTATATACATTATACAAGAGCATTTAACTGTGATATGTGACCATTGGTTGGTTCACACTCTAACCTGGTTCTAAGTGTGATGTCAGATTACTTCGCACTATGATTTTCTTTCCCAGTTCTTTGGCACCACGGACAAGGAATCTAAACTGGTCACACAGCTCTGGGGCACCTCCTTCAAAACAAAAATACCAGCTTTTAGAGACAGAATCTTTATAATAAATATAGGTTGATACTATCTACTTGTAAGCAACAAATGGTGGGTACTGAAAGTGACTTAATTATTTCAGTGACAGCACACATTTAAATTTAATGGCCACACTAAATAAGCACAACTTGTTACTAGTAATTCTCCCATATCATTATCTGACTAGGTATTCGGGAGGCCAGGGTTTGAATCTCAGTCTGGTCCGTCATCATTACTCCCATCACTTTTTAAAATACAACATTATCCCATTTATTTCATACATGATCAAGCTGTCAACATTTGATTATTAGCGTTAGGGTTTTATACAATTTTAAGATAAGGGCAGTTAATGCAACTACAGCCTACTCCGGATATATATTGAAATTCAGGGGACCATGCAAATTATTTCAATATATCCGTATTTCAATATAAGCGAAATTCACTGACGTGAAGCAGCCATTTTTGAAAGTTCAATCCCGATGTAAGCATAGAAAACCAAACCCGAACAAATTATTAGATCATTATTTATCTATTACAATAAACGGATTACATGGAACATTATTCCTTGAAAGTTTGATTAAAATTATATCCGAAAGTTTTGTAAGTTTTGTTTTGTTACTATCTTAAACCTAATCATAACCTCGGATCGCATTCTTTTACGTTTTAAAAAAAAGTTAGAGAAAAATCACCACCCTCAAACGCTTCAAATATTGCTGAACGCTGCTTGTATATCATCGTAAGTGTACACGCGATTATCTCAAAATCCTTAGCTATTTCGAATTTAGGCTTTGTTCTTTCATCAATAGCCATAACTAGTTTGTATTTAGCGTCCGGAGATAAGGCATTTCTTTTCCGTGGGGTTTCCATATTACGTCTAGCCTCAATACATCCGTATTCGTAAAAACAAAAAATTAAACAGTGAATAAATTTCACTTTTTGATAAAAGTATAAAAACACACATGAAGAGAACTTATCAATTCACACCTTTGTATATCAACCGGTCAGTCTGGCATAATTACTGTCACCAACCGTGATGACAGCCGCCAGGAAGAACTTCAATATAACCGTTATAAAAACAACTAATTATCACCTTTGGGGACCGATCAGTGGCTTCAATATAAGCGATATTTCAAAATAACCGATTTCATTATATCCGTGAAATCAATGCAAAGAATATGAGAGGTAAAAACTGGGGATTTATTTCTATTTCAAAATAAGCGGAATTTCAAAATAAGCGAGTTCAATATAAGTGGAGTAAGCTGTACATGTAGAACTGGAGTAGCTGTAAGGTGATTGTTGCTACATGTATTAGTGTGGTTTACTGTTCCAGCTTTCGCCCTACCTGTGAGGTCCAGGGTGTGGATGGAGGGACTATTCTGGAGGATAAGCAGACACCTCTCCGCCGTTTGTTGAAGCATCATCTCCTTCCTCTTTGGAGACGACTCCACGAAGCAGTGATTACAGGCCTGATTACAGTACAGTCCTATGTTGGCTTGGAGGATCTCTATTGTCTTTTTCCTTAGAGAATCTTTTATTTCTGTTTCTATGAATAGAATATAAGAAAAAATCAAAGATTTTCCTTACCAAGCACCATCACATATGTGCCAAATGCCAAAAAATATTTCCTTTTATTATTTTTATATGCAAACATCTTTTTAAAAATTTTATCAATAAGACAATTTTTGTACCCTTTCCCTTTTTTTATAATGCTCAACTGTTTATAACTGGTTGAGGTATATATATAAAACCTTTTGAGGTACATGTACAAAGTTTTAATTACATAAATGATGATAAAAAAGTAAACCTTATATTTTCACAAACTATAAAAACAAAAAACAATCCTCTATCTGTATTTCTTAGTTAAAATGAAACAATTAGGTTGATTTTGAATGATTCACAGACTACTGAACCAAGTTAATTTCATCTGCTAATCAAAAACACAACCAAAATTTTCTGCATACCGGTAATTGTTTTTTTCAACAAAAGAATGAATATTTGTTCCATCAGAGGTCTTTTTTGTAAATTGCTGAAACAAATGATCCACTGCTCAATGTATACATGTATTATGTGTACATGGACATTTAAAAATGTGGGCACCTTTAGCTCATACAAGTTTCGAAAGGCCTCTCACATATTTAAGTTGATCTGGACAATTTCCACAAAAAATATATATAGTAATTGTTGATATATAATGATGCACAATTATTTTTGACAAACAAGTTCATATGTACTCACCCATCCCTTCTACATTTTCTGCCCTTTTAACCTTCCAGAAAGTTTCAAAATTTGGAATATCAAGGTTTGACAGGGCTCTCTGTCTGCGCTTTCGTTCCTCTCGTGTCATCTTCTTCTGTCCCATTTCCTTCAGTTTAGCTGCTGTTAGTTTAAAGTTTTCATCCTCTTCCATCTCTTTCAGTGTCTCAGGGATGAGGGAACCCTGAAAGAAAAACCTTCAAGGTAAGGAAAATTATTCCATGTTAGATATTACTTAATAATACTAAACCATCAACCTCTATCTGTGCCTTTTAATTCCCACACAAATTAAATTCCTTATGTATAAACATGAGTACTTAATTCTGCAATCCCACTCTTTTGAATCAAATGGTGAGAATATAAAATCACGAACGCAGAACTTTTATCCTCATTTCTTATACATGTAGTTTTCAGATCTCAAAAAATACTGGCAGATTTTAAAATCTGCGAAAGGTGCTTCTCGGGATTTTACATGGATATTAATTAGGAATCTACAGTTAGTATATGCAAGACTGGCCATGCGTTCGACCATATGAATACTAAATCAGAAAAAGGAATACCTTAGTTCTCTCTTCTAAGTCCTTTAGTCCCTCCCACTGAAGGGTGGGTGGGGGTTTTTGGGGGCGCGAGAGGCGGTGACTATCCACCTCTACAGAGGTGTTATAGTCAGGCAGCTGGACATCCTTGTACTGTCCCCCTGAACTACATCTGACCAGGCTGAGGGAGCTACCCACTGCATGGCGAAATGTAACAAGTCTTCTATACAGCATATCTGGAGAAAAAAAATTACACATTCAGTCATTGATGAATCCGATATCTCATGTGACAATTACATAAATAGTAGTATTTTGGATTGTTACTCTGTTCTTCTATTTAATATATAATTAAAGTCTAGCTCAAATCATTGTTTCTGTCACTTTGACACAATTTTTAAGATGAAATGTACAAACCTGTCGATTAAGTGCAATTGAAATAGGCATTAAAGGGATTGAAAATCCAAGATTTATCTAATGACACATCATCTGTTTCACCTTGAAAAACTCACAGGAATGAAAACAAATTTTATTACAGAGATTTATGATGGAAGATGTTTACATTTATCATGTTTATACATGTACACCATTCAGATATACCTGGGATATCTTGTGCAGTTTTTCAGAATTATCCTAGTAATAAATATGCAAAGGGTGAATAGAGAAACAGCGTGGATCGTCACCCTTGGCTAGTGAAGATGAGCGAGAACTTTCATCATGTTTATTTCATTTGCACATGCTGCACTTATATATGCAAAATCCCGTCGACATTTTATTTTTGGCTGATAAGTTAAAGGGGGCGTTTTAAAGGGAAAATCTTGGGAATTGTATTGAGGGAACATTCTTTGAATTTTAAGGTATAATAACATATTTTAATAAGTATCCAATAATTAAAGAAAAATCATATATGCTACATTAATATCTAATTGGGACAGGGTATAATGTACTTCTCCATGTTCTTATATTTGAACTGGTTGCATGCATGCATATGGTGCAAGTTTTAGAACATATCCTTGAACTTTGAGAATTAATCTTTGATTTGCCATATATCAAGTAAATCAGGTTTGCCAACTACTTTATTACAACTGATAATGAACTTCACATGATTTTCAATTTCAGAGAGTAGATAAAAAAGTGTGAATGGAAGTCTGGAAGAGTAAAATGATGATAATGCATGAACTTTCAGATGAAGCAATTGAGTTGCAAAGTTCTATTCCATAAGACTACAAAAATTCATGCATGATGCATTTCCATATATAAATACATGTATAAAACTCCTAAAACAATTAAATTGGTAGGCACTCTACAGTTCTATGCTTCCTGTCAAATTTGCTATCGTGATATGCGAGTTCTAACATTGTTTAGAAATAGAAAATATCTGTTAAGGAGTTTGTTTCACTTACTCTTAGCTAAGACTAGGCTATAATTTTAAAATAACGAAGCATTTTTTTCAAATATCTTTATGTAGCCTCTTAAACACAATCTTGATCTAGGAATTGGTAATTTAATATATCAAATAAACAAGAGCCTCCGCGAGATATGATGACAGTCTTGGATACAGGTGGGTGATTTCATTATTTAACGCCTTTCAAATGTAAACTGGTAAATGTCTTGACAAATTTCAAGAGGTAACATACGGGTTGTTAGTACAACATGCAATTTATACGAAAAAGTTTTAGACCTACCTCAGTCAGCTGCACAATCAAACTAGGCCTACTGACACTGTCTGATTTTTTTTTCTGTGTGTTTTATCAGCAGAAGCTCTCATGCTATGTAAACATGATAAAAGCCGCCATTCTAAAGATTACGGTAAAAGAATTACATAACGAAAAAGGTAAAGTGAGTAATAAACATATGCCGAGCCGAGATTCTCAATTTTATAAAAAAAAAAAAATCAGGCATGTTATTGACAACAATTTATAAAGGGATTTTGCTTTGGAGGGGAATGGATTCATGGGGACTACCGCAATGAGATTATTGGATTATTACGAGGGATTGGTAACAATAGGAATAACCTAACAACAGAGAAAAATCTATACAGACAATATGGGACAGGGTAGTATAATATGTTAGTATATACGTCCCTGGTATGGGACACCTCCATGTTGTGACATATTTTTTATCGAACTAAACAATTTTGAACTAAAGCGTCAGGCATGTAGTATCGGGGGTGGGGGGGGGGGGGGGCTGCCGCCCCCCCCCCCCCTTTTCTCGGCCCAAATAATTTTCTTAAATTTACATAGTAAAAATTGAATTATCATGGAGTTGGCCCCCCAAATTTTTTGGGAGTATGTAAAAAATTGGAATAGAAATGAGAGAAATCGAAGTTATATATAGATCTACATCAGCCCCCCCCCCCCCCCCCGGATTAGGATTTTGAAGATTTCGGGAAACAGCCTTTTTTTTTTTTTTTTTTTTTTTTTGGTCAAGATTTTTTGGATGAGTCTGCACCCCCCCCCCTTTCAAAATCGATGCTACGTGCCTGAGCGTAATGATATGAGTCGAAATTAACGAATGCGAGAGATCAGCTTTTGCAGATGTGGAACTCTACCGATCTGTATTGAGACTTGACGTTTTCGTAATGAACGTATCTGTGGCCGTCTTTGTTTATTCTGTTCAGAACAGTGTATTGAAGATGAAAAAATTTTCTTTTATATTGCACTTTATATAAAAATCTACGACAGAAATATTTCCATATGGTGAATTTCGAAGAATTTGATAATAATGATAATAGTCAATATTTATTTGTTTCATTGATCAACAATTACCCATTACAAACTGCTAGATTTATAAACTCTGCATATCAGATCAGGAAAAATAATATTCAAAAGTAAACGTGTTAAAATATTGTACATCAGAAAAGTAATTTATCAATGTCCAAAGGTTAAAATTTGAAATCATGCATGTATAAAGTTATAATTGGAAATAAAGTGACTTATAATTATAGGTCCAAGGGACCGGGTGCAAATTACAATTATCTGACATGTACCTTATATAATATAAATGTCATGCACAATGTCACTATAATAAACTATTACTTTCTTACCTTACTTACGATATCAGTTTTTTCTTTCCCGATATTGTCACAGATCATGTGGGTGACGTACTACGGAGTTAGGTTCATAAGTTATGATAGCACGTGTGAAAAACGTCGTATTCAGAGATCTTATTTGAATAATAATAAAAATATTTTTGTTAATAATTTTATAAATTATAACGTTTTAGATTAGATTTAGTGATTGCAAATGATAAAAACATAAAAAACCGCAAAAAATAATTTACAGAGAAACGCGGAATGTTTTCTGCTTAATATTGTAACGGAGTTTGGGTAGTTGGGGATTTTCCCGGATGCACCGTTAACATCGATATCTTTGACATGCGGGCCCTTTGGTCATTTACGGTGGTCAATCATTTTTAGAGAGGTCAAGATGAAACATTTCACATGCAATACATTTTTTATAAGGTTATTAATACATTTTTTTCAGTCTGCATTTATTTGGCGTTTATGCACTACACCTGATAACATCAAACCACTCATGCCATAATTTTTGCCTTATACATGGTGTAGATTTACGATATATTGCTATTTAGAATATGCTGCATTAATAAAAAAAAATGTAATGAATAAATAATATGTTCATTAATGTATGCATAAATGATTTAAAATATTTGAAATATGTGAGGACAGAAATCAAACGGCATCCATACATTGTTCATTCTGAAAAGGTCATTGATGAAATTTATTTGCAAACTATATTCATTAATTTTGAGAACATAAAAAAAAAATCAAAATTGTTCACGAAATATGCTTTTTTACATAGCAATATCATAAATTTATCAATATATTGCTGAAATCAGCATTTAAATTTTGAAGTTTTTGATTCTAAATTTGAACAAAATGTAATGGCACATAAAAAGTTGTCAATGAATTTTTTTAAAAATTTAATATTTCAACCTTAGCATGTGCATTATAACTTTTAAAGTTTTCATTGAAACTATCTTGGCATTTAAGAGAGATACTACAATAGGAATCAACCCTACCCCCTTTTCTGGAATTGTGATCTTTTGTGACAAATTCTGGTTTGAACCATCAGAAAGGTAATGTATTATTTAGATTTATCAATTAACATGAACAGGTCATTATCATAATATATATCTGATCATATTAACCGCTAATGATTTTGTACATTTCCATTTCTAAAATCAATTACTGCGCTTACGCGGGATATCATATAAAGTGATGTGTAATAAAAAAAAATACATGGGACAAAACACAGCGTAATATAAACAATGACAAAAGTTAACATTAATGACCTAATTAATGACAAATTCTTGAAAAAGTAAAATCCGCCGCTTGTAAAAAATCTCTAAAATGGCCATTACAGTATCATTTTTGTAACACATGATTTTATTGTTCAAGGAAAGATATAAACTCATAATAATTTTATACGATTTTTATGAGAAAAATGAAACTCTGCTTTGGTTGCAAGTAATACAGTGTGTAGGTGAAATTTTCGTATTGATGAATGCATGACATCAATATCCAATCCAATAAATCATATCCATTAATATTGATAAGACGTACAAAAAACAACCCATTTTTGTTCATATTTTTAAAAATATGGATAAAATATTTTAAAGAGAACGTGTCTAACAGAAAACATATGGTACATGGTACATAATGTTGAATAAAAACCAAAAATACTTACAAATGTACAAGTGCACCATCAGCCATATATTCTGGCTAGAGGCTTTTATACTTACAATCCAAATATCATTGCTTACACTCATATTCTCGTAACAGTCTTTTAAAATACAATAATGATAAGCTTTAACATTTGAACAGTTCTTAATTTTCTTCTAATCTGAAGAGGGTGCCTACCGAGTTGAAAACACACCATATTATTATTCCTTATTTTCTTAACACCTACATTTAGTATTTTTCTACAAAAAAACCGGCATAAGAACGCCTTCTCAGTAGGCATTATTTTACGCGAAACAGGCATTATATAATCTTTCCAAAAGGCTTTTAAACGCGAAAAAGGCGTTGTAGCACATTATAACGCCCTAATTTGGAAAAAAAAGTATCATAACGCCTTCTTGTTAAATTCGTAATAACGATCACCAATAAAGAATTTACATTGTGTGTGTGTGTGTGTGTGTGTGTGTGTGTGTGTGTGTGTGTGTGTGTGTGTGTGTGTGTGTGTGTGTGTGTGTGTGTGTGTGTGTGTGTGAGAGAGAGAGAGAGAGAGAGAGAGAGAGAGAGAGAGAGAGAGAGAGAGAGAGAGAGACAGATATGCACATCGACAGAAGAAATGGGTCTGGACTGGACACACCATACGGAAACCACCATCCAGGCACCACACGGCACGTCCTGTCCTGGAACGAAGAGAGAGAGAGAGAGAGAGAGAGAGAGAGAGAGAGAGACCAACAGATATGCACATCGACAGAAGAAATGGGTCTGGATTGGACACACCATACGAAAACCACCATCGAGGCACCACACGGCACGTCCTGTCCTGGAACGAGAGAGAGAGAGAGAGAGAGAGAGAGAGAGAGAGAGAGAGAGAGAGAGAGAGAGAGAGAGAGAGAGAGAGAGAGACCAACAGATATGCACATCGACAGAAGAAATGGGTCTGGATTGGACACACCATACGGAAACCACCATCCAGGCACCACACGGCACGCCCTGTCCTGGAACGAGAGAGAGAGAGAGAGAGAGAGAGAGAGAAAGAGAGAGAGAGTTTACCATAAGAAACGTGCTTGAAATTTTGTTTTGTTCTATGTGTGTGTGTGTGAGAGAGAGAGAGAGAGAGAGAGAGAGAGAGAGAGAGAGAGAGAGAGACCTGCGACTTTATTCACAAAGCATCCGTAAAATAACGGGTCCGTTAACTTTACGGAACAATAACGGATGCATCGGTAAAAAAATAACTTGGTAACATCTCCTTTAGCGTTTAGTTAACGTATGCGGTCAGAAAACTATTTGTTTCATCACAATGCAGCTTCCCAAAATAATCTTATGGAGTGGGGGCGATTTTGACGCAGAACCGTGTTCGATCGGGTCTTAGATGGCCTATGTTCTCTAGGGAACGACAGGCTTAAACAGTAAATCCATCTGTCATGTGGTAAATTTTGAACTTTTAATTTGTAAATTGAATTTACACTCAACCGGTAAAATTCAAAGATTTAAAACATGACTCATCATTGATATATATTTTTATTTTTAATTTTTGATGTTGATTTTGCGTGGATTATTTTGTGATTCATAAAATCATGGCCATGTACGTGTTCATCGAGTACATGAACTCCACGGACTGCACGGACTGAAAACACATACATTGTAATATGCACTTGTTTAAAGCTCAGGTTGTTTCTTTTTGCACGTGCTCAAATAACTACCACATGCAGTCGTCATTGACAAAACAGATATCGAGAGACAACTACCTAATTACACCATATGTCGTCAGTGACAGTTAGATCATCGTTTACTCCCTCCAAAAATGCAACCTGAAGATCACAAATGATTTAAGTTGCCTTTAAGTCGATAAATATCACAATTACCATAGAACTAATGCGAGAACGTGCTGGTTTCCACCGGCATTCACACAACAGATTCAGTGGTAGATGCATTGTCATAGCCGCAAACCTCCGAGTCTAACACTCTCTCCTACCCTGGTGTTAGAATTTGACAATTCTTTGTTACAGGAATAATATGAAGGCGTTTGGCTACCCATAAGTCCCCGTTTGGATAAAGTTTCATCAGCTATATATTTGAATTTCTTCTTTGATTCGAATATTGAAACATCGATCTACGGATAACTATAGGTAAGCTGCGTTTTATGATTTAGAAAGTAATATACAGTCGTTTGATTTGAACACACACATATATATATATATATAAACTAGGCAGTAGGCAATGTCTATGTAAGCTACATTTGTACATGGCTATAATTCTCAAAATCCCTGAAAAAAAACATCTATGATATTATATACACGTCAGTTCTAGTATATGACTGAGTATGATTTTTCTTATTTAGAACTCTATTGTACGAAAAATTATTAAATTTACGTGAATAAACTTTTACGAAACCGCGCTTCATACATGTATTATTGTATGAGAAAACCTTGTACTTCGGTAAAAAAAATAATAAATATATATACATTGTATATATGACCTTGCTACATGTATGTACTTATAAACAATGATTTTATACTCTTCTTCTGAATCTATGTAGCTGTCAAATTTATCATTATGCAAAACGATAAATATGCCAATGACATGTTGACAAATTTAGAGTAAAAGTTGTTTCAAATGATCGAAAATGAGAAAATGGTACTATATACGGATACACGGAAGGATGTATTGAATTACAAGAAGATTTAGAGAAGTTTATAATAATCTGGGGTTTTTTTTAAAAATTTAATTTATTATTCCTTTTTTTTAAAATTAGATTAAGTTAAAGTTTCCTAAAAAAAAATCAAACAATTTGTCAGAGTTTAGACTTTTGTTTAAAAAAACTATAACCAGCCATCATATTTTCCTGTGGTATAATAGAATAAACTTTAAGCAAATATTCCATCTTTGATATTACATAAGCCAAAATCATAAAAGGCATGGATATGAGAGATTTCCACACGAGTCCATCATCCATACAAGGCATGTAAGGTCTCGATTATTTAATGGAAAACTGTTGTTCTTCTTGCATGTAAGAGCTCTCTAAAGAACAACTTGGACACAATTTGAGCTTTTAATTTTAATATTTTACCATTTAGAATGATTAATATGAATATTTTTAATGATTTGTCAAAAGTCAAATAGTGCGTCATAAGCAAACTTCAGAGTTATATGTGTTTCACTGGTATAAGATTCAATGAAATCTTGCTTTCTTTCGTTGATGATATCATTTATGAACACATTGAATCAGTTTACCTTGATTGTCACGAATAGTTTAGTAAAAATAATTATGATTTAATCCTTTACATTATTTGTATACAAATATTTAAAAAATGCGCAAACGTACATGTACCATCTCATACAAACGAAAAAAGAAAAAAAAAAGAAATAAAATCTTGATCTAAGTCTCTCTTAATATCTTGAAGTTGTCGAAGTAGTCCCTCTCTTTCAAAGCATTCTAATTTTTTTTGCAGAGATGAAGTGTTGCGCATTTGCCATCATATTGTGCCTGACAGTACATTCTGTTAATACCAGACCCAATGGTTCCGGACACTTTCAGTTGTCTTTGTTCCGGTCTCTTCATTATAGAGATGGTAACAGCCAACTTGGGGGCATTCCTCAGCAGAATGAACTAGAACCACTCCAGCATGAATTTCCAGACCTCAACGATATTCAAATAAAGGAGGAGAGACCATGCAAATGCGATAAGAGTTATGAGAAATTCATCAAAGATAGATATTCGCGATTCAGCAAATCGAAAATTCGAGGCATGTTGTACCGGTTTGGGAAATAATGAGAAAATTGAAGAACGGTTCAAACAGACAGAAATGACCACAAATGGCTTTATTGATGTACATTTATCATTTTCATGTGTTGTCCTTTATATCAGTTGAAATAAATCTATGAAAATATTACATTAAAAGAATATTTCAAAGTAAAAAAGTAAGGAAATAAATTAATTAAATATCAAAGAAATCAGACATGTAATATAAAGGATGGCATTGAATGGACAGAAAGGCCCATTTTCTGACTTTTGAATCGCCAGTGTCTTTCTCGGTAATAACACCAAGAATCGATTTTGTTACCTATCGTCCAATATATTTCATCAACGCCGTGGTTTGGATGCAAGGTATTGCCTAATTATACCAAATGAAACAACGTAAATATGTCATTGATTTGAATATTTAATGGAATAATACATGAAAATTATATAAACGTATGTTATAAGGAATCATTCTTTGAATATTATGAGTTGATATATTATTATGATAAAGCTTTTCCAGCTTTGGTGGATTTGATCACCCCGATCGTATTTGATCAGCTCAAAAACCTCAAATAATAATACCTCATTCCTAAAATAAACGCGAACATTTTGTGAATAATCTGTAACTTTTGCATCATACAAGCAAGTTAACGCAACACTTCTTTGATCAGGCGTACATTTTATCAAAGTAGGAGAACCATAACTCCATCGCCCTACCTCCAAAAAAAAGTCCTGTGTTTCAATCGAATTGTCAATTATTACACAAGAACGTCGAGATAATCGAAAATTCGCGACTGACTGCGGAACTTTTAGCGCGGATTAAACACTGTTCTATATTGAGAAAAATAAATAAAGACTATTTTTGTGTTCTATCATAAGTTTAGAGACTTATTTAATTTTTATGGGAACTTTGATCTTGAACTTTAATTATTCTGGATGTAACAGTTATATAAACTTGCACATAATAAATTGATGTATATCTGTCTTTACTATTGCATGTATGTGCATGAAGTTTCATACGAGATCAAAATGAGTAAACACGATTATTTTTAAAAAATAAAATAAATAATAATAATAAACTAGACACGATCTCGTTGCGAGCAACGAGGAGGTCTTCCGTCCGATTTTTAGAAGAGGAAATGACCTTGCCTTTTATCTTCATCAACGAAACATATCAGGAAATGCAGATGTGATCTAAAAGAGCGATGGATGAAGGATTATACACCTGTAGGATCCTTAATTTTAAGGACCAGTCCCATTTTATTTCATATTAAATAAGAGGTCTATTGACTTAATAACAGGTCTAATAACCTGTAATAAAAAGAAACCGAAGAAAAAAAGAGGGCCTTCCTTTGTAAACGGAAGACCCTAATAACAATAAGAATAGAAGGGTCTTCCGCTGAAGACGGAAGACCCTAATAATAAAAGACTGTATTTGTCTAAATCTTAATTGAAGAGTGTTTTTCAACTTGTACTACAGTCCAACAACCCTTTTATGTTGATTATTTTAGTTAGAAAATTAAATAAAAAGCAGAGAAAGAAATAGAGAGAAAGAACAAATCTTGGCTCCGGCGAGATTAGAACACACAGCCTTTGCAGGTGTCTCAAAACATGGCTGACGCGAAATAATTCCCGAATTTGTGTTTGAATTTGGGGCGTTTTCGCCCGGGAGAAGTTTTTGTATGAGATGAAAAACAAAGTGTAAGATGTCTGACTATTTAGGTTTGGTAACAGTGCGAGGTCATTTGAAATATTGACGCGTGTTTTTGTCTGGAGGGGGGTGAAAAGACCCGAGCTTGATTCGAAAATAGAATTTTGAGGTGTGGATCTCGGATTCGTGTAACAACTATTAGGGGAAGTCCTAAAACAATGACTGATGCAGTTTACCCATGTATTTCAGTGTTGAGAATTTTTGTTCGTGTCGTTTACTATTATGTTTGACTGTTTTATTTCAGCAGGATTCATAGAATCTTTATAAATGTAGAAATAACGAAATCAGTAACACGTAAATTTATTTGGTAAAAATTTGATGCAGTAATTTCCACAGTTCTAACATTCATAAGTAGTTCACACGCTATCGTAGATTCAGACTAAACGGAAAAAAAGAAATATACATGCAACAGAAATATTACGTGGCTGCACAGGGGCCAAGCCCATTTCAACATTAATTTCAAAGAAACCATACATAAAGAAAGAGGTCGAACTCTGACCCAGATAGAAAACTACCAGCTCGCTTCAAAATCCTAAAAAATCAATTAATCTTTAAAACACTCGCAACGTGCATGTATTTTTCATAAAAGTAATGTCTGAGATACACTCCTGCCGAATTTTAAGTTGTGGCACTTATGCGGCGTTTTTCCTTTGATGACTGGTGTACAATAATTTCCAATACTTGTCTTTCACCCGAGTAGGCGTGGCTTATCACCGTACAATAACTTTAGAATTTACAAGTTATTGTTCTGTATGAAAGAAGGCATGGTGATAGTACCGTACAATAATTTTTGAATTATTGTACACTGAAAAAAAGAAGAAGCAAACTTCCACAAAACTTATGCTTTAATCAATTTCAAAACAACTCTAAACTCAAATTCTTCTCCATAAACACCTGAACTGCTGCTGAACGTCCTTGTGTAATTTTTAACACAGACAACATAAAATTCAACAACAAAAATGAAAAAAAAAATACGTTTCGTTTAGTTTAACAACCTATCTGGCTACTAACTATACTTTAAAACTGAAACGTAACGTTGCAGTTTTTAAATTATCCAAACGGGAATTTAGGCCTCTTGCTCATGGGCTCCTCTTTACTATGGGCAGTTGCAGATGTTTCCGGAAAAACGGAACACTCGGAGATGATCCAATTCTGTTTCGTACTCTGCAAGCGTCTACGTAACGCTCATGTTCAGTAATCCGTCGAAAGCTTCCATTTCGTCACAAACTTGAGATGATGTCAAGTCGTCGATCTTTTCAATTTTGAATTCATCCTCAAGGAAATCTACGTCCATCTGTCAAAGCGGTCCAAACTGAAATGCTGCGCGAAAAATGCAGCTCGTGAAAGTAGGCGTGCCACAAATCATTTGCTGGACCAATCGTCATACAATAATTGCTGTATCTTTAAATGAAACGGGGTCGTGACCTCGTGCCCTTGCGGGCACTCGTCACGCCTCCGTTTCATTTCTAGATACAGCAATTATTGTATGACTATTAGTCCAACAAATATAACTTGATGGATCTTACAATAGGGGAGATATACGCATTATTCTCTCGAAGTCGCCAGTTTATTTTTACTCGGACATTTACCGGTCCAGAGCTCACGATGGGATTTTGCCTATGACAACAGCAGTATTGCAACAAGTCGAGAAACATTTGCAATAATCTTTTAAAATCTTACATCAAACGCAATTTATGGATTTACTTTTTACTTTTAAAGTTTTCAGAAATAAAATATATAAAATGCCATAACATTTACATGCTAAACACTACATATGTATGATGAGAGAGAGAGAGAGAGAGAGAGAGAGAGAGAGAGAGAGAGAGAGAGAGAGAGAGAGAGAGAGAGAGAGATTAATCAGAAATCGATTTGATCAGAGACATAAATAACATTTACGTCTCTGATTTGATAAAGAAATTTATAATTGTTTTATCTGCTTTTTCATATGTATTATATTTCTTTTTGTCTCAAGTTTTTCTTTGCCGACAATAACTGCATAATAAAAAATTCTGGTAAGTCAGCAAATAAAATAACCTACATCATTAGAAATATAGTAAGATTATTTATTCCCCATTTTCCCGAATCCAAACGATACCCAAGTGTTATGTCTAAATGACCAATGTTAAGCATTCAGTTGATAATAAAAATCGGTTTTTTTTAAATCCCAGACAGTCAATAGATTTGTTATTAAATCATTGAACAGTGAATTTCAAAAAATAACATCCGTAGACAATATCCCGTAACTAGAAAAAAATACGTATTTACTTTTTTTGACGTAAAATGTACATTAGCCTCTAGCCTCATTACTCCATGTTACCTGTAGTAGATCTTTTAGAGAGAGAGAGAGAGAGAGAGAGAGAGAGAGAGAGAGAGAGAGAGAGAGAGAGAGAGAGAGAGAGAGAGAGAGAGATTTTAGTGTTGAGGAATTCAATATAAACGCAACATTTGTCAATAAACGCATGTATACATGCATACATGTACATATCTAAATGTTTGAATAAATACAAAACAACCTTTCATTTTAAGCCATGTGAAATACTAAAAACGTTGGTGCATTGCTAAATGTTGTGTGTATACAATCATTGAAATGGCGGCATTTCTTTGATGCCGGCAAAGCGATCCAGTGAACTCTAATGCGGTCAAACTGCAGGGGTGCTTCGGCGGCATGTCTTTGATGCCGGCAATGCGACAATCGTCCGAATTTAGCGAGCAGTTGACAGAAAAGAGCTCTATATTTGTACTGAAAAAAGCCGCTATTATTTTTATTTATGACAAAAAGAAAACGGAAAACATTCAAATCCATCATTATAAAGATAAAATCGTTAAACAAAACACAGTTAAGCAAGAACAAATAATCGGCACTCGGGGACTGAACCCGGGTCGCCTGGACACAAGTCCACCACTCTAACGACTGAGCTACGCGGACTCTCGCTTCAGAACTTTGGAGCCCAAAATCTCGAGAATGCATGGATCGATTTTAAAACAGATTTCATATTCAGAGGTTTTTAGAGTGTCTCTATCGAATAGTAACATAAAAAAAATTCAAGTTCAAAAAATTGAAAAATTAAGGTTTTTCATTTCCTTCCGCTGACGACCGGAAGTGACGGCAGACGTTCGGATATGCGTAGTACACTGCGGCCGTTCACTCTCTACGATCTCTGAAAATTTGAAAGTTCTATCTTAAATACTTTTGGAGAAAACTCGTGAACAAGCAAAAACATAAAATCTTTAATATCTCGGGACCGGAAGTGACGACCAAAAAAATCCCACGTACTTTTCTTACAAATGTTGTCATAAACAAGATCTGAAAGTTTTATCAAAATCGACTGAAGCGTTTTCGAGAAAACGTGGGAGAAAAAAAAAATAACTAGACACGATCTCGTTGCGAGCAACGAGGAGGTCTTCCGTCCGCTGAAGACGGAAGACCCTAATAATAAAACACTGTTTTTGTCTAAATCTTAATTAAAGAGTGTTTTTCAACTTGTACTACAGTCAAACACCCTTTTATGTTGAATATTTTAGTTAGAAAATTAGACAAAAAGGAGAGAAAGAAATAGAGAGAAAGAACAAATCTTGGCTCCGGCGAGATTAGAACACACAGCCTTTGCAGGTGTCTCAAAACATGGCTGACGCGAAATAATTCCCGAATTTGTCTTTGAATTTTGGGAGTTTCCGCCCGGGAGAGGAGCTGAGTTTTTGTATGAGATGAAAAACAACGTGTATGATGTCTGACTATTCAGGTTTGGTAACAGTGCGAGGTCATTTGAAATATTGATGTGTGTTTGTGTCTGGAGGGGGGTGAAAAGACCCGAGCTTGATTTTCGTCTTAAATAAATCGAAAATAGAATTTTGAGGTGTGGATCTCGGATTCGGTTAACAACAATTAGGGGAAGTCCTAAAACAATGACTGATGCATTTTACCCATGTATTTAGTGTTGAGAATGTTTTTTCGTGTCGCTTACTATTATGTTTGACTGTTTTATTTCAGCAGGATTGATAAAATCTTTATAAATGTAGAAATAACGAAATCAGTAACACGTAAATTTATTCGGTAAAAGTTTGATGACAGTAATTTCCACAGTTCTAACATTCATAAGTAGTTCACACGCTATCGTAGATACAGACTAAACGGAAAACAAGAAATATACATGTAACAGAAATATTATGCGGCTGCTTACATCCCTTGTACTGTGTAAATTTCAAGTCCCCGTACAGGCTATACTCGCCGTTTGATCTCAGGAATTTCTTCTTAATTGTTCAATCCGCTGCATATTTCACAGACAATACGAATGGGGTCCGAGGTACATTTACACAAAATTTCATCAGGATTGAGTAAGGGGCTCGGGAGTTAGAATTTTTTTCTACAGTACATGTCAAGCGCGCCAATCGAAACTCGAATGCCCAAAAATTCATATCCCTCTTAAAAATGAACGAATAGGTCAGGTCATTAGTACAGTAATCTAGACTTGAACTAGGTTGAAAAAAAGGTTCAAGATGAAAGATCCAGTAAAATCAGGCCAGAAAAACTTAATGATTTTGTGAATAGGAGGGGGGGGGGGGGGGAGTCGGTGCGTGTACTGTGTAAATTTAATTTCCACGAATAGGCAATAAGCGCCGTTTAATCTCAGGAATTTCGTCTTAATTGTTCAATCCGCTGCATATTTCACAAACAATAAGATTGGGTCCGAGGTTCATTTTCACGAATTTTCATTAGGATTGAGTAAAGGGCTTGGAAGTTAGAATTTTTTTTATAGTTCATGTCAAACACGACAATTGAAACTCAAATGCCCAAAACTTCATAACTCTTTTATTAATGAACAAATTGGTCTGGTAATTAGTACAGTAATCTAGAATGGTAATTAGTTGAAATTAAAGGCCCAAGATCAAAGATCAAGTAAAATCGGGCCAGAAAAACTACTAGTAAATGGGGGGGGGGGGGGGTTCGGTCGGTGACTTCTATGTTAAACGAAGAATATTAAATTCTAAATATCACATATTACACAATTTCTAAATAAAATACATATGTTAGAACAATGTATAAGCGTTGTTTGAAAGATTTAACTATTGATTTTTTTTTTTTACATCTGTTTATTCTTATGCTCATACATCATAAACGGATGGTCAGTTTTCAAACCTTTTCGCAGTCACCCGTTCGTTTGTATAGTTACGTGTATAAACTTCGGAGGTCTTTCTTAATCCCAGACAGGCAACAGATTTGTATCGGTATATAGACATGAACAAAAAAGGAAAAAGTACACCATCTTTAATAAAAATGACTTTTTAGCGTTGACTTCCAATCAGTATGAAGACAATCATTAAACAATGAATTTCAAATTATTTGAATCCATAGACATTATCCCGTAACTTGAAATAAATACATGTATAATTTTTTGACGCCAATGTACATTTAGCCTATATCAAATTGACTGCATGTTACCTGAACTAGTTCTTATTCAAATGCTAAAACATTTGTAATTTAAAGAGAGAGAGAGAGAGAGAGAGAGAGAGAGAGAGAGAGAGAGAGAGAGAGAGAGAGAGAGAGAGAGATTTTCTAGTTTTTATAGTGTTTAGGGAATCAGTATATCAGCAACGTATGACAATAAACAAATTCATATACATGCATGCGTGTATCTATATATGTGAATAAATACTAATCAGTCCTCTTTTTAAGGTCATGTAGAATACTTACTTAAACGTGGGTGCATTGCTAAATATTGTGTGTGTCATTGAGATGGCGGCATTTCTTTGATGCCGACAAATAACCCACTGCAGGGGTACGTCGGCGGCATGTCTTTGATGCCGGCGATGCGACGAGCGTTTGAATTTTTAAACGAACTGCTGAAAGAAACAAGCTATCTATTTGTAATGGAAAAAAAAGCTGCTAATAAATAAATATAAAACGGAAAACATTAAAATCCATCATTTTAAAGATAAAATCGTTAAACAAACCTCAATTAAGAAAGAAAAAAACGTACGACACTCGGGGACTGAACCCGGGTCGCCTGGGCACAAGTCCACCACTTTAGCGACTGAGCTACGCGGACTCTCGCTTCAAGACTTTGAAGCCTAAAATCTCGAGAATGCGTGGATCGATTTTAAAACGGATTTCATATTCTGAAGTTATTTATATGTCTCTATCGAATAGCAACATAAAATATTTTCAAACCAAAAAACTTAAAAAATGACTTTTTTTCGTTTCCTTCCGGTGACGACAGGAAGTGACGGCGGACGTTCGGATATGCGTAGTACATTGCGGCTGGACACTTTCTACCATCCCTAAAAATTTTAAAGTTCTATCTTAAATACTTTTGGAGAAAACTCGTGAACAAGCAAAAACATAAAATCTTTAATATCTCGGGACCGGAAGTGACGACCCAAAAAAACCCACGTACTTTTCTTACAAATTCTGTCATAAACAAGATTTGAAAGTTTTATCAAAATCGGCTAAAGGGTTTTTGAGAAAACGTGGGAGAAAAAAAAAAAAATAATAACTAGACACGATCTCGTTGCGAGCAACGAGGAGGTCTTCCGTCCGCTGAAGACGGAAGACCCTAATAATAAAAGACTGTTTTTGTCTAAATCTTAATTAAAGAGTGTTTTTCAACTTGTACTACAGTCCAACACCCTTTTATGTTGAATATTTTAGTTAGAAAATTAGATAAAAAGGAGAGAAAGAACTAGAGAGAAAGAACAAATCTTGGCTCCGGCGAGAGTAGAACACACAGCCTTTGCAGGTGTCTCAAAACATGGCTGACGCAAAATAATTCCCGAATATGTCTTTGAATTTTGGGAGTTTCCGCCCGGGAGAGGAGCTGAGTTTTGTATGAGATGAAAAACAACGTGTAAGATGTCTGACTATTCAGGTTTGGTAACAGTGCGAGGTTATTTGAAATATTGATGCGTGTTTGTGTCTGGAGGGGGATGAAAAGACCCGAGCTTGATTTTCGTCTTAAATAAATCGAAAATAGAATTTTGAGGTGTGGATCTCGGATTCGGTTAACAACAATTAGGGGAAGTCCTAAAACAATGACTGATGCATTTTACCCATGTATTTCAGTGTTGAGAATGTTTTTTCGTGTCGTTTACTATTATGTTTGACTGTTTTATTTCAGCAGGATTGATAAAATCTTTATAAATGTAGAAATAACGAAATCAGTAACACGTAAATTTATTCGGTAAAAAATTTGATGACAGTAATTTCCACAGTTCTAGTTAACACGCTATCGTAGATACAGACTAAACGGAAAACAAGAAATATACATGCAACAGAAATATTACGCGGCTGCTTACATTCCATGTACTGTGTAAATTTTAAGTCCCCGTACAGGCTATACTCGCTGTTTGATCTCAGGAATTTCTTCTTAATTGTTCAATCCGCTGCATATTTGGCAGACAATAAGAATGGGGTCCGAGATACATTTACACAAAATTTCATTAGGATTGAGTAAGGGGCTCGGGAGTTAGAATTTTTTTCTACAGTACATGTCAAGCACGCCAATCGAAACTCAAATGCCCATAAAATCATAACTCTCTTAAAAATGAACGAATAGGTCTGGTCATTAGAACAAAATTCTAGAATTGAACTAGGTTGAAAATAAAGGTTCAAGATGAAAGATCCAGTAAAATCAGGCCAGAAAAACTACATAATTTTGTGAATAGGAAGGAGGGGGGGGGGGTCGGTGCGTGTACTGTGTAAATTTAATTTCCACGTATAGGCAATAAGCGTCGTTTAATCTCAGGAATTTCGTCTTAATTCTTCAATCCGCTGCATATTTAACAGACGATAAGAATGTGGTCCGAGGTTCATTTTCACGAATTTTCAGTAGGATTGAGTGAAGGGCTTGGGAGTTAGAATTTTTTTTTACAGTAATTGTCAAACACGACAATTGAAACTCAAATGCCAAAAGCTTCGTAACTCTGTTATTAATACAAGTAAAATCGGGCCAGAAAAACTAAATGATTCTATGAATGGGGGGGGGGGGGGGGGGGGTCGGTCGGTCGGTCGGTCGGTGCCTTCTATATTAAACGTAGATTATTAAATTCTAAATATCACATATTACACATGTACAATTTCTAAATAAAATAAATATGTTAGAACAATGTATAAGCGTTGTTTGAAAGATGTAACTTTTGATTTTTTTTTTTACATCTGTTTATTCTTAGGCTCAAACACTCATAAATGGGTGGTCAATTTTCAAACCTTGTCGCAGTCACCCGTTCGTTTGTATAGTTACGTGTATAAACTTTGGAAGTTTTTCTTAATCCCAGACAGGCAACAGATTTGTATCAGTATATAGACATGCACCAAAAAAAAGAGAAAAAAGTACACCATCTGTAATAAAAATGACTTTTTAGCGTTGACTTCCAATCAGTAAGAAAACAATCATTAAACAATGAATTTCAAATTATTTGAATCCATAGACATTATCCCGTTACTTAAAATAAATACCTGTATAATTTTTGTGCGCAGTGTACATTTAGCCTCTATCCAATTTACTGCATGTTACTTGTATTAGTTCTTATTCAAATGCTAAAACAGTTGTACTTTAGAGAGAGAGAGAGAGAGAGAGAGAGAGAGAGAGAGAGAGAGAGAGAGAGAGAGAGAGAGAGATATTTCATAGTGTTTTATAGTGTTCAGGAAATTAATATATAAGCAACCTATGTCAATAAACGCATGTATTCATGCATGCGTTAATCTATATAATTATGTAAATAAATACTAATCAGTCCTCATTTTAAAGCCATGTAGAATAACGTTTGTGCATTGCTAAGTAAATGTTGTGTGCATAGAGTCAAGAAGATGGCGGCATTTTTTTTATGCCGGCAAAGCGACCCAGTGAACTCTAATGCAGTCGTACTGCAAAGAGCTTCGGCGGCATGTCTTTGATGCTTGCGATGCGACGAGCGTCTGAATTAAGCCAACTGCTGACAGAAACGATCTCTATATTTGTACTAAAAAAGCTGTTATTATCTTTATTAATATAAAAATAAAACGGAAAACAATAAAAACCATCATTTTAAAGATAAAATCATTAAACAAAACAAAATTAGGGAAGAAATATAATCGGCACTTGGGGACGGAACCCGGGTCGCCTGGGCACAAGTCCACCACTCTAACGACTGAGCTACGCGGACCCTCGCTTCAGAACTTTTGAGCTCAAAATCTCGGGAATGCGTGGATCGATTTAAAAACGAATTTCATATTCTGAAGTGTTTTAAGTGTCTCTATCGAATAAAAACATAAATAAAATTCAAGTTCAAAAAATTGAAAAATTAAGGTTTTTCATTTCCTTCCGGTGACGACCGAAAGTGACGGCGGACGTTCGGATATGCGAAGGGCACTGCGGCCGTTCACTCTCTACCATCTCTGAAAATTTGAAGGTTCTATCTTAAATACTTTTTGAGAAAAATCGTGAACAAGCAAAAACGTAAAATCTTTAATACCTCGGTACCGGAAGTGACGATCAAAAAAAGCTCGTGTAATTTTCTTACAAATTTTGTCATGAATAAGAACTGAAAATTTCATGAAAATCGGCTGAAGCATTTTTGAGAAAACGTAGGAGAAAAAAAAAAGAATAATAATAATAATAGAGGAAAAGAATCAAAGCAATAACAATAAGGTCTTCCGTTGGAAACGGAAGACCTTAATAATAGAGGAAAAGAAACAAAGCAAAAACAATAAGGTCTTCCGTTTCCAACGGAAGACCTTAATAATAATAATAGAGGAAAAGAAACAAAGCAAAAACAATAAGGTCTTCCGTTTCCAACGGAAGACCTTAAAAATACCCACGAGCGACCACCATCTTACATGTATCCCCATATATAGGACAACGTTTCACAAACTTGGCAATTTACGTCTAACGAATAGAGTCATTATTTTAATATAAAAGGACGCTCAATTTATTGGGCCATATTAAATCAAATTGTTGAGATATTCATTAGCATGGTCTTGTCAGTACTGTGTATTAATAGTAACATTATCTTCAAAAGATGGGAAAAAAACCCACACTGAAATCGATCCTACAATTTAAATGCTATGCCTCAGTAACATGCTGGTATTCCAAAAAGCTTTGGAAGCTTTAAAGGGACCTAGACATGGTTTGAGATCAAAATTTTATTTCTGCAATGTTTTTGTATGGAATGGTTTACTTGACTGTGCATTTTGAATGCTTGACCAAAATTGTAATGTTAGAAAAGAAGTCAAGTTACAAGCAAGATATAGAGGTTAGATTTTAATTTTTATGTAAACAAAGCTCGAGTCTCATATTTGTTTACCTATTATGAAAACCATTCAAATTGTCATTTCTAAGACAAAGTAACTCATGACAAACAGGGTAATTAACTAATTTAATATCTACAAACAAAATATTATCAACAAAAGACAGAAAGTTTTGCTTGGAACTTGTACCAATACAACACGAATGTAAACAATGTAACACTCGAGCCTTGTTTATGTTTACAAAACAAAGAAATCCTAACTGCGCATTTTGCTTGCAACTTAATAATTGCAATTGCATTTTTAATGAAGCATTAAAAATATAACCATTTTAACCGTTCTAGACATTAAACATGGAAAAATAAAATTTATATAATTGACTTGAAATCGTGTCTATGGCCCATTTAAACTAAAAATTGATTTTTCCAAAAGTTTGACTGTTACAAGTTGAATAGGGTACAAAGTAAATAACAATATCTTTACCGAAGCGGCTTTCCGATCCGTCCCGTTTTAAATAATCGATAAATACAATTTGTTGATAAGTGTATCATTGAAAGGCGATATTATGACAATCAGCGGATGCGGACAGACATAAATAATGGCTGTGAAATTACGTCGTAGGGCGTTGATACAAGAAAACCTGGTGATTATCATATTTTTGGCGGTTGTTCACTGTTTTGTTATATGGTTGATTGTGGAATATACACAATACGGCAACACCATTGCCTGGATAAAAGGTGTGTAAACTTTTATTAGACAACATATTAACGGGTACTTGTAAACGCATGACCGTTGTGAATTTTTCGGATTCAAATGAAAATTCCAATTACTAGTACATGAAAATCAAATACGTTTATTAAGATGGCGTAGAAGGATACATTTATATATTTGTTGTTGATTTGATGATTAATTATTGCACTTTAATCACATTCATATTCTTTCTCTTAGGAAATAATATTGGAGGATCACCTCAAAAGATTGTTCTGGAATTGAAAGTGGCAAATGGGGTCAATCTCTCACACCAACGTGTCGGTATACCCATATTGTACATGTATATACAAATAGGGTTAAGTTATAATTATAACTTAATCATGGTATCTTCAAATTCAAAATTCTAAAATTGAAATACCCCAAAGCCTTAAGGCATAACGAATATTCAAACGTATACAATGATCGACATGTATCTAAGCTCTGTATTTAAAGCTCATGAATTGGTTATGCAGTAGAAATATCCAAGTTAAGCGTTTTATACATAAAAAGTGATGCGATTTATTATATTCTTCAAGTCCTCAAATTGTTTCATACTATTGTTTCAAAGTTAGTTTGAAATAAGTTTATACTGTGTAAACACGGGTAGGAATGATTCAGCAAATTCAAGCGCATATACATCTGTCAAATAAAACAAAGGAAAGTGGACTGCCATGAAAGATTGAATGATTTTACGATTGCATGACATTAGATAATCTGCAACTGGTATTTACATAGACTGTTTTTATAATAGATAAAGCCTAGATCTTCAGAGCATCGTTATAGAGATACATCAATCGGCGATTCTTTGGAAACATTTTTGATGGATTGTCGTCAGAGAGCGCTCGTACACGGGTATTTTAGGCCGTATAAAGGTATTTTGTCATTTAGAAATTAGTTTATTGATTTTGTAGAAAATTATACTATAAAAAAAACTTCTGTCCCCAGTTTTTGCTTCCACCACTTTTTGCTTGATACTTCAATAATAGTAAATACCTTTGTGCTCAAACTACGTTCATCCACTAATATGAAAAATGTCCAGATTATCTGTTTTGAAACGCCTCCTTTACCGCTTCAGGTTTCAATACACATCCAAACATTGAAAGTCTACGGAGATTTTGCATTGCATCAGCCATTAATAAGCCCGGATGATAATGTTAAAAAATTGCGCGATGTATTCCGAGTGTATTCCGAATGGAGAAAAGATGTAAACATTTCCCATTACAAATCTCCGTAAGAAAATTGTTTTCGTTCCTGTGAAATTTTATGAGAGAAAAAGGATAATTGTTCAATGAAGATATCTTGGATATATTCTCTTTCATCGATTTCAATTGTATTTCTTTCACAGGTATTTGTATTTTTATTAAAAATCATCAAAAATTGATGGAAGCAATAACTTGGGACAGACTTTAGATGGTAATATAGAAGTAAGATTCGATTATCATGATGTTAATGCCCGTCGATTGTCTATTGAATAATTGATTCAAATATCCAAACCTGCTCCCTCTCTCTCTCTATCTCTCTGTGAGATTACGTAGAGGTTTTTTTTTTTAAAATGAATTATTCCGGTAATTATCAAAAATCACATTCAAACCCTTTGTGACATCTTTTTATTGTAGTTTCAGAAAAGCTTTGCAAACTTTGAAAATAGGCGAGGATTTAATTATATACATGTATTGTAGGATACCTAACCATCGCTCTTCCTGCCGTTAGACGACTGAACGGCTCTACAAGACTTGTAGAGGACACATTGAATTCGTTAATTGTCAGTACCCTTACAAAAAATGTGCCGAAAATTTTGATTGTCGTGTTCCTGCTAACGGACGACCCAGTATGGACTGAAAAGACAGGAAATCAGCTGTATGACAAATACAAAGAGCATGTCGACAAGGGGTTCGTGCAGATTGTTCGAGGTCATCGCAATGGTCTCTCCAAATTGTTTCCTTTCCCTGCTTCCGAGAATTCGGAGGAAAGGCAGAGACAAGCTGAAAATCTACATTACCTTAACATTATGGCTTATGCCAAAAACCTCTCCTCCTATTTACTTCTTTTAGATGAGGATGTCCGATGTCAAAGCAACTACATCCAGAAGATTTTTGGGTTTATTCAAGCAAATACTAAACCTAATCGCGTTTGGTTTGTTTTGAATTTCAGTCACAGTAATTTGATGGGACAGCTAACAAAAACATCTGATTTGCTTAAAGCAATCAAACTTTTGATAGTTTTGAGATATGACGTTACGTACGAGACTTTAATCGATTACATAAGAGCGCTGAGAGGGCAACCCAAGAAATGTCAAATTAAATATCCACCGTTTCGATATGCAAATATGAAAAGGAAAACATTTTTGCATAAAAATTTTACACAATCTTAAGTTGCTCGTCGGTGTCATGTACATGTAGTTAATTGAATGAAACTGAGTAAACTGGGTGTTGATTTGGAATCAATATCATTATATGTCCTACATAATCGGGGATAAACAAAATTTTAAAATATGGATTCAATAGATATGATATAATTATTATGATGATTATAGAAATGTATCACCATTTTTCAAGTGAAAATACCATCAAGAAATAATCTCGATTGATTGTGTTATACTTGTATTTGACTTTGCCACTGGCAGGTAGTGATGATCTCACGGAAATAAATATTGGAGTATATGTTTATGTCAGTCATGTTTTTTTTAAACACGGATCACTCACCTGTTTAAACAGGTGATCAACACTTCACTATATTTTATCAATTCAATGAAAATACATGTACCTTTGAAAAGTATTATCTACTACTAAGGATAAATGACACTCAAATATTGACAAATATTCAGAGAATGAATTTGTCAAATGGATGAACAAAAATAATAACCTCTGAAAGTAAAAGCGGAAAAAGTTATAAAGTAGTGCGAGATCAAAGTAGATGGAAAGGTGGTAACACTTCACAATCGTATTTTTAGATAATTTTAATTTTATCATTTTATTTAATTCTTTGAAAAAAGCGTTGGCGCTCTATTTGTCACAAAATTATTCTATGGATTTATTAAAACTTCCTTTTAATTTCTCTATTTCTAGACATATGAACAGGACTAAAAAAAAATGAATTCTTGTGAATACTGTAAAACACAGTTGTTAAAGCAACGATTCTGATCGTGGGATTTTGATGCCAGGCAGTAGTAATGATTATTAGAGTGAAATACATATACCTTTAATGTTTCTGCGTAATGTCACTAAATAGAAGTACAAGAACACTTCTTACAAATCTGCGAATGAAATTTCTTAAATACTCTTAAAACCTCTCGTTCCGAAATTGTGCACCTCAAATACTGCTTAGATCTGCCAATCTTTGCACTCATCATTTCATACATTCAATCATGATCAGTTTAATAATAAATGAACCGGATTTCTATAAATTATACACTAGTGACCATTAGATAAGGTTCATCGGACACTGTTCACAAATGATACATGATATGTATATTTTCAGGAACAACTTCATGCGGACTTAAATCATCGTTGAAATATAAATGCATGAAATAAATGATCTTCAAGACTTTCATCATTTTTTATAAAAAATAAAATCGTTTTATAGAAAATCTTGCATATATATCCTATACAATAATTAGGATTATGCACTCTCAAAGATACAAAAATATTGTTAATATTAAAGACAACACTTTTCCTTTCAAAACAATTAGTTCGGATGAATGCAGAGACAAGCCACTGTTTATATGAGGCGACGGTGTTGGTTCTGGAAAATGTGGGCACTCATCCGTCCAGTCTTCGTCCTTGACCTCTTTTTCTAGCCAATCCATCAGCGGTTTGTAATACTCCAGAAGGGGACCAATATCAACCTTACGCTGACCAGTCAGTTTCTCCATTGCGTCTGGCCAAGGAACGGATGAACCTAGTTTTAGTGTATCACTGCAAACAAAAATTTCAAATTTAAATTGTGTCAGAAAGCAGTGGACGTGGAGAGAGAGAGAGAGAGAGAGAGAGAGAGAGAGAGAGAGAGAGAGAGAGAGAGAGAGAGAGAGAGAGAGAGCCCGTGTGTTTGTGTTAAACGGAGATTTAAGACCAAGTGAGAACAATCCCCGATTGTTCTGCTTACCCGAGTAACTTTCCAGCTTTCTTAGAATTATAAATATCACACGTATGCAGAGGACCCGTATGACCGGAGGCATTGCAGAGGGCTTTATGGAATTGGAACTGCATGACATGACTCATAAAATACCTACAAGGATAATCCAAAATCTCTAAATCAACAATTTGAACTGAAAAAGATATTCTAAAAAATCAGAAAACTCTTAATGTTATAAAATTACAGTAAACAAATTTCTTCCATGATTCGTTTGAAAGCATCTTATTTCCGGTGTTAGTTTTTGTCGCTTGACTATGCTGTATTAAAGAAACTAAACTTACGAAATGTACTGATAATTAGCTGGAATGTGATATTTTGCCCCTGGATCAAAGTCGCCCTCTGTTCTTCGGACTGGCGGAGAGATTCCCTGATATTTACACCTACAAATCACCATAACAAAACAACACTTACAGTAAAGTATATGGTACATTCATACACTACGTACATTATATCATGAGGTCGGTTACTGAGTAATACCTTAGTTGCCACCATTTACTGTTAAAATCATCCGGATGAGTGTCTCGATTATATACACTCCACCTCCAATTGTCCATTATAAAGGCAAACGGCATAAAAACAACCTTCTCTAGTGCCATCTTCATCAAGAAATTCAAATCTGCTTCTGTAAAATAGAATGGCCTGGGGTTTAAATCATAAATAAATTTGAAACTGTCATGTATTCATTAAATTTTTTTTCACGCAGCAATGACCGAGTTAAAGAAACATTCAATCAATACAACCGTTCAAGATACCTGAAATTGTTATTCTTAAGCTTTTATCAATTCCGATACACAGAACATATTGCATACTTAGAGGGCTATCATTGAGTTACAATACCTGCTATCACTGAGTTACAATACCTTCGCTGTTTTCATTACTATCCAGAAGCCCTATCTTGCTGAGATGGCCGGGTGTCTGAACGGACAACGATATAGTGTCACCAATCGCCTCGTGGAAACCTAGATGTCAATGCACGGTAAGAAAAGTAATTGAACTTCATAACGCCTAAATCTTTAACAAAAGTAATAGTTTTCATAATAATGACTATAAATATCAACGAAATCGAACATATCCACTTAGAGAACTGTTAATTTGATCCCGAGGAACCATTTTTTAATTTCTTAGACATTTCCTGGATTAAGAACCGTGATACATGCCTGGGTTAGCACCGTCTCTGAAATGCACGGATTGATTCTCATAGTTCATGAAGTACTGAATGTGACCCATCTCGTGGTGAATCACGATAAGGCTCTCGTGAGTCTTCACCGTACACATCTTTATCCTACAGGGAAAAACGCAGGTATCCAATATAATACGTACTTTCTTAATTATATTTTATTTTAATCAACGAAGAGCTATATGAGCATTTATTAACCTTTCATCAAATGGAATTTAATTATGTAGTTCAAAACTAAAAAGGATTTCAAATGCAATTTACATATCGTTGCGTTATTTGCAAAAATCAAACCAGAATTGTCTGGAAATGACAAATTATTTCGCACCTGAAGTCGTCTGTGTCAAACATGTCATAAGCGGCTGCGTGACAGAGGACGTTCCTGTCCCTGGGCTTCCTAATCATGGAGTTTTTCCAGAACTTTCCCGTCATTTTTTCCATTCCAAGAGACATAAAGAAGCTCTCTGCCGTTTGAAACATTCTTTCTACAGTGTAATTCTGTTTGACCAAAGCTCCGGTAACATCAATTATTTCTTTATTTTTAAAAGGCTGAAGCAGTCGGTAAATATTGTCCCACTTCTGGGCCCACATATTACCTAGAATTCAAAACAAGACGATTCCTGTGAGGTTTATTAATTTTCTTAAATTGGTGTTAGCGACTGAAAGATGATTTAAGTAGTGAAATTACTTTAAAAACATTTGTTGAAATTCAGAAAAGCGATAACGATTTAAGACATTTACCGAGCAAATGAGCTGGAATATGCCCAGTTGCCGGAAAGATGTCAGCACCAAAGATACTCTTGAGTTTCATTTTCGCATAGGCATGTATTTTTCGGTACATCGGCATCATATCTTGAAGAATGTTTTCAACATCTGCTGGTAAGGTCTCGGAGTCAAATGAGCGTCTTTCCCACTGACCATAGTCTTTATAACCAAGCTCTTTGATTGCTTTATTTGCAAGGTAGACATATTCAGTATACAACGGCCTAATTTTGCGACCAACGGCGTCTCTGAAACCCTTCCATGCTTGGAGAAGTTCGTTTGGATCAGAGGAATCGGTCAGGATCTTTGTTAATCCTGTAGTGATATTAGTAGAACAATTAATTGGCCATGTAAGCATATTAGTTATCTAAATAATTAATATACTATTGCAACATACATGAGATGGTTGCAAATGTGGTCCGCAAAGGTATGAATGCCACAACAGATTTCACAAAAGATATCATAAAATGTCATAGCGAAATACAAGATCTTTTAAGCATCTGATCACCTGGTTCAAGTTCCTGTACTTGTCCATTAACTGACACCTTCGCAGTACTGTATATATTTATCATTTCTGACTGTAGTTCCTCCATCTAACGATAAAATATTGTACATAGTTATTGAAAAAAATACACTGTTTAGTTCCTCTGCATACATTTTTACTTATTATTCCAACACACGTTTATTTTAAATACAATAACTATCTTCAAAACCAAAAGCAATGGATCTCACCTTTTTCAAATCATCAACGTTTTTCAGAGCCCCGGTCCCTATATCTTTTATCTTTCCAAACAGCCGGCGGTGGCGCTCGTTCTTAATGTTTGGAATATCAATGTGTCTGACGTAGTCGTATGCTTCTTTCCTAAATTCCGACAATTTAAGTATGGCCTCTGTCTGAAAATCAAGCAATGCTGCAATTTATTAACAACTAAAAAAAGATTTTTTTTCATTTGTTCAGTGCTCTTAGCTATTGATGAAATATTAAATTATGTTATTCTTTATGAATTTTCTATTACAATGATCATTTCTAATTTCACATTGGTACTGTCACGATAAGAATTAAGACATTATTTTCAACAAATTCAACAGACAAATCTCACACATCAATTGTATAATTTGGAGACCCCTGTATACATGTTAAAAGTTGTACCTTTTTGTTTTTGTTGTGTTCAGTCATATTTGATTCATAATCAAACGTTGTTTTCATCATATCATGGAAAACACGCTTTGCATTGTCTTCATAATTATTCAACCAGTAACCGAACAGTTCTCCATGGGTAAAACTATTGCAATTGGTTTCCCACCCTGGAATAATATCCATATGGTATACTCAAAATTAAGTTAAATTATCAACTTCAACTTTCAAGCAACATTTATCATCCTGTAACTAATAATAAACTTCCTTTTACCCTTTTCTTCTCCTTGGTTTTGCTCTTCTAACCATTGCTGCAGAGGCTTGAAATAGTCCAATATTGCTATCGCATCCATTTTGGACTGGCCTGTTAATTCCTTCATTACCTCTGGCCAGGGTTTAGAAGAACCAACTTTAAGCAAATTTCTAGAATACACAAGTGTATGTTTAAAGTTTAAAATATAAAATTGTGAATACGAAATAGTATTAAAAATATTCAAGTTTTAATTTTTTCAGTATTTTCTAGCACACAATCTTAACAGCGCTGTTGCGTTAAAACTTGTTAAATCTTTTCGTGTTATCTTTTTTCTGCTCTTTGAATTACATGTAGTTAATTTCATTGCTCCGTGATCCCCATTCATCCATAAATATTACCATGTGACAAGTTTCGTATTTGATACACGTTTTGATAATTGTGTGATGCAATCAACCTTTTCTTATTTGCGGAAAACACTTGTCACGCATAATGGAATTATATGAATAAAATAATTTAATTGCTTATATTAAAAAAAAAATTAGATTTGTTTGTAAAGTGGTAAAATACTTGTACAACAATTGTCATGCCTAATACACATGGTATGATGATCTGATGAATGAATGAACAATTCCAATGACTGTTTGTCATGATATTCATTTGACATTTTTAGTAATTTGATGCCGTATAAATTGATTTTCATTTAAACAATGAATTGATGTACAAAACATTTGATTGCGATGCTGAAAATGAAATGCGCCAACCTCAGTTTTTCTCCAGCTGCCTTTGACTGGTAGATGTCACACTGATGTAGGGGTCCGCTTTCTCCTGCCGCCTCACACAAAGCTTTGTGGAATTGGAACTGTATCACGAAACTCACAAAGTACCTAGATGTAAACAAAAGTACTAATGTTGTTGTAATGTTGTTAAATCATACTCATGCATAAAAAGAAGCGGCAATTAAAATTTGTACTGCAATTTACTGCTAATACCTACATTTAATAACATGCATCAAGGGTGGTTAAAACATACACGTAACTGTTGTTTCTAAATTAATAAAAGATGCATTTTAACAAATATAAACGAAGAAGAAATGAATCTTCTATACAGACCTTATATATGGTGTGTTGGATGGAATGTGGTATTTAGCTCCTGGATCAAAATCATCTTCTGTTCTGGGCATTGGGGAAGTTATCCCTTGGTATTTACACCTTAAATCAAAATTTATATCATAGTGATAAATATACTTAAAAAAAAATCGTCCATGTGTCATCTAAATAAATTTAAAGACATGTTTCGTACCTGAGTTCCCACCACTTCTGGTTATATCTCTCTTTTGGTGTCTCCCCACTGAACACACTCCATCTCCACTGGTCGATCAGATAACCGAACGGAAGGAAGGCAATCTTCTCCAGCGCCATTTTCATCAAGAAATTTAAGTCTGATTCTAAAGTCAGATGTAAAATATTGAAAGCGAATATGTTAACTTGATTGTATTTCAAAAAAAGTCACATTAGGCTGGTTTATTCCTACTTTTTCAGACTATTGATAAGCAGGTATTAAAATCAATTTTTTTTCAGATTAGCAAAAAAAAAAAATCATTTTGAGTCCAATTTTGTTAAATAAACAAGAGGCCCATGGGGCCACATCGCTCACCTGAGCAACAATGGGCGTTCAACAGATATTGTGCCATATGGTCCCTCGGTAGAAAAACAAAAAATAAATATTGTAAAGTATTCGAATTTTACACTTTTTTGTATACATGTAATCTTTGACATTGTACCTTCATGAAATACTATTTTTTACCAGAATAAGAAAATTCTACGCAAGATATAAAACTAAACATTTGGTAGAGGTATACTGTTAAGTTGTTAACTTCCAAATCCCTATATTTTCGTTCTGCCCCCCCCCCCCCCCCCCCCCACTTTGTAAAGCGATCAAAATATATGAGTGCATATAGGTACATTTTTTTCATCAACTACTCAGTACTTACTAGTTATTGTTTTAAAAAAAAATAATTGTTATTGTTTTTTATTTTAAAAACCCTACATGTATAGATGTGAAGAAGAAAATTGTACCTCAATGTGCTCAATTTCTCAAATTAAAAACATTTAAAAATTTTATTTGTCTTCTCCATTATGATTAAATGACTGTTATTTACTTCGCGTACAAACCAGGATAATTTTCCGCTGTGATATTCTTAGGAATAGCGATAATTACTTTATCCCCGCAACAGAAATGTGTCAGAAATATGGAAACTGTTTTAAAAATGTCGTTTTTATTTACTCGTGTCTGAAAAACTATCAAAATTGATGTAGATTTCACATTATTTATTGTATAAAGGGAGGGAGAGTAGATATATACAGAATACTGTGGAATCATTGAATTTCGTGGGGGCCAATTTTCGTGGATGACTTAAATTTTACAGATTCGTGGGGACGTAATTTCGTGTTTTCATATATATCTACAAAAGGGAATATGACTTTATTACCCTAATTCATCAATTCGTGAAGGATGTTATTTCGTGGATGAGAGGTACCCAAGAATTCCACGAAAAATGAGCCACCACGAAATCTAATGATTTCACAGTATCATTCTTTTATTTTGTTTGTACAAGTATTTAACATACTCTAATTCATAGAGATTTTCTAATGTTCAACCAAAATTTCAGCGTCAATTGTAGAATTATAAGTAAGATACAGAGCTCACAGTTCGCCTAGGTTTTATTCATATTTTGTTCACATGAGTTTATTACATTCAGCTTATGATTTTTAACTTGGTATTTCCTATTCAGCATTTAAAATGGAAATAAAAGAATGGCCTAAGATTTTATATTCTTTTATTCACTCAATACCAGTTCACTGGTATTTGAGGTTCAAAATCAGTTTATACAAATGTACACAAACACAGTGAAGGATCACATGTACAGTAGGAGTAATAATGACGAAAAAATGTTAAGTTTACAATACAATAAGATGTTAAAGTTGGTTTCTGAACGAACAGACTTTGAAAATTTTCTCAATAAATATTGACAAATTTTTTACTTTTTTAATCTTTAGTTTTTAAGAAATTGAAAACAATTAAACACAAGAAACATTCACTATAACAAATAAAGAACACAATTTATTTTTTCGAAATGAATCATATAGATACATGTATATACCTACATATTTCCGTCAGCAATGTCAAACTTTATTTCAATTGAATAAACTCGAGAAAATGCCGAGCATCGCAACAAAACCTATTGCATTAATCTACCATTACGCAAAAGATAATGCCGATCGAATTACCGGTAGAATGAATTGTATTTCATTATTTTGTGATACATCAGATTTTGCTTAATTTGCGCAGGTAAACAGTTAACTGTTTGATTTACCAAAGTCTCTGTTTGATTTGATACGTAAAAATCACGAAATAATACAGACGATTGTTCCCAGGTTACAAGCAGAAATAATGAAAACGAAACGAAAATCGGAACAAGCTAACACCAACATCATGTGTGAAAACTGTCAACGCATTGAAATATTTAGCCTCAATTTACTTCACAAAATCGGCAATGATATATTTTGCATGTTTCAAAAATTTCCCTTCATACGCGAACTGTTGCACAACAAGCAAATTCATCATAGTCAGATCGACCCTTTTTCTTATAATGTCATGGCTGCTTTAAACAAAGAACCTCGTTTTAGATGTATGGAATACGAGTCTAGGTAAAATGGGTATGCAAACCCGGGCCGTGGCAAAATAAAAGCCAAGGCAGATCGACAATCGTCAATTCCAAATACGCATTATTTTGCAGCAATATTTACAGCGAATACAAATATACTAGTCCATCAAATACCCTGATATTTTAATGAGATTGGCAGATTAATATCTGCCAATCTTTGTTTTGCCCAGACCAAGTCTTGCCTACCCATTTTACCGGATGCCGGATTACCGGATGCCGAACCCGAAGCTATTAAACTGATTGAAACACCCATTTCCTTTATTATTATTTTCGTAATAACTCAAATTTGACACAGAATTAGCACTTAATTTTTGCAATTTATATTTTCCTTCCCATAAGGAAAATTTATGCTAAACTACGTTGAATTGGAATCAGTAGTTCTTGAGAAGAAGATTTTTAAAATTGCACCCCCCTTTTTCTACAGTTTCAAGGTTTTCTCCGCTTTGAATACAGATCGGACTTTTATTTTTGCAATTTATATTTGCCCTCACATAAGGATGCTTTGTGCCAAATTTGGTTGAAATTGGATAAGCGGTTTTAGAGAGGAAGCTCAAAATGTAAAAAGTTTACAGACGGACAGACAGACGGACAGACGGACGACGGACAAAATGTGATCAGAATAGCTCACTTGAGCTTTCAGCTCAGGTGAGCTAATAAAAAAAGACATCTTCTATTAGATACATTGTAATTACCTTTGTCAAACATACTATTCAACAGTTTTCAATGCCAAAATGGCTTATATTTAATTCAATACCTTAAGCACATTGAAATAAGAATTATTTCAGTGATTCGTACATTAATACTGAATTCGACAACCACGTGAATATTTACTGTCCGACTTTTAAGGACCCTTTCTTCTTTAAAAGTTGCATATTTTTATTTTTTTTCTGATTGTAACACATGCAAGGATTAATCTTCAAAGATTGAACAATGTATTCCTGATATGAGTAACCTAATGCAAAGAAATTGAGTACCCATTTTAAAAAGCCGTCTTAAAATAATGGTGTATATAGAATTATATGAAGAACAACAAGACCTTTATCGTTTGTGAGATTTTTCAGAAATCCAATCTTATGTAAATGTTTTGGCGTCGACACAGATAGAGCCATGGTATCACCAATTGCTTCGTGGAATCCTAAAAATAAGACATGATAAACAATCAGTGACCATTAATCTCGCATAGTGAGGTACAATGTAAACAATACTACGAAAAGAAATTATACATTATACCATATAAATGTTCGATTAATTGCTTAGTATCTATCATATTAAATTACTAAACATTTTTAATGGTTCTTTCTTTGATGTAATATTTTTCAATGTTCAATGTCATTTATGTCTCTATTTTCATAGATGATAGTTGGGAAGTAATCATAATTCAAGGTTAAAATTTTATTATATCGGCATATCAGACCTGGATTAGCCCCCCTTCTAAAGGCGACAGGCAAGTCTTTGTATTGAAGATAGTACTGAATGTGTCCCATTTCATGGTGAATAGTAATCAAATCCTCCATAGTGACGTCAGTGCACATTTTTATTCTGCAGGAACAAAGAAAATGTACTTGATGCAGCTTTAATATTCAAAACTCTACAGAATGTAAGCGTTCATTTAGATAATTTACCTAAAGTCCCTTTGGTTATAGAAATCCCATGCGGACGCATGACAAACAACGTCCCGCCCTTCTGGTTTGACTATCATAGACTTGTTCCAAAATGTTTCAGGCATAGGTTTTAAACCAAGTGACTTGAAAAATTCCTCTGCAGTCCTGAACATTTGCAGAGCAGTATAATTCTTTAAATTAAAAAATAAGTTTTAATAACACGTTTCAGTTATAATTGATGCAATACTTCAGTACACGAATGCTTTTACCATCAGAATTATTTCGTCTTTCTTAGTTTTGTGAATGGATTAAGAATTTTCATATTATTAGTATTAAAGACAAATTGATGTTTTGTTACTAAAAACCAACTTTTTCCTTAAGAACAGGAGTTATATCTATCTTCGCCTTGTTTTTATATGGTATCACCAAATCATAAATATTATTCCATTGTTGTGCCCACATGTTTCCTAAAAAATCAAAATACTTATATGTACACTCAAATTTTCCTTTATAAATAATCATTCTTGAAATATCCAATGTTGTATCACATTTATTTATACATGTATATGATTCATAAATACCAAGTAAATGAGCAGGAATTTGGCCTGAGACAGGGAACAGCTCTGTGCCGTATTGCTTTCTTAATTGCTTCCGAACGTATGTATGGAGCTCTTGATATAAAGGTTTTAACTGTTCTAGCAGTTGTTTTAGATCTTCTTGAAAAGTTGGAGTTTCGTATGCGGATCTCCAGTATGCGCCGGTATCGTTAAAACCTATATTAGATAATAAAATCATGGAATCGTAAAAACATTCAAACTGCTCTTGAACATGTCAAAGTATTTCAAAAATGCATAATTATGTTAATGAAATAGTAAGTTCAGTCTTATTTTTTGTGGGTTTCAATGATATAACATATTTTATAAAAAGATTTTTTACGCTATTCATTCATACCCATATTTAGTTCCTGAATTCCTTCATTACTCAGTTTCACAAATTCAGCATATTTGTCTTTCATTTTCTTTCCACTAGCATCTCTCCATCCTTTCCAAATCATTGATAACTCGGTATAATTTCTCGAGGAAGACATGATTCTAGAGATATCTACAATGACAAAAATATCACTTATAGTTCATGTAAATTGTTTACACTTGAGAACTTTGTATATGCATACGAGTTTTAACCACAATAACGTACCTGGCTCTAGCGATAAACAGGTATCATTAGATACGCAAACTTGTGCTTTTGCGTATATTCCTTCAATATCAGACTGCAGGCCGTTCAGCTAAAGTAAAAACGATCAATACAGGCAATAAATTGTTATATTACATGCAATGTTTCAATATTACTCTAAACAGTAGCATTTCAGAACTTACCTTTCTCAACTTTGACTTATCAGAAAGGGCACTTGTTCCAATATTTGACACCTTGTACAACTCACGCCCCATCAAAGTGGATTTTGGAATGTTTAGAACACGCAAAAGGTATGAGGCTTCTTTAGCTGAACGTTTCTTATATTTAGCAAGTTCCAACCGTGCTTCTACCTTTATAATAAATCAAAGATATCATTGTGTTTATCCTACTTGCAATGTTAATTAAAATAGTGAATTCGCAAGTAACAAATCTTAATCGATCAGAATAGAATCTTATCAAATAAATTTTCAATGCATATCTCATCAAATAAGTTCGTTCGTTATTTCAGAGTGATATTTTTAACGAGAAATATACGTATTAACCTCTCTTTTGGAATTTTCATCAGTGATATTAGTAGCGTATGCCCATTCCACCTCTCCCTCTTTGCTTCGCTCTATTTGCGATATCTCGTTATTCTGTTTCAGCCACTGCTTGGCAGTCTCCATATCCACTTTAGTCAAGAAGCTTGGACACTCCTCCATCCATCCACCTGATTCGTTTTGATTTTGGACTTTAAGCCACTCCAACAATGGACTGAAGTACTCTATCAACGGCCCAACGTCCATTTTCCGTTGCCCTGTCAACTTCTCCATCGCATGTTGCCAAGGTTGCGAGGACCCTAGCTTTAGCATATCTCTGAATAGAAATTGTATCACCATAAACACATATTTATTAATGGTCAGTAACATTGATGATATAATGCTGCAATTTCGAATGCCATACGACTCCAAATTTATACTGCATACCCGAGTTTTGTGCCTGCCGCTTTTGATTGGTAGATGTCACACTGGTATAGTGGGCCTGTTTGACCCGCCTCCTCACACAGAGCTTTGTGGAACTGGAACTGTATCACGAAACTTACAAAGTACCTATATAGTATCAAAAGCATCGAACTTATTATGGTATTATGTATATTTATATTAAACACCGTCGAGCAAAACTAACTAATACATCTTAATTAAACTATACTAAACTGTTCTACCAGCATACCGGCTTATTTGCAACTACTTTCTTTGGTAATTTACCAGAGAATACTGTAAAATTATTAAAATTTGCGGTGGCTCAATTTTCAATGATATCACACATTACTTTACGTCCTCGGCAAATTATCTAATACATAATATATTTATCATACAAGCGAATCCTTGAAATTACGCTAATGCCTATCATTAATTTTAATGTGAAACAACCTGATATATGGTGTGTTAGAAGGAATGTGATATTTTGCACCGGGATCGAAGTCCTCCTCTGTTCTTGTGACTGCCGGAGAAATTCCTTGGTATTTGCATCTACAAACAAAGCACTGTTATATAAATTTGCACGCAAATGATTTAAAAAATATCAGATATTTCAATAAGCCAAAACTCACAAGAATCAAATAAGATAGTACCTCAGAAAGATAAATTTACACACTAATATTGATTATTCAAATGATAATGAAAACTATTCCCGTATTGCAATTTAAGCCAAAAAAAACTGTTATTATTTATTTCTTTTACTAGCAGAATAATCTTTTACTATTTAAAAGTTTTTGTAGTACACACTAACAAAAATAGTGCTTTATTTTTTGCAATATAGATAACCATAAAAAATTGCATACAATGTTTGTTTAGTAGTATCCTGAAGATGCAAAATGTATATGATGATTGTATCATTAGTAAAGACATTTTTCAAATCAATTATGGTCGACAAAAAAAAATTATCGTACTGTTTATCATTTTAAAGAAAGGTGTTGATAAATTGCAGTCAATTTATTTCTTGAACATACCTTAATGCCCACCATTTCTCGTTATAGTTATCTGGTGATGTTTCTCCACTAAACACACTCCATCTCCACTGGTCAATCAGATAACCAAATGGAAGGAAAGCGATCTTTTCTAGCGCCATCTTCATTAAGTAATTCAGGTCTGTCTCTGATAAAATAGTGTGTAATATGCGTATTTCCCTTTTAATGCAGATTATATATTTATTGCAGTGGGTATTTCTACATTTACATATCATACCTTCATCATTTTCAATATTAGTTAATAGTCCTATTTTATGTAAATGTTGAGGGGTTGATGCCGACAAAGCCATAGTATCCCCGATAGCCTCGTGGAACCCTGATGTAATAAAATATCAAGTTTACGCAAATTACTTGCATATAACATGTAACTTTAAATTTATTAAAGAAAACAAGTAACAGATTTAAACGTTCACAAATATCTTCAAAACGAGATGGAATTCACCATTGTAATTTACAGAATAAACGTAACTTTTATAAGTAGAAAAACACATGCGTTTTCACTGTCATTCAAAATTGACACAAATTATAGTTGGATAGCTTTAAAGGAACCTGGATTGGCACCACCCCTGTAGATGAGAGGCTGGTCTTTATATTGTAGGTAGTACTGAATGTGACCCATTTCATGATGAACTGTAATCAGGTCCTCCATTGTGACGTCAGTGCACATCTTGATTCTGAACAATAAACAATTTGAAGAAGACACTATCTACACATATTTCGGTACTGATAATATTTATAATACAAATCGTAAACTTAAAATAAAGCATAGTGTTGAGTAAAGCATCTACCTAAAATCCCTTTGGTTATAGAAGTCCCATGCGGACGCATGACAAACAACGTCCCGGCCTGGTGGTTTGACTATCATAGACTTGTCCCAGAATGTCTGGGGCATTTCCTTTAATCCAAGAGACGTAAAGAACTCCTCGGCCGTTCGAAACATGCGGAGGGCCGTGTAATTCTGTAACAAATATTACTATAAATTGCATCTATAATAACGTTACGATAAGCAATGAGTCGGCAACCAACCATTCAAATAATTTTACTTACGTTGGATTTCAATGCAGGTGTAATATCAACGTTCGTTTTGCTTTTGAATGGGATTAGAAGGTCATATATGTTTTGCCACTCTTGAGCCCACATATTTCCTATAATATAATGTTATTACCATTTATATACTTTTTATATATATTATGGATATCATAAGATTGGAAATGACAATAGTAAATAAACATGTACCCAATAGGTGAGCCGGAATATGTCCCGAGTTTGGAAAGTTTTTATCTCCATACAAGTTTCGTAGCTTCTTCCGTACGTATGTGTGAAGTTCCTGATATAGTGGTTTGAGTTTTTCCAGAAGTTGTTCAAGATCCTCCCTGAAAGTTTCACTTTCATACGCAACTCTCCAATAATCCCCTGTATCTTTATACCCTACATATACAAGACCAAAACGTCACTCAAATAAGAAAAGTATCAGAAAATTTATTTGTGTACCCAAAGGTATGCTATTATTGATTTAACAACATGGATGTATGCGATACGAGTATGCAACATATCTTAAAAGAGCACGCAAAATGATTTAGAATAAATGCGATCCTGCCAATCACAAGACATCATGCATAAGCTAGTTTTTCATTCAAATGCTTACTTTTACAGCAAATATTTAACAAATAAATAATCTGTTGCCACAAAAAAAACCAAAATGCTGTGGGACTCTAAAAATATATCGCACCAAAGTGATGATTTTTATTATATACAAACACGTTTTAAGTGGCTAGTTATATGGGGAAAAATCACATGTACCTAAATCAAGCTCCTTAATTCCTTGGTTACTCAGTTCTACAAACTCGGCGTACTTTTCTTTCATCTTCTTGCCACTGACGTCCCTCCATCCTTTCCAGATTGTTTGAAGCTCCGTAAAGTTCCTCGAGGTCGACATTATTCTGTACAAGTCTAACATATTCTTCTATGTGTAGATTTTTTTTTCAAACATAATACAACACGAATCTCCAATCTCACGTTTATACATAAAACTTAACAAAATATGGCATACTATCAATATTTTCCTTGATGTGATCAATTTTTATTTAATATATAAAATACATACCAGGTTCCAAAGAAAGACATGTAGAGTTTCCTTCAGGACAAAATTTTGCTTTACCATATATGCCCTCTATTTCAGATTGAAGCGTGTTTAACTGTAAACCATGATATGAATTGTACAAACAATGATTTTACTTTTTAAAAAAATGTATACATGTAGCGATTGCATAAAATTCATGTACATGTAATTGATTTGACTCACTTTTTGGAGCACCGTTTGATTCTTGAGTGCGCTTGTACCAATATTAGAAATTCCAAACAACCGTCGACCACTCTCAGTGATCCTGGACATGTTATATTGGTGTAAAATTTCTGATGCATTTCGAGCTGCCTCTTTCTCAAAATTAGCCAGCTCCAATCTTGCTGTGACCAGTTTTTTCTCGTTTTCGTCTGTAATATTGGTTGCATACGTCCATTCTACCTCCGATTCCTCGTAAAACTTGGTCTGGGCTAAATTGTTATACTCATTCAACCACATTTTTGCTTGTTGATCGCCATCTGATAAATATTCTGGACATTCGGTGTCCCAAGTAGCCAAATCGTTTCCATTTTGGATTTTTAACCAATCAATAAGAGGTTTGAAATATTCCAAAATGGCGCTGGCGCTCATTTTCCTCTGTCCTGTTAACCGTTCCATTGCATCCTGCCATGGTATAGACGAGCCAAGTTGTAATATCTCTCTGAATTTAAAAAAGATTTACCTCAAGAATGATTATCTTACTTTTATTGTCATCAAATATGTTGTTAAAATATACTGCATAATAAATGTTAGTTAAGAATTTAAGGAACATACTACTAGTATATGACTAATGAAAGACTGATTCATATAATCAATTTTTGATGACTAATGAAAGACTGATTTATATAATAAATTTTTGCAATAATGATTGATTGGTAAGCAACTTATTTGTTGCAACAAATCTGATCTAGGACATACATCAAGTGTCATATAGCATGACATGACTATATGCAATGTGTCTCAATATTAACCTCTGAAAAATGAGTCTGCAATTTTTTTTAATTTATTGGCAACTGTTGTGTATAAGAGAATTAAATACATTCCTTTTTCATGGACTAATGATGCTCTGCGATTTATTTGTCATACCCAAGTTTCTGTCCCGCGGCTGTTGAATTATAGATGTCACACTGATGTAGGGGTCCATTTTCTCCAGCTGCCTCACATAGAGCTTTGTGGAACTGGAACTGTATCACGTAACTTACGAAGTACCTGTTTAAAATCTTACATTTTAGCACATGTTGTAAAAATTTTTGGCACGACTAAATTGGTTTAGACATTCATTTAATTTGCGTTAGTTAATATAACTATTGAACGTATAATGCATGCATACATTGAAAGAAAATAATGACCTGATATAAGGCGTATTAGATGGAATGTGGTATTTTGCACCGGGATCAAAATCTTCCTCAGTTCTATCTACTGGTGGTGATATACCTTGATATTTACATCTTAAGAAAAAAATCAGATTAGACTTTACAAAGCATGGAAAATTACAATCATCATTTAACTTGATGTGTACATCATAAATCAAAGTACTGAAGAACTGACGGGAGTTGATTTTGTCGATGTTTTATTTATTTTAAAATCAATGATATGTTATTTTGCATGACAAGTACATGTAGTTTCTAATTTGAATTACGCACATTTTTGTAATATGAATTTTTGGACTTTTTCGACAAGAATGTCGAGAAACCCCCATATGAATCATGTTAAATAATATCTAAAATTAAAATTAATTCAATCAAACTATGTATCAGTAATAGAAATATTTCTCGAAAATTGTATGGATCCAAGATATATTGAACTCTAGTCTCGTTTAACCAAACGATCGGCTGACACCGTAGATCTCCGACAAGGATTTACGGAGACAGCCGAGCGTCGAGGTGAACGAGACTATATTGAACATACGACTACAAAAAATATTAAAATTGTTCTTACTATTTTCAAGGTATTTATAAATAAGTTTCCTTGAAAAACAATGCTTTAGCATACATTACATCGAATTTATCAATTATTTTCAAGAACTAAGTCTTGTCAGCAGCAATGATTTGTGCTGAGGTCCAAACACTGTTTCACTTTCGGTTTGTCTAAGTAACTGCATAGGATTAAAATCAACTCCCAATAAAGTCATTGATGAGACAAAATGTGTTAATCTTTCTGTTACAACCTAATAAAAAAACAAAATATTTGCAGGAAGGCATTTTTGGTCAGGTCGCTTCAAGAATTCAAAACAAATACAAAATGTCGTGGAAATTGTTGAAATTTTTTTTTAAATCAATATTGTTTTATATCTTATTTTTAAAAACAATAAATACCTGAGTTCCCACCACTTCTGGTTGTATCTGTTTTTGGGTGTCTCCCCACTGAACACGCTCCATCTCCACTGGTCAATCAGATAACCAAATGGAAGGAAGGCGATCTTCTCCAGCGCCATTTTCATCAAGAAATTTATGTCAGTTTCTTCAAAACATGATAATAAGTGGAGAAATGTTAATGATTTGAGATTTGCAGTTCTATCACTGAGACGAGTCTTGAACTGGTAGACCATGTTCAAGTATATGTCAATTTCATTTTTTAACATCAAACGATTATACTAATATACACTATAAACTTATAGAACACTGCATTAGTATATTGCTACCCTACCAGTCCAATTTTGTTTTAAGACATGAATTCACAAAATATTCTCAAAATATCAATATGTCAAAAGGTTACATTTTAAAACTTACCATTATCATTTTGGACCTTATCCAAAAGGCCAATCTTATGAAGATGTTTTGGTGTTGACACTGATAGCGCCATTGTGTCACCAATAGCTTCATGGAAACCTATAGTACAGAAACAAGCAGCTTATAGGACAGAAAATGTATTGTGTGTGACCATGTAAATTATTCTCTTGATCGGCCTGTTTGGTATACTCCCAATAATGGCTACTGATAGTTGTAATTAGTAAATTATCATTTTATGTCCAGTCTAATTAAGCTATTATACAGTAAAACACGCTTATAACGAAGTCCCAGGGACGGCCAATTTAACTTCGTTATAAGCGTAATAAGTTATATCCGTCAAGTTTACAACATGAAATAGAGACTTGGGGAATGAAATTCACTTCGCTGTAAGCGTCAATTCATTATAAGCGTGTTCGCTATAACCGTGTTTTACTGTATACAGATTTTACATGAAATAGATTTACTCTAGTGTATTTATAGTTTGTTTTGTATGGTGATTTTCTGGACCTAACAACGATTTGTTATGCGAAATTCTTAAAATAAAACAATATTGCAAACTTATTTCGTATCACTATAAGAGCATTTCAAGTAATTGTTATTTTCAAATTTGCTTTGATCTAACAATATATTAATTTGCAAGAATAATGATATGTCTGAGCACATAATTTTGTTCATATCGATTGTAACATGATTAAAAAATCTTGATATTCACATATAAGACCAACGGGCCATAATTTTTAATTGGTTAACATGTTCTATTTATCAAAATTTTAATGAATATAATTTTATTTTAATAAATACCTGGGTTGGCCCCCTCCCTGAATTCCACAGGCTTGTCTTGATATTGTAGATAATACTGAATGTGGCCCATCTCATGATGAATGGTGATCAGGTTTTCCATTGTGATGTCCGTGCACATTTTGATTCTAGTAACAAACGCAAAATTCAACGAGATGGGTTTGCTGGAGTGTTTTTTCTTTATTTGATATCTAGATTATTTGTTACACTAAAATAATCTTATGATATGGTTTCATTATACTTATAATCATTATGAAACTCTTATTTAATTCTCTTAATTTACAGGACGGTAATTTTTATTAGTATTCAAGCTTATGATATTTCACGATTAAATGATTTATTTTGATAGTAAAGAGATACACCACGATATAAAGTTGTCCAGATAAGCAACAAGGGTCTAGAAAAAGGTAATGTAATAGTATTCAGGTGCAATGTATAACCTAAAATCTTTCCGATTATAGAAGTCCCAGGCAGATGCATGACAAACAACCTCTCGGCCTGGTGGTTTGACTATCATTGACTTGTCCCAGAAAGGTTGAGGCATTTCCTTTAATCCAAGAGACTTGAAGAACTCCTCAGACGTTCGAAACATGCGGAGGGCAGTGTAATTCTGTAACAAATATTGATCCAAAATTGTAATTCCAAAAAGACTCCTCAGAGACACAAAACATTTTTTGACGCAATCGACGTGTGATCAAAAACAAATTGACATATATAATTATAGTAGATGAAATTGCAATTAAATTCCAGTGACTTATGACTAAAACTTACGCCATATATAGTAGAGTATTGTATGCAATATTACTTAAAATGTACCTTTTTGAGGCATTACCTGTGCTAACATAGTGGGTGTGACGTCAACATTTGTTTTATCTTTGAATGGAATCACAATGTCATAGATGTTGTCCCAATGTTGAGCCCACATATTGCCTTGTTAAAAAAAATTAAAATCAAAGACCTGCTAACAAAAAGGTGACTTGGAAATGCGTTTTGAGAATAATAGTAAACACAAAACTGAGATTTGAATAAACAAACGTGTATTGTTGTTTGGAACAATTTTTTGGTTTTGCTTACCAAGGAGATGGGCTGGGATGTGACCAGATCTAGGGAACTTATCCGCCCCATACAATGATCGAAGCTGATTTCTGACGTAAGTATGGAGCTGAGCATACAGTGGTTTCAACTCCGTCAAAAGGTTTTCCAGGTCTTCCTGGAATGTGACACTCTCGTACGCCGATCGCCAATAATCGCCAGTGTCTTTGAACCCTGCAGTACGATACAAGTATTACATTTTGGTCGTGGACTCTAATGTAACAGTTTAGAAAATAGAAATAATGCACATGTTTCTCAATCTTAAGAAAAACAGTATTTTTTTCTGTGATGATTGTTATGAATTTCACTTCTACACCTGCACTGGCGTGCGACCAGTTCTCGCCGAGTATTGTTATTATTACCATATTGTTACATGTACATTATTTTATCAATACATAAAAATATGTAATAATATATAATAAAAATGACGTATCAATGCACTGGCGAGAAATGATGTTATAATGCACTAGCAAGAAATGGTATTCGACGAGAATGCAATGATATGTACCTTGGTTTAGATCTTGAATGGCCTGGTTACTAAGATCAACAAACTTAGCATATTTGTCCTTCATTCGTCTTCCGCTGTTATCTCTCCAGCCTTTCCAAACCATTTCTAATTCACTGTAATTCCGTGAAGTTGCCATAATTTTGTACACATCTGTATAAGATGAGGCACAAAAAACATCACATACAAGAACATGTATAGTTGTATGTTATATAATAGTATACTTTGTCGGATGGCACTCAAAGTTTCATACTTACTTGCTTTGTGGCACAATTTGTTTGCCACTTTATTGGTACTTTTTAGCAATGGGGAGTCATATTTTTTCTAGATCATCTTTGAAGTGATTAATTTGTATGTAAATAATAATGTCATCCGTTCTAAATGATTAAGTGCGTTGAGTTTAAGTGGCCTTCCAGTATTATTTGAATGCCATTTAATGAAACGTAGAATGAAGTGGTTTTTCTGGTACACAAAAATAGCTTGTATGATGAAGTCGGTTGCAAAGGGCTGCAAGATCGAAGAAGTTGTATAGCAGTACAAAACGGAAAACTATCTTAGAAACCAGAACAGCTCAGAATCGACATTCTTTTTCGTTAAAAACTATGATCGGATAAAGCAGGAAGTATATTAACAAAATGTTATAGAAATTTGCATTGAAGTCCTTCCGTTAATGGAGAAACTCGAGAGAGATTTTCATCCACAATTTTCTTCCCATAAATACTCACAGGTATACTGAACAAATGGAAATCTTCAAACCTATTACTTTGTCAATGAAATTGGGCCATTACACATGGATTTTCTCACCTGGTTCTAGAGGTAGACATTTTCCGTGTCCAACGCAGACCTTGGCTTTACCATACAGTCCCTCTATTTCTGATTGTAGTGAATTCAACTGTAGGAAAATAAAACTGTTAGTGGATTGTTGGTAAAAATATTCGAAATTTCATTAATCTAATCAAACATTAGTATGGTCTAACTTAGTTTTTGTAAGATTTCTCTAAGCCTCCAAACACATCCTAATTTGTGATCGTTAAGTTATTTCCGAATAAAGAATACAGATGTTCTACCTGTTTAAGTTTGGTTTCGTTCTTCAGGGCATCGGTTCCTATTGTAGAAATTTTCTTCAATTCTCTTCTTTCCGTCGGACTTAAACTAGTATCTAATTCCCTCAGAAGTTGAGACGCATTCTGAGCAGCTTCTTTATTAAACTTAGCATATACTAATCTGGCGTCAACCTACAATTCAAGATAATCCTCAATATTCACCAATTTTTATTTAAGAAAATCTTACATATATACTTTGCTCCTTGTTTGTTTGAGTTTTTATTTTTGTATTTGAACACGTATTGTAACAGCTGTCATAAAACCATTGTTGTAACGATATTAACATATTTACAAGTTTCCTGGAGTTCTCGTCCGTAATGTTGGTGGCATAGCTCCACTCTACTTCACTGATAGTGTACAGCGCTTGCTCCGCTATCGTATTGTATTCCTTCAGCCATTGTTTGGCAACCTCTGCAGTTCTCTTCCGTCCATTGCCTGGGCAGGCACCTGTCCATCCGATTTCCTCTCCCTCATTTTGTTTCTTTAACCAGTCCGTTAAAGGCTGGAAATACTCCAGCACAGCCTTGGCGCTCATTTCCCTCTGTCCTGTTATTCTCTCCATTGCTTCTTGCCAAGATACCGAAGAGCCTAACTTCAACATCTCACTAAAAGTTTAAGAGAAGCAATCAGAAAAACAGTTTCTTCTTATTGTTAAAATATAGTAAAAAACATCCAACTGTAAAAGTTTCAACGCTTTCTGCTATTTTGAACAGCAGTTCTGAAGTTTAATATAAGTAATTTTATGTAAATAAGCTTTAAAAAAAAATAATCAAGCTCTTTTTTAATTTCAAAATGGAAAAATTGTGCATCAAGCAGTGCTTGTACCTGAGTTTCTTGCCCGCCTCCTTGGATCTGTAGATGTCACACCTGTGTAGTGGAACGTCTGTCCGACCGGCCTCTTTACACAAGGCTTGGTGGAATTGGAATTGAACGACGTAACTCACAAAGTATCTAAAATACCAAATCTAGTGTGAAGATACTAGTAAGTTGGTGAGGTTATCCAAATCCACTGCTATGAAATGTTATTAAGGTAATATGAAATATTAATCTAGTACATGTCTTACTAATTTTCTACCTTATATAAGGAACATTTGCCGGAACATGATATTTTGCACCGGGATCAAAATCGTCAGAAGTTCTTTCCACTGGCGGAGCTATTCCTTGGTGCTTGCATCTAGAAACAGAAATATTATAGGGTGTTTTTTCGCTATGTGATAATGAATGGACAGATCAACATTAAATGAAAAACAGTATATTTAATATAGAAGTAATCAATAACATATTTATATAAATTGTACACATGCGTTAACACACTGCGTTTTAACTTGAATCTCACCTTAACTCCCACCACTTTTTATTGTAGTCTGTGTATGAAGTATTCCCACTGAACACACTCCATCGCCATTGGTCTATCAAATATCCAAACGGCAAAAAAGCGACTTTCTCCAGAGCCATCGACATCAGAAAGTTTAGGTCGGTTTCTTAACAAATAAAGTAAATTCAATTCTAATGTTAAATTAATTCCAGTTTATTTAATTATTTCGAAATACAAACGATCAAAGTCATAGCAAAACGTGCTTTTTGTTTATCAATAAAAACAACATGAATACATGTATCTATGTTTATAACAAATAGTAAATTGAATTTTTTACAATTTCATGAATAGCATAGTATATATCCTTATATAGCATTTTATACAATCAAGATTTTTTGCCATGTTCATGCACCAGTCTTGTTTATAGATCTACCTGTATCATTTTCTAACTTGTCCAGCAAGCCAATTTCATGAAGGTGTTCTGGGGTTGATACAGAAAGAGCCATGACGTCACCAACAGCCTCATGAAATCCTGTAAGTCAGAGAAAGATCTCACTTACAATGCACAATAATAACAATAACACAAAGTATTATTTTATGTCGTCAAAACACAAGGTGAATCAAAGTCAATATTAACTTAAGATAAATCAGTAATAATCTCCGATTGTATTTCTCTATGTTTGAAAGCAATATGCAGGTTAAGTGATTTTACGTTTCACAAAGTTTTTATGTCGTAATTCTGGAATAAACGGTGAATCATTATGATAATCATTACTAAACAGTGGAGTCGGAACCAAATTGAAAGTGGGGGGGGGGGGTGCTAGACTAATTCTCAGATATCTTGACAACCCCAAAAAACCTAATTCCCAAAATCAGGAAAATCCTAATCCGGTCGGGGGGGGGGGGGGGGGTATACCTATAGAACCAAAAAAAAATTCTTACCTAATTACTTACTAATTCTCAGATATCTTGACAAGCTAAAAAAAACCTTATTCCCAAAATCTTGACATTCCTAATCCGGGGGCGGGGGGCTAGTATACCTATGGCTCCAACATCTCAATATTTCCGTCTTCTTAAGGTAAATTTTGGAACAATTATCTTTCCTGCGAGAAAAAGCGGGGGGGGGGGGGGGGGGGGGGGCTGAACACTCTATGATGCTATGTGCCTAATGGTTAGGTCTAACTTTGCCAAAAAAGTGGTGGGGGGGAGGCTAAGCCCCCACTAGCCTCCCCCCCGACGCCTATGCTAAAATCAGTAATAATCTCAATATTATTTCTATATGGTTAAGCGATCTTATACGTGTATTAAACGTATTAAATGAAATACATGTACAAGAGTGATATAAAGGAGCCAGTAAATGTGCCTGGTCTAATGTTCACCTGGGTTGGCGCCATCTCTGTAGACCAGAGGTTGTTCCTTGTACTGCAGGAAGTACTCGATGTGTCCCATCTCATGATGGATGGTGATCAGATCCTCCATGTTAATCTCCGTACACATTTTTATTCTGAATGATAAAAAAATGGGAAATTGGCATAATCCTATCAAAAACCTTTTGTATTATTCTGAAACTGAATAAAATTCAAAGATGCTTATCACAGAACTATATAGTACCTATAGTCCTTCCTGTTGTAGAAGTCCCAGGCTGAGGCGTGGCAGACCACCTCCCTGTCGTCTGGCTTCGTGATCATGCTATCATTCCAGAAAGTCTCAGGCATGCCAATCAGGCCAAGCGACAGGAAAAACTCCTCCGAAATTTTAAACAGTTTCTTGGCATCGTAGCCCTGTTTTAAAAAAATTATTTGGATATTTTTTATCTGTATACATATACATTTAACTTGTTTACAGCGAGCAATAGACAATGTTTATTGTTAAATAAAGTATTATGAAATGCAATCGTTCTTCTGCCCTTCTGTCATATTCCTTGATTTGAGTTAGTGCAACACGGTAAAAATGCCAGTTGAACAATCTCTGTTCAAAACGACAATATCACTGGAATTATATTTCTTAAAACACTGTTTAACGTTATTACGTCCAAAGATGTCTTTAAGTAGTTGTTAGTTGTAATGCATTCATTGTAATGAAACACATACCTTTTCTTTTAGTTTTGGCGAGACATCAATGCTTTCTCTGTCTGGATAAGGCAAAACATACTTTGCTATGTTGTTCCACCCTTGGGCCCACATATTTCCTGCACAATTTACACGTACGTAAAGAAACACTTGTTAAATCTGACCGACGTTTTCATTAAATAAAGCCTAGCCTTTTTTCATGTAGATGGAAATTTAATAACTAGCAAGCCATAATTTGCCCACCTAGAATATGTCTTTCATTTTTAGGTAGACAGACACAAGATAATTCAAAACATATAGTAATCTGTAATTTGCTGACCTAGAAGATGAGCCGGGATGTGCCCGGATGTTGGAAACTTGTCAATATCGCTGTCGTAGACTTCCTTAAGTTTCCTACGGACGTAAGCATGTAAATTTTCATACAATGGCTGCAACTGGTTTAATAAGTTCTCCAGATCCTGTTGGAATGTCGCAGATTCGTACCACCTCCGCCAGTAAGCTCCAATGTCTGCGAAATCTAGATCGAAACGGTAATTTTATGAAGACCAAATTCGAATATAAAAATACAGCGATTTCGTCAATATTCGTTGAACTCTTCGAAGTAGGATCTATGATATCAAATGAAATTGACTATTGCCCACGAAATAACTGAATTGATAAAACCACACTAACAACTATTTTTGAATTTCTGAATTAAAAAGAACCAGATGCCCAATATATTTTGATCTAACTTTCTTTTGTCAGAAACTAATCTCTTTCTAGCAGCTTATTACATGTATACCTGCAAGGCGGATGGCCTCATTGCTCAGTTTTACGAGTTCTTGGTATTTGGACTTCATTTTCTTTCCTGTAGCGTCTCTCCATTGAACCCAAGCTTCGCTTAAAAGACTGTAATTCTTTGAGGTCGCCAACAACTTAGTTAAACCTTACAGAAAGAGAAGAGTTAATTAGAACCATTTTAACAAGAACTTAGACTTTGGGAAGTTGTGTCAACCAGCAATGTGACGTAGGCGTGTCTATTTCATTGCTGGCCACTCAGCCATAGTTCTTTGAAGCTCTTTGAAATCAACAAGATTTGTTTGACTTTTGAGCTAAGACTACGCAATCGGTGCATGTTTCGCTTGAAACCGCGTCATTTTAAACTTGTTTTGACGCGGAAAATAGATAGCTACGTCCTATACTGAAAATCTAAGGTCTTGTTAAAATGGTTCTATCTTGTCGTATAACGATAATCACAATATTGTGTATTGGAAGAGAAGTTTGCATAAAACATACGGACATAGTATATCTCATTTTTGAAAAAACTACTGTATGAATTAAAAAAAGAGAAAAACCAAATGAATATGTAACTGGCTATGACAACCATGTGTACAGTGCAAAAAGACATGCAAACGAATAAACAAACAATATTGAGGACTAACCGGGTTCTATCTGATGGCAGGATCCGTCGCTCAGACAGACGTTGGCCTTGCTGTAGATGGACTCCATGTCTGATTGAACCTCTGTCATCTGAAGTCAGAAACATGTATAATATGGGACTTTATACAGGTCAGATTACATACATGTACATACTACATGTACATGTAAGTATACGTGTAAATGATGGGAAAAGGGGTTATACTTCTTTATGTAGAGAGTACGTTCAAAAATAAATAATGGTCTTGAATGAAAGTTTTGTAATTAAAAATTCGATACATAACAAAAGTACACGATCCCCAAAGGCTTAGTCCAATAGCTAACTTTTTCATTTAATTTTGCAATATGTTCGACAATCCAATAGTATATCCTAATAACTAACGTTCATCACATTGCACTCATTTCATTTATAGATATATTGTCTAACATTTGCTAATTGGAACGTATTTCGTAATATCTTTAAATACAACACAATCATTGTGTCACCTTTGCTTGTTTTGCTGTATCATCCTGTACCGCGGTTCCAATGTCGGTGATTCTAGAGAACAATCTCTTCAGTTTCTCGTCCTTGAACAAGTGCCAGTCATACAGGTTAGCCAGATCCGCCATTTCTTTCCTAAACTCGGCGATTTCCACACTGGAATTTACCTTAAGTAAGAAAACATCAAAGGGCATGATAAATATAATTAGATCAAACCTTTGATTTGACTTTGATGTGACTCGAGCGAACAAATATGACGCGCTCTTCACCGGTAAAATTGAATTAAGGTACATGTAGATACCCATTTTTATAAGTACTATACATGTAGCTGAATGGTCAATGGAGTAACTGACCACTCGTTTTTGGTTGTAATCAGTGATGTTTGTGTTGTATTCCCAGCTGATCTCTATATCCTTGCTGTACTGATCCTCTGCCATATCGTTAAATTCCTGTGCGAATTTTCTAGCCGCTTCCTCGTCTTCCACTTTCCCTGTTCTGAATACATGTATCACAACTTTTAAAATGTGTTGTTTTGCCTCGCATGCATGATTATACTGTATTTAAACACGTGAGACATTATCAAAATTTAATGAAGTAACAAAGATTATATTAAAACAATCATGTCAATATCATGTAAGATTTGTTTAATAATTATGTCCATGCTTTATCAGTTGTGTTTTCCTGTAAGAGGAGTTCTTTACTACAGTCAGATAAAAAAAAAATGATATGATCTGATTGTCATTTCATATCGTCAAGTTTTGCAGTGCCCACATTAATAATTCCAGAAAAAAACCCATTATTTAAATCATTATAATTAATTACAATGTATATAAATCATTTATATTTTTGAAATATTGTGTTACATGCAGCGTGACGTTGCTAACAATAACGAAAACGTTTTGCCAATTATTTATACCTCTTATATTATTAATGTAAAGTGGGCGAAAATGCGTAAACTGTTTTATCATTGGTCAGTATGACATGTGTACATACATGCAGATACATGTAAGGATACAGATACCCAAATATACGTCTACCTGAGAGATGGACAGCCGTGAGGGGCCCATCCAAGGGAGTTCCCTTCTTCTTCGTTGGTTTCCTTCAGCCATTCTATCAGTGGTGAGAAGTACTCCATTAACGGCCTTACATCGACTTTAGGGGAACCTGTCAAAACCTTCATCACCTCCGGCCATGGTTTGGAGGAGCCCAGTTGTAGCGCAGATCTGTCAAAAGTCAAATAAAAGTTTTAAAACTCATGTATGAAAATTTTGTTATATTAATGAAGAACACTTTGCCGGATAATTACATGTATGCCAGTGCCAAGGTGGCATTTTCGCACCCGCTTAAGATGCAGATTCGGAAAAATCCATATATACCAAATGATAGACCAGTGTCTGGAGATTATATAAATACTTTTGTTTTTAGTGTGTTTAACCTGACAGGTGAGATATTTACCTTTAAAAATTGATATCCCATAGGAAAATGATACATTCCCACAGGAGAATTGATTCTCCTACAGGAAATATGACAATCCTACAGGATTTTAAAAGGTCCTATAGGAATTATATTTCCTATAGGAGAATGGTATTTCCTGTAGGAATTTGATTCAGACATGTAGTTTTCCTATAGGATATTAAGTTTTCCTATCGGATTTTATCAATTCCTATCGGAATTGAAATTCCTATAGGAAGTTCTTGTATTCCGATAGGAAATTTCAAATTACCTATAGGAATATTGTTTTTCCTATGGGAAAAAATTATTTTCCAATAGGAATTTATTTTTGAAATGTAAATATATCACCTGACAGGTGAGATACAATGATAACAAAGGTGGTTGTTAACTCTTTAAGCAATTGTCTATCATATGGCATATTTGAATTTTTCGATATATGCAGCTTAGACGGGTGCAAAAATGCCACCTTGGCACTGGCATAGTTATCCGGCACAGTGTTGAAGGTTTAATTTATATGCGATATAATATATGTACGGAAAAGGTTATTCACAATTTCCAAAGTGCAAAGTTCAGAGGCTTCAATAACAAGTACAGGTGCAGTAAACATGTTGATATCTGTTTTCCTTCCAATAATATACCAGTAGCACTTTCCTTATTGTGTATGTGAACAGTATATTGTGAAATTTGTTTGTAATTATATTCATGTTCCATCATGGTGTTGTCCGTTTAGGGTCCTTTATTGGTTTGATAAATTTTGCTGAGTACATGTACAAAAAACGTGTCAGATCATGGTCATGGTCACTAATACATTAATACACACTTTAAGTCCCTCTCTATCAGGCACGTAACATCGTTTTTGAAAGCGGGGGGGGGGGGGGCGGGGGGGGGGGGGTGGGCAGACTCATCCAAAAAATCTTGACAAGCAAAAAAAAATATTTCAAGTTTCCCAAAATCTTCAAAATCCTAATCCGTCCGGGGGGGGGGGGGGGGGGGGAGGGGGGGGGGGCGTAGTATATAACTTCAATTTCACTACTCATTTCCTTATTTTTATATCAATTTTTTACATGCTCCCAAAAAAGGGGGGGCAACTCCAAGATAATTCAATTTTTTATATGTAAATTTTAAAAAATTTGTTGCTGCGAGAAAAAGTGGGGGGGGGGGGGGGGCAGGCCCCCCCTGCCCCCCCCCCCCCCCCCCGATGCTACTTGCCTGTCTATTCTCTCTTATTGAGTACTACTGCTATATATATTCTCTCTCTCTCTCTCTCTCTCTCTCTCTCTCTCTCTCTCTCTCACCTGAGTTTATCCCCAGCAGCTTTTGAGTTGTATATATCACAGGTATACAATGGCCCGGTGTGGTTCTTTTCCTGACAAAGAGCTTTGTGAAATTGGAACTGCATTATGTAGCTTAGAAAATACCTGTAATATCATAATAAATGACAAAAAGGCATACACAGCTTGCTTCTAGTTAGCTAATTACATGTACTAGCATTCTCTCTATAGGAAAATTTAGCAATTTTCGTGGATGTCATTGTTAAATTGATCCATGAAATCTTATGTGTATTAAAATTCAGTATGTAATAACATATTGCAGTATAGGTGCATGGACCACGAATTTTAAAAAGTGTCATTGAAACTACGATTTTTGCTTAATCAACGGAAAATTGATGCTCACGAATACTTGTTGAACCACTACATATACAATTACCTGATATTGAACCACTACATATACATTTACCTGATGTAAGGTGTGCCCGAGGGGACGTGGTATTTCGCTCCAGGGTCAAAATCCTCCTCGCTTCTGTCCACAGGGGGGTGAATGCCTTGATAACGACATCTGAGGGAGGAAACGTAACATGCAATGAATGGAGATGTTTGAAGTTAGAAGAAAAGCTCATAATGAATTTTTACAAGAACTATTGCATTCACCGTCTCTAAATGGACGGACGCACGTACGTGTTTTATTTCTAAACCTAAACAATAATTATATACCAGGAACGTGTGAAGATAATCCCGATTTTTTAGGCAACATGATGCGTTAATTTTTTATAAACGTTGGATGAATGAATCAGTCATGATCCTGTAGAATCCACTGAAAAAGTCAAGCATTATCATATAAAACCCAACACCTACATGAAGCGACATCTGGATATAACATTGTCTAACATCGCTATTTATAAAACTAACGAGTTTTACAGATCCCCAGGATTTTAAAGAGTCTTTTTAAGAACATCATCGACAAATTCGGTTCCATTCAAAACAATCACGCCCCCATACTAATATTCCTACGATTAAATTGCATCCTCCGATTAATTAAGAATAAATATTAACAAGGCAATGTGGGTGGACCGGCTTACTAGTAATTTCCCTAGAGGTTTTCTGGAAATCAAACTTAAAAATCTCGAGGTCATTCTTTTTAATTATACAATGTTGTTGTTTTTTTGTGCTGCTTTTATCTTAAAGATATTTGCAAAATTTTGCAACAAAGCATTCAGCATTAAATTGTAGAGTTTCCATCGTGTGATTTGGGGAAAATTATTGAATACTGCATTCATTGATGCAACATAACGTTTACACATAATTTCACACGTTACACTTCGCCGAATGATTACGTCGCTTCCAATGCGTCATTTTTGCACCCACTTTAAGCGCAGTAACACACATTCTTGTATATTGTATGTCAAATAATAGACCTACATGTGTGTATTTAGAGAGTATAATCTCTTCTGGTTTTTATGACTCGCCTGAAAGTTTAGATATTTACCTTAAAAAATTGATATGGAATTCCTATATAAATATAATATAAATCCTAAACAATAATAAGAAATAGTTTACTACTGGAAGTGTAGAAAACCCCGAAGAAATTTCTAAAAACCATATCGGAATTTTCTTTCTTATATGATACAAATACTTTCTGAATGAAGGAAATTCAGATTGGTCTAAAGGAATTTTACTCCTCCAACCGGATTTTAAATAAATATGCTTATTCTATAGGAGTGCTATTCAAATTATATTGAAAATTAAATTCCCATACGAAGTACTAGTATTCTAATGTCGGTGAAAAAAAATCCTCTACATTTATCAATAATTCTGGCCCCTGAGCCATAAAAGTTAGACAGCTTACTTTTGATCTTAGTCTCTTTTTAGCTATATATATATATATATATATATATATATATATATATATATATATATATATATATATATATATATATATATATATATATATATATATATATATATATATATATATATATATATATATATATTCCTTTTGTAAACGTGAGACTGAGATCAAAAGTGAGCTCGTCTAACTTTCATGACCACGGAGCCTGGTCTGACATCGCCTACTTAATTAAAGTTTAGACAAGTAAAGAGTATGTTTCGTTAAAGGCCTACCTCCTGTAGATATTCATAATCTTTGTTTGAATTGAGTAATATTAATTTGTTGTCCTATAACCGAAACAAACGATATATATTTTTACCAATTCATTTTTGGTTATCCTATAACCGAAACAAACGATATATATTTTTACCAATTCATTTTTGGTTAATCTTTAGGGTGAGCAACAATCAACCTCGATCCCTCCATGCACATTTCTACGTAGATGTATCTGACGCTACCATTGTTGCTTTAATAGTCAATATAAGAAAAGGGAGCTTTATGTATCTCATTCCTAGACAATAGAAGTTGCGTTAACGCGTGTTTGTGTTGTAATTGTTGTTTGTGCTATGATTATTGTTTGTGTTTGGGTTATGATTGTTGTTTGTGTTTGTGCTATGATTGTTGTTTGTGTTTGTGCTATGATTGGTGAGTGTTGCGATTGTTGTTTATGTTGTGTGATTGCTGTTTGTGCTATAATTTATTTTTTGTGTTTGTGCTATGATTGCTGTTTGTGCCTGTGTTTGTTCTTCTTGTTTGTGCTATGTGTTGTGATTGTTGTTTGAGTTTGTGGTATGATTGGTTTTTATTGGTGCTACAATTGTTGTTTGTGTTTGTGCCAAGATTGTTGTCTGTGCTTGTTGTTTGGGCTTGTGTTTGTTGTTTGTGCTGTATGTTGTAATTGTTGTTTGTGATTGTGCTATAATTGTTGTTTGTGTTGTGATTGTTGTTTGTGTTTATGCTTGTGTTTGTTGTTTGTGTTATGATTGTTGTTTGTGTTGTGATTGTTGTTTGTGTTTTTGCTATGGTTGTTGTTTGTTGTTATTGTTGTTTGTGTTTTTGCTATGGTTGTTGTTATTGTTGTTTGTGTTTTTGTTTGTTCATGTGTTTGTTGTCTGTGTCTGTGCTGTGTGTTTAGATTGATGTTTTCTTTGCTTGTCACGTCCTACCTCAAGTCCCACCAATCCTTGTTGTATTCAGCCTGAGTCGTATTCCCACTAAACACACTCCACCTCCACTGGTCAATCAAATAACCAAACGGCAGGAAGGCGATCTTGCGGAGAGCCATGGCCATCAAGAAATTTAAGTCGCTCTCTGTAAAACAACATGTTTGACCAATGAGCCAAAGGGTTCGAGTCCATTCTTATTTCTCGGTTTTTTCGATTATTTTCCGCTTGTCGGAATAAAAAAAGGTCCAGAAGTTTCTATTAGGTTCGGATTAAGTACTAAACTTTATGACACGTTTGTAAAAGTTTATCATTTTTAAAGCTGTAAAAAGTACAGATACCTTCATCATTTTTGACTGTGTCCAGTAGACCTATCTGTTTCAGATGAGCTGGGGTTGACACCGAAAGAGCTATCAGGTCACCAATGGCTTCATGGAAAGCTAATTAAAAAAAACAGCAAACGCATGCATAGAAAAGTCTACAATTTCAAAACACCTGGCTGCTGGAACAAAATCAGCTTCGCTACATATATGTCAGGGAAAAAACAAACGAGCATTATAATTCGAATGGTTAGTTTCATTAAATAATAGAATTATATTTTTTCGGTTTTAGACACAATTATCGTAAAACATATCAAATAACATAATATATTTGTTTTAAAGAGAGAATTTGCAGTTTTAGATACTAACAATCTACAGACAAGCGGAAATATAGTAATACCGCTTTTTAGCATTGATGAGACAATGAAAATTGTTTTATTCTTCTTGTAAGGTTTTATTGTTATATACATGTATTTTAGGAAAACTGCGCTAATTTTCTATTATTTCCATTCTTGTATCATATGGAATCAATCTGATTAAAATCATTTTCTCGATGCTGCCGATTAATGATACTGTATGTCCTTCATAGTGAAATGACGGTATAATTGAGAGCATTGATGATCTGATTTTGATTAGATTGCCAATGGATATGGAATTAGGTTACGCATGACTTAGATTGCCAGCACAATCACAAACAGCGCAAAAGATAAGTTAACATCTCGTGCGTAAATGCCACAGCAATTCATGCCGTTGTATTGCTCATACGACACTATCTTATCTAAGTAATTTCCCCATATCTCAGAATCCTTGTGTCTATCAAAAAAGTACGTTTGATTTTCTATTCTAGAACAATATTCTATAGAGCTGATACATGCACGAGCGGTTGCAATAAGTATTATTGCAATTTTCTTTTGTTTACAAACGTCAATTTTTTTCTGTTTTCCAAGTGTTTTTATGTGCGCAAAAATATAATAAAACGGATTAAGGCGGATGCTATAGAACTATAGGAAGCTCGGCAGGGATTTTCATTCACACACAGTTTAAGAGATTGAAAATTTAATTGAAAACCTTATTTATTTGCCCTTGAAGTGCCGGTTTCGACAAAAGCAGCAAGAGCGCCCGCTATTTCAGTAATACTTTATCACTGTAAGATTGAAGTTTAGCGCGTCATTGATCTTTATTTAAACATGGATATGCACAAAATCGGGTTGGAGAATAGATTACTTTGATCCTTTCAAATATCAACCGTCCATAAATTCGATCCGGATCTTATACCTTAAAACACACATTATACTCTTAATAAAATTCGCCTAACACGGTCTTATCACTGTGAATTGATGTGAAATAGATGTCAAATTCTTCCGTTTCCTTAATTTGGGTTTAGTTTATTCCAGTATCTGCACGATTTCAACCTTTAAGTGCATGGACAGTAAAGATCTTCTGATGTTTAGAAGTACTGGTCAAACATCCAAATATTTACACTTTACAAATAACAATTGTACATGTAGTCATCTTGCAAGATGAACCTTAACTTAAATACTTTTTCTGTTTAAATGCTATTAATAAGGTAAGGAAATAGGTAATTTGGTTTATTCCTTATGTATATATTTTTTTTTACAAATTGAAGAGAATATGTAATGAAAAAGAAAACAGCAATTGTGAATAATATCGGTCATGAATTGTCATGTTATCAAGAAAAATTGCCTTTGAGTGAATATCTGGTCAACCAACGATGTATTTACCTGGGTTTGCACCCTCCTGGAATGCTAAGGGTTGATCCTTGTACATCATGTAGTACCAGACATGCCCTAGCTCATGGTGGACCACTATCAGTTCTGGCATAGTAACAGCGGTACACATCTTTATCCTACAAATAATTATAATGCACGTAAACCAAATAAACAGACGTAGGTCTAAATTATCAGTGCATTTTGGAAGTTGTTTTCCAGATCAGCGTTTTATCTGTTGTAACATTAAAAAGCTCCTGGATTTAATTTAAAGGACTTAAAATGAAATTAAAATTAGATCGGTCTTATATATCACTCCAGCTCTCGTTTGACAAACTATTAACCCAATCATTTATCATATAAAATGTGTGAAGTATACTTCTAATTCTAGGACACTCTATCACTTGTTTACGGTAAAATGCCGGCTATAAAATTGCATCATAGAACTTTTTTATCATCAGCCTGGTCATAATGAATAATGAACATCTTTTCCTATAGGATCATCAATCTATGTACTTCCAATTTGAACACAAATCGTCGGGTTTTAACAGTTGTGTTTGTCTATTTTTTTATTCAACAAACTAAATATTCCGGTCACTAGATTTAATGAGTCATATGTGATGAATATATGTTCGTTGCTCATTTAAATTTTGCTACCTATGCAACTGATTGTAATGAATTGCATTTGCTCTCAAAATCAGAATGAGTATAACAAAAGCATTGATTTAAGATAAAACATAAACATGGCTTCAGGCAAGTGTATTTTGAATTTTGAAAATGCATGGTATTTTGATGCCATATACATGTATCTATTTCAATTTATCAACTATAAACTGTAAATTCACCAATAATGACAGTAATTGAAACACTGAATCAAACTAAAATATATTTGTCTTGAAAAATATTCATATGTGCTTTATGTTATATACTTTGTATCGTATATATGGCTATTGGCTAACTATGGTTTTTATTGATCATTTAAAATTAAGGGCGTTTCGTAACCGAAAAATAAATCAAAGTGACCTGAAATCTTTGCTGTTGCCTAGGTCCCAAGCGGAGGGGTGGCAGATGACCTCCCGTCCATCCGTCGGTCTAGATAGCATTGACTTCTCCCAGAAACTATCCGGCAAAGGATCCAACCCAAGACTGGTAAAGAAGTCCTCGGCAGTCCGGAATATTGACGTTGCGTTGAAATGCTAAAACGCCAAAACCAGAGAACTCATTAATGTAAGTCCCATTGTTTTATGCAGTATGACATTATTGAAATTACTGTGGAATGGTTTGTAAATGCCACCTGTGCTTTGAGTGCAGGAGTTACTTCTATTTCCGGTTTGTCTTTAAAGGGTTGCACGATGCCGTATATGTTTTCCCAGTTTTGGGCCCACATATTACCTACATGTATAACAACATTATAATTTTTATATAAATCAATAATACAAACAATATCGTATTGTACTATCGATTTTAGCTGAGTCCATGAGTTCTGACTGTAAAGCATAGCAGGAATTTTATAAATGAAATACGATGACGTAAAATTTTATTTTGCAAAATACTAGTATATCACCAAACAAATTTCATAGTGATGGTTAAAAATAAATAAAAATAAATAATCATACGCGGATCAAGAGGGGGTTAGGGGGTCCAGACCCCCCCCCCCCCCGGCCACCCCTGTAAAATTCAAATTTCTTTAAATTCATTATAAAAATATGGCTCGGACCCCCCTGGCAAACTGAAATAGCCGTCGGACCCCCCCCCCCCCCCGGAAAAATTTATTGATCCGTGCATGATGATAGCAATATTTAGTCAACAGGTGAGCCATATGAACACTCTATCAACTTTATTCTTAAGAAAAAGAGAAAGAACATTCAAAAATTGATTTCTTTCTTGGTCAACCGCTCTCTTACCCAGGATATGAGCAGGTATGTGCCCTGACTTTGGGAAGCGATGCTGGGGATAATGCTTCTGTAGCCTGGCCCTGACATAGGCGTGTAGTTGGGAGTACAAAGGTTGCAGCTGTTTCAGAAGTCCCCCCAAGTGCATCTCTAGATCGGGTGATTCATACCACCCACGCAGATATTCTCCCATATCTTCAAATCCTGAAATAGAACCAACGTTAATTAAACGTTTTTCAGAGTACCTTAGTCGAACTTTGTCATTTTATGAGTGATACCTAGTTCTGCTATCTGGACGAGTTTGAATTATTAAGACTTTTTGGTGAACCTTTGTATGCATTATATAGAGCTTAAATACAAAATTATACCAATTTTACCTACATGTATCTTTGAAATTTATTACGGCTTTGATTTTAGTGTATAGTTTTGTACACCTCTAAAGCACACAAACACCTTTTAAGCAAAGCTACCTATAAAAGAAATAGACATTTTAACATTATTATTTTTACGAGTTATTGTTTTGGCAGAGTGTTAGGATCGAATGACTTTACAAAACGCATACCCCCAGGGGCCTCTCGCACGCCTTCATTGTTGAGCTGGACATATTCAGTATACTGGGTCCTTATCTTTTTCCCCGTTTCATCCCTCCAACCCTTCCAGGCTCTCAGTAACGTATCGTAGTCCCTGCTGTTGGCCATGATGGGGGTTAATCCTACACATAGAGGTTTTAGATATATATTTGGAAGGACAGTTTAAAATACCTAATTATTTAAAAGTTCATTGATGTAACTGTACAAAGTAAAATAACTCAATAACAAACAAAAAATCATACTTCACAAATTATGTCAGGTTAAACGTTAAAAAAAATGAACTAATACTGCTTTCTTGCTGCTTTAGTGAAATTAGGCATTTGAAAGGGTAAACCGTTTGTTTACCGAATTCCATATCGATACAGCTGCTGTTGGTAACGTTACATACTAAGGCTTGGCTGTATATCTTCTCCATCTCGCTCTGCACGGCCCCTAGCTGTGTCACAATGGAAATATTAATTTCTTTTTAATATCTCTTTAGATAAATATCAGGGACAATATCATGATGATAATCTACTTTAAAAGGTCTAGAAAATATCATGCTTACTATTTCATAATAAATAAAATAAATGAACTTTAAACCGGTCATAATGTATCTGATTTTGGTTTTGTAATACCTTTTTTACCCCTTATATAAGTATATTTGCTGACATTACCCTTTTTACTTTTCCCGGATCGCTAAGCGCCGCTGGACCGACGTTTGTAATTTTCCAGAACATCCGTTTGACGGTCTTATTAGAAAACACCTGCCAGTTGTACCGAGAAGCGTTCCTGATGGCATCATTGACAAACTTCGATTTTACTAAATCTTTGTTTACCTGTATAAAAAGATTATACAGAAGGACCCAATTGCTTGTCAGTATTTGTTAAATGTTAGAAGGTTTTAAAAAAGGTACACTTAAAAAACAATGCAAATACATTGATTCAATCTAGTTTACAGTAACTCTAGTTTGATATATGATGCTGTACGAATCTCTTCATATCGTCATTGAAATATTATTTAAGGTATCAGCTTAACCCAAATAAAGATTTTTTTTTTGCAAATTATGGGGAGGGGGAGAGTTGCACTCCCCCCCCCCCCCCCCCACAACAACAAAACAACAGGTGGTGTCTACCAGTTGTTTCAAGCTTATTTATTTAACTGTCAAATTGCAAAAGTTTTTGTACTCGGAAAATATGGTTTTTCTCCTTAATTCCTCGATCGATCTAAATTATATTCCATTTGGTTTAATTTTTAAAAGTACAATGTAGTAAAATTCATAAAGAAATGCTAAAAAAGATTCTCAGTGATAGCTTCCTCAAGTTATCTTATCCAAAGTCAAAATAATTCGTTATCCGTGTGAAGTTTCTCTCACTAATGTATTTAAAGATTTAGCAGTCATGTGTTTTACAGTGTTTAACGGTCCTTTGAATATGATAGGGTATGTAGAAAAAAAGTCTTATTTCTATTCAGCATCTCTAGCAATTCTTAATATAAAAATATATATGATATACTTAGCATATGTATTTTATGTTCAAATAACAATCATACATTTGTTATGCTTTCTCCAACAAATGGAGAGAAGAAACAAGGCTTCTTCGATTGTCATAATTCCTTAATTGCTGTATATAAAAGTGCATGGAATGTTCTTGGACATGCTGAGGAAACCTTAAGGAAATTATAAAATGTACTACTTCCTGAATAGCTAGACAGCCAACATACTCATAACAACGTTAAGGAAAAAATACGTAGTAAAAGATTTCCTCTCATCATTTATTAGCCATTTCATTATTTAAAAAAAAAATTGGTAACAGATCATGTTTCTCGCCAAAATAACCGTTCTTACATAAATGTTTATTCATAACACAAGAAAACCCATATGTCAATGTTTATGACGTAAGGTTGCGCATTTCAACGCCTAACCGACAGGGCGTTTCTCAAAAGCGACCTTGTTCATCAAGTTTCAAATATTAACATTTATACGTTTACATGTATCTATTTCTTATGTAAATAAAGGAAAATAGTGTTGCTTTTGAAAAAAAAGTCCAACGTAAAAAGTTACCTTACTGTCCAGCACGATATATTGACCTATATGTTGTGTTCTTTACCATTTTTAAATCTTAAGTTAAAATTACTACATGACAAAATAAAATTTTTAACTTTCGATTGAAAATTAGTAAATAACAACTACATGTAAAATCGATTTTCAACAACTTTTACTGTGGTATAATTCTTTCAATCAGAAATATGTACATCGCCTATGTTACAATAACAATTATTCTCGATTCAACTGAATTAAGTATGGATAAATATAATTTATTATCATGTTATAAAAATACTTTTATCTTTCTCCTAACTGTTTATGTGCCCATTCCAAGATTGGTTCGAAAAAGTATTTGCTAATGCAATGTTATTAGTTATTATTTAGTGCAATGTTTATTTGAAAACGTGTTTCATTTCGATTATAATAATTGCTTTGATTCCTTTCTATTGTAAACAGCATATATAAATCATGATAACACTAATTTGCTAATAAGACGGTTCTTGGAATATGAATTTAAAAAAAAGTATTTTCCCACAATAAACCGAGTTTCTTTTATTTTCAAAACAAACTTACCGCTTGTTGTTGGTTAAAGTCCGTTAGGTTTGTTTGATATGCCCACTGTTTTAAGAAATATGAATATGTTACTTTAGAAGATTCCTTGTTGTACCATTCTAAGAACTCGATGGCTTTCGCCTCGTCCGTTATCAATTCTTCAGAAACTGGTACACCGGACGCAAAAAGGAAAGTTGCAGATATGCATGCAATCAGTAAAAAATGCATCTTCATTGCTGGTTAAGAAAAAAAAAATAACACAGTCCACGGAATGGGGGTAGAACTTAGTTATTTTTCATTCACGTTGGTTTTCATAAACGAATCCACATATTCCCTCGGGTCCTTTTGATATTGGAGATAAGCAGTGATACAATCTAATTCAGTTTTCGAGCAGATTGTAGCCTCGTGTTACATGTGCGGCAGTATATCTTAACCATTCAATAAAACCACGCGCGCCTTTAGCGCCTGGCGTTTAGGGAGACTAAAAAAAGTTTGCAAAACTCAAAAAAATGATTACGTGTAAACGGTCACAACAACAGCGGAACCACCCATGACTCCATTTTGGTTGGGCCTCTCGGTGTGTTATGTATATGTACGTCTATAGATAAGATGAACCAGTTTCCAAGCTACATTTAAATTCTGGTGTCTGTCGAACAACCTAGTTTTTCAGAACATTTCAGAGTATCTCAGATTTTTCGGAGTATCTGAGACAACGACAGGGAAAAATCGCCGTGTTTGCTTGAGTGAAGTAATCTTGAAATATATACACCAAAAAAAAAAATCCATCCGTCCATTTACTTGGCCTCGATTTTAAACAATGATTCATAAGGCGGTTTGTCACATTAGGGTTGAGTATATGCATGTCATTCATATAACAACTGACAGAAAAAAGTATACGGATCACATGTATAAATTACATAATTTAAGTATATATATATATATTATATATATATATATATATATATATATATATATATATATATATATATATATATATATATATATATATATATATATATATATATATATATATATACTAAATTATCAATGGATACACAGACCTTTTAGTAGAATCCAGAGACAAAATGATCGACTATGGATAAATAACGTTTAGGGAGGGGGGGGGGGGGGGGGCTGCCGTATTTAAAAGTGTGGCTGTATAATACTACATACGTACTTAAATGTATAGTTTGAACGCATTTGGTATAGTATAGAAATATTGATTAGCATAATTGATTACTAATCATTTTGATCATTAAGTCATTAGAACAGCAGATGTTTATACATCGATGGTAAAAATGCAAATTACGAAAACAGCCATGTAGACTGATACATGTACATTTAGGTCGATACAGGTTTTATTTTTAGAACTGATATCGAGAAATGTGTAAATGAAAATTAGGGTTCATTAAAATACCGAATTTTTATAGAGGAAATGCATCTCTAAAGATGACAATTTTATTCTATTAAAAAAAAGAAACTGCATGCAGTGGCCCCTCACTTTTTGTCACCCCCCCCCACCCCCCCACCCCACCCATTCAAAATTTCCCTTTTTTTCCCTTATTTTTTCCTTGCTTGTCAAGATTTTTTGGATGAATCTGCCCCCCCCCCCCCCCCTTTCAAAAAAACGTGCCTTCCACGAGTGAACTTGCCTTTGTTTGAGAAAGAATATGTACTTTGTAAAACTCCGAAAAGTCGTCCTAGAGCTTTTATTTATATAGAAGTTTAAACATATTTTATGTTAGTTATTCTCCTCTCATATAATGCCTTATCAAACTCTCTCTGTCTCCGAGCGGTTGTGCTTTGAGATAATGACTCCACTAAGCGAGTTGATGTATTTGTTTACAGTAAGTGTGAAAGTCTACCGATATCGTCGGAGATCTATGGGCGATTATCACTTGTTTAGTGCCTGCTATCTTACAAAAGTAACGGATAATACGTCACGGCAGATAACCTAGTCAATATGTCTTATAGCTTATAGCTTTAATAGAAAAATGAATTATTAATTATTGACACACTTTATCTTTATAAATACATTCTATATACATTTTCTGTCTACTCTAAAATCTTGAAACTAAAAATAAAAGAAAACAAAAAGTGCGCTAAATTATTATACAGTGTTGTTGCAAATTGGTACGTTATATCAAGTGTTTAATAAATAAATAGAAGTTCTGAAATCAGTATACATTATCTTAGTTTTGATATCTTCCCATTTTTACACACTATATGAATAACGCTTTTTTGCAAGTCTTCAGAAACAAATGTTTTGTTTTTTCTGAAATGGCTTTTTCATGAAGACACTATAGCTGCGAACATTTCTACGATTTTCATTAAACAATGATTGTTCTATACATATACATATCTAAGTCATAATTTTGCTGAATAAACGTTCCGTTTGCTAAAACGCCAGTATTCTAATGATGTAACTATTTTTAATCAAGTTTTCGGATTTTTTTATTTATATAAATAACCATTCTACTTGGTATACAATAGATAACTATATCAGACCGATAGAGCCAAAACGTGATCCGCAGCCTGCCTGCAAAAAGATAAATGTGCTATGTTATCATGTGATATCGTTGTATGATAAAACCATTAGTAATCTCTCTCTCTCTCTCTCTCTCTCTCTCTCTCTCTCTCTCTCTCTCTCTCTCTCTCTCGTTTTGAATATTTCAAATACACCAGAATATATCATAATATTCTTTTAAAAACGTCAAAATCACTAGTATGCGAGTTGTTTAAAATACAGCATATAAAAAAATTTATAGAGTCAAACATTTTTTATTACTTTTCGACATTCATCGGTCAGTAAAGACAACTCTCTATAACACAGTTCTCTTTGAGTTACTATTCGTGTTTCTATGACGTCATAGCATTATATCGTCACAAGCATAGCGACATTTCACAGTCACAGCGCGGCGTTAAGAATACAAATACAAGGTAAGTTTAGAGTATTTCAAATTGCCCTTTGATTGTTGTAATAATCAACAAAGGCGGTATTGTTATGCTGAGAATCTTCTTAAAACTGCATCATTCTTAAAATCTACTTCAAAACCGTAATAACTCAAAATTTGCCTTTCATAAAATGCAAATTTTAAACTTGACATTGACAAAGTTTAATTTTTCTGAATGCATTTTTGTTGTTTTTAAGTTATTGAGCGTAAAAAATTCTAAGATGTGTTGTTAACAGGAGTAGGTGGGTTAAGATGCAGTTGTTCGGATAGGCAGCTATATTAAATTTTAGGTCAACGTACATGTACTTCACCATTTACATGTAGTTTCAGAATGTTCATTTTGACACCTAAAACGAAAGAACAATACACAAACTGTGAATATATTGTTTTTCAATATCAATGTCCTATTAATATATGGGAAATATGAAATCAAAGTCACATTCACTCAGAACGCAGACTATCTATCATAGGAAAAGGTGTGTAATCCGGTATAAAATGAAAAAATCTATGTTGATATCCATGTATCATTTTCTCGAGAGCTGCCTGCAGCAACAATGTTAGAAATCACAAGCACTGATTAATTTGACCAAAATGAGTCTCTAAGGACTACGGAAAAATGATTCAGTCAATATTTTTCAATGCAATGAATCTAATGGCATAATACTACCATATTATATGTATTTTCGAAGTAAGTTTAAAATTAATTCAACTTATATTTCATAATGCAAAGCATATGGTAGCATTAAAGTTAAAAATTATTGTTGTTGCATTCAACAAAATAAAGTTCAATGATGAAATATATACATACGAGGGTTGTCTTTAATAGCGTAGATAGAACAAAAAACTCAAAATCTTTTCATTTCATTAGACTTCTCTGTTTTCTTCAATGACCCTTTGACGATTCCAAATCTGTACTTTAATTCTTGAGAAAATTAATAGGCTTATTAGTATGAACAAGTTTTGCCAGGCGGCGCAATGTTTGACGTCGAAAATTTCCAGTCTTTACGTTGTTGCTAAACACTCCACATCGACGGTTTACGATGACACGTTTTATTTACGAAAATGTCTTGGAAAATATTTAATTTTAACATGTACCCTGGGAGCACATTCAATATATACATTTCGACTCCAAACTTGCCCTGTATTACTTGTTGTCTGACGTCCGTCTTACCGAAATGTATCGTTCAGCATTTTGACGTCCATTTCTGTCGATTAGGGTTTCTTTTTTCACTTATTGTCATCATAATCGTCAGGATATTTTTAATGGTGTTAGAATGCTAATTCACAAAATGTTTTTCAAAGTAATTTTGTATATTTTAATACTTCAAAAACCGCTCAAGGATTTGTTTCAAGGTTTCAACGAAATGTTACCAGTTACCGTTATGCCGGCATTTTATCACAAGTTAACACTATTACTTAATAATTTTGTTACTGACTGACTACAGAATTATATCGGGTTGATAAATCTCATAGACATAGAGGCGAAGCCGTTTAGTACAAAAGTACACCGAAAAGTACATGCAAGTGTTTTGTTTTCCGAGGACTTTCAAGCGAGACATAATTATTCACAAAAAGCGATGGTCTATACAAATCCATGTAAAAGTGGCATATTACATCTTGTATATTCATACACAATTAAACTCTTCAATATTATCATTCTCACCTTTCAGATACCCTTTAATATTCGATGCACCCTTGTTTACATACAATGTTTTGTTGCTATTCAATTTTCAACGTTTTCTCCCTTTCCGTCGCGTTTTGAGCAAATCTCAACGGTGTAATGTTTGCTCCAAATACAACAATAATTTCAATGTAAACTCCTGGTAAACCCTCGACTTTGTTTTTGTAATATTTACCTTTTAAATATTTATTTTTACATGTAATACAAACAATTCGTGATTCATACATTATCTTTTCAAGATGCATTAAGTGTCTTGATAAGAAAAAATGTTGACATACCTTCATAACGCACTTTGAAAAGTTTTTTTTTTTTAAAGCGTTAACTTGGTTCAAGATTTAACGCACTTAGAAAACATTTTCAAAGTGCGTGGATTTGGTCCCAGTTTAACGATCTTTGAATTTTTTTTCAAAGTGCGTATTTTTTTCAAAGTGCGTTGCTACACACGAGCCATCTGCATTGCTAGAATATATATAGTTTATTGAGAAATGCTGGCCAAGTCAAAAATATAGAAAAAAAAAAATCCTTTTTGTAAACTCATGAAGAAGCAGTACGGTAATATGCAAAGTCAACTGTGCATATCATATATAAAAATCAAATGTATTTCCGTTATTAATTGATTATTAGAATAAACAGTAGATATTGAAAATTTTAATGATTTTTTTTAAGGTTAACCTCATGTAATTTAATAAAAATGCACTTTTCCATTTATTTTGCGTAATGATTTTTATCATAACGACGCTCCAAGGGCAAGGTTTCCCATGGAATCAAAACGCCGTATTCGTCATCTGATTTGCCTAGGTCTCGTTCTTATTTAACCCAAGATTTATCTTTCTTGCTTCGCTTCTGGACACAGACCATAATAATTTTCCCTCTTACTCCTTAGTACAACAACAAAGTATTTTTAAAAAATCCACCGGTTTAAATCAATCAAAATATGGCATACCTATAGACTGACACTAGTTAAACAACATAACCAAACTACAGAAAAATCAATCAAAAGGGGACTGAGATATGGCCCCTACAATAACCCCTACCGTGCAAAATCCACTTTCACTATGGAATATGTGTACTACACATTAGTCTCTTAACACCCTTCCTTTTGCACATTTGAAGGTTTTTTTCTAGACCTTGTTCTAATATGAATAAATTTGCCCATTTAGGAATCCTGGGAGTTTTTTTATTAAATATACATACATTTTTAGAATGTATTTTAGATCAAAGTCAAGATTAGTAAAAATGGTGGTGTATAACCTTATTTAGTTAATGTTACCTTTTTTTATTTTTCATCTCTCTCTCTATACGCTCATTTGGTGAGTTGTTATATAACACAATGCAAAAAAATAATTCATTAAGGTCACACATTTCTTTTACTAATCGACATTTATGTCAGTAACGATAGCTCTCTAAAGCACAGTTTTTTCTGAGAGTTACTGTTCTTGTTTCTATGACGTCATAGCATTATATCGTCACTAGGATAGCGACATTTCAGAGTCATAGCATTCACAATACAAGGTAAGTTTACGTTTAATTCATATATTCTAATCTTAATACCATATTGTATTACATATAAGAAGGACGCCTTATATTAAAGATGGCTACATCATTCTAATAATCTATTCATAACACGTTAGAATTTGCCGTTCAGTTGAAGCGAATAAAAACTTCGCATTGAATGAAGTCTTATATAATTTTTAAATGCGTTGTTTTTCGGGAGTTAGCTGATATTTTATTTGTGGTTTTGGGGTATGAGGGGTATAGTTGAGAAGACGTGTTGGGGACGGGGGTGGTGGGGATTCGGAGTGGGGGTGGCTGGGGTTAAGATGCAGTTGTTCAGATGTGTTTTTATTTAATGTTGCTGTATTATTTAACTATTTTCAGAGTGCTTTATATAATATCTACTACTTAAGAATTTAAACATATTATGGAGATATGTTTTCAATACTGTAGTCATGTTTACATACTATATATACATTTGTTCAGAACGCAGGCTAGTTAGTCTACGAAAAACGTTGCAGATGAACAAATATGTATACATGCATCAAGCGCCTTATACAAACTGATGAAAGACATTAATTGTTTTAATTCGATGAAAATAATTTGAGATGATTTTTTTAGTTGATATGGTTAGTTTTCATCTTGCAGTGCATTGCACGTTCCAATAATTTTTTATTAAAATGATAAAATCTCTCTTAGCTTTCCTTTACAAAATTGTCGACTAGGATACATGTATATGAAAAACCATGCAATTTGCCTCGGTCAGTTGAAGTAAATTACACGTATGTCATACAAATTGAATTGGAGTTGGAGATCATTCTATTCAATACCACTGAATTGAATTGAACATATTTTATTGATTAAATCAATGGATTAGACACAAGTTCTAATTTACTTAGATAGTCTTCTCCTAATAATGAAATTTTATACATATTGCCAGTAAATAACGTTAGATACGAATACACATAAATATACATGAATAAACAATCTACTACATATATAATATCACCTTATAAATTTAGACATTTTTAAAAGAGCGACCACATTCACTCAAAAAAAATTTGTACTGTCTTGAAAATTTCAGTGTTTTGTGTATTTGTCAAAGAATCACCCCCCCCCCCCCCCCCCATAACAGTAAATGTGCATCTATAATGTGTACATAACGTAATGTCAATAGCTTAATCATTAGAGAATTCCGAGCTCTTGTATACTTTTTACAGACAAAAAACACTCTATATCACTGGCGTATCTCTTATATTAAGTAAAAAAAAAAAGTATCATTAAATCAGTGCCATTTCATTTTATGAATGTATCCTTGTCGTTTATGCAACAATTAACATCTCTCTCTCTCTCTCTCTCTCTCTCTCTCTCTCTCTCTCTCTCTCTCTCTCTCTCTCTCTCTCTCTTTGCTTACCCTATTTTTTTGTTTTTTGTTAATGATGTAGGAGTCGAAACACTCAGTATATATTTTTTAGTTTGTGTTTTAAGACGCTGCACGAGCTGACACATGAACACACTAGCAGACCGTCTAGTAGAAACTAGTAAATAAGCCATCAAAGCGTAGGATTTTATTTGTATAAGATACATTTTTGATAACTATATACTATAAAATATCAAAAATAATATTTAGCCACGCCTGCGCACCCTTATCTTTTTACTTTCCTATGCCCGATAACCTTCAGTTTAAATTAACATCTCATACCTTTTCTATCATGGAAATCATGTTTCTTTTATAGAATAAACCGTCATATTTTTTTTTAAAAAATGGTTTTCAATTTCTTCATGTAAACGTTCACGACTGGACTGAGGTGAAAATTATAACGTAAAATGAATAAGTAGTTTAGTTACACTTTATACCCGTTTCGCTTCAATTTACCGCATTGCATGTCAGTGACGTTCTAATCTTTTGCTATACGCGTACGTAATTAAGCCTGGCGTCATAAATAATAATCCAATAATACAGAGATTTTGAAGGTATGATATGTTTCTTTGTCAGAAATCTTACGGGTTTTTTGTGATGAATATTATCAGCAGCTGATTGAATAGTCGTGTATTATAGTGTATATGATTGTATAAGCGTTTATCATATGATCCAAAATGCAGGTGCGGAACAATTCATTACTTTATTGGTATAATACCCTTCTATGCAATCTTTATTGATTACTTGGCAATTTTCGTTTTTTCCTGCCCTTGCCGTCTAATTACAGCGAATTTCATACATTGTATGTAACCTTTTGGTTACACAAGCACAATTCTTCCAACGTTATGAGCCAGAGGGATTTTTGTCACAAAATGTGCTGCTATAACCACTATTGTACTCTATTATCACCTGCTATTGTAGTCATCAATACAATAATCAGCATTTGTATAATTGGATCGCAAATGTACGTACTTAATAAGCAGATGCAGTTAGTGCATTTTGTAATGGCTATTAGTTGTAATTTTCTTCTTTCAATACACATCCAACCAATGCGTACAAAAACTTAGTATATTTTTATAATATGTTTCAGAATCTTTAGAAAATCTCAAGAGTACCAGTACAGGTCAGTTTGAAAACGTAATTCTTCCATCAATGTAAACGATATATGATTTGAAAACCTTCCAATGAATACGTATGTTCTCTCTTCTCTTATTCCATTGTATTACAAAATGTAATTCTACAATTTTACGACAATCAGATATGGCCAACTTTGAGGAAATGGACACCATTAACCCCGTCATGGATCTGGTCGTCTTCCGACACATAAAGGACATCGATATGGGAATTATGAAGTCTCTTCCGGTGTCCTATGATCTTGGTTTGAATTTCCATCCTCATCTAAATGATTGGGTTGGTCTGTTCTACTCCGGATGGGGATCGGTTAACGATTTCCTAGAGTACAGATGGGCCCCAATGTTACCACGTGACCTGATAGCTGCTCACAACAGGCGTCGATCAGTGTTATTTGATGTTTCCAATTTTGCTGTACGTTAAAGTTGCAATAAATGAATTTGATATTGTCGATATAATTATTCAAATAAAATCATAATTATGATAAAACTTTAGACCGTGTAACTTCAAACCAATTTTTTTCACATCTAACAACATTTAAATGTTGAAATGATTAAAGATTACAATTGATAAATAAATTAATAATCTGTAGGACTTACGGGAAGAGGATGCACACTTTTGTTTCCTCTACGTCACCAATGACAGTCACGTGGTCGGAGTGAGCAACAACTTCAAGTTCCGCTCTATGCCGGGCTATGAAGATGACCTCTGCTTTAGTAACCTTGAACAGAGGATTCGAGAAGACACGTCCTTTACCTTCATCTCTATGGATACTGCCATTGAATTCGAAGATCACGTGCAACTCTTTTCAAACAGGAAAAGAGGTACCATGCGTAACGTTGTCATACATCATTCCATGATAAAAGCATCTGATTTTGTCTTATTCATATCATTCACGACATGTTTTGGAAATTTACAAATGTATGACATAGTCCATCGTATCGTATATATATCAAAGTTTTGTTAATTATAAGTTCCCTCATATTTGTCAGTTTGAGTTACCTATATCAACACGTAATTGACAAACAACTTTCAGCTTCCTCTTTTAAATTCAAGAGTAATTTACAAAAAACACACTCAATGAATTATCAAAGAGAAAATTATGTGAATTGTCAAAGAGAACGTTTCAGGAAATTATCTGAATTACGTTATAGGTCTGGAGGATTCATTCGAGGTGATAAACAATGAAACGCCACCCCAAAAGAGAAGATCCACTAAGGAAAAAGTAATGATTCGAACACAGGACCCAAGTACCCTGGTTACCTTGTCTGCTGAACAATGGCAGGACATCTTCCGAATTGTCTCTGAAAGGTCAGTCGTTCAGACCATCAACACTGGAGCTGTTGCCGTCGCCGGACCTATCTTTGATATCAACAAACAAGTTAGTTCTCAGGTAAGATTAAGGACTGTCATTGTCTTTCACAACAAATGTTGATGCCTTTTGTGTGTTATTTTAAATTTTTATCATTGATTGGAGTAAAATTAACCGTGTCATTCGCATTTTTTTTATTGATACCTGATTATAGCCTAACATAAAATTAACATTGCAGCCTGCCAACCTGACTCCCTATCCATTCAAAAATCAAGCAACCCCGCCCCTAACGTTCGAAAGTCGTCTGGCAATCCTGCCCGGTCCCTATAGTGTCATCATGGCTCTAGACCGGAACTCCACATCTTGTGCTTCCTGTGCGATGGGGAAATCTCTCGTACGGGATTTGTTTATAGGTCGTTCTAAGGACGAGAAATCTATTCAAAGAATGACTGAAAAAATGGAAGCAATGAAAGAGGAGGTAGAGGTTTGTTTATAGAATCTAGACATTTAAGTTACATTTCTCTCTCTTTCTCTCTCTCTCTCTCTCTCTCTCTCTCTCTCTCTCTCTCTCTCTCTCTCTCTCTCTCTGATAGCCTAAACAAAGTTCTTTTACTAGTATGCATGTTATTTGCTCTAACCCTAATACCGTATAAGGCCCATAATTCTCTGTTTCTCTCTTTGCTTATTTTATTTCTTCTTTTCACATGACCTCAATCTTCCTTTGTGTTAAATTCTCTATTTCAATCTCCATCTCTTAAAGGGACTTGGACACGATTTTTGATCAAAATTTTCTTTTTCTTATTTATGTGTAAAATGGTTTACGAGGGTTGTTAGAAAAGTTCGCAGACAAGTTCGATTGTGAGCGGACTATTCGCATGATACCAGCGAAATTTTTCATATTTAATCTTGACGTATTTTCTAAGAAATATGCAAAGATTTGTTTATTTTAAATATACCTTAAAAATATACAGATTAATTATTTTAATAAGATATGCCTCACAGAGCCTGTCAGTTTTTGAGTGTTTTATATTTTGTACGCATTTTTCTTTATCAAGAAAAGTTTAACTGCATGGAAATAAATGATATTTCATATGAGATCACAGTAAGTTATGAATGTCATTTTGTGAAAGTTTCATTTAAATTGAAGAATTTTTTACCGTTTTATCGCCAAATATGGACGACCAACGCTAGTAAAATTAGTCAAAAACGTTAACGTAAATAGACACCTTGGAGCACCGGGCAGTCATTAACATTTGTGTGCACGCAGAAAAATCTCCGATGGAGACCAAAAGGTTCTTAGATGCAAATATTTTTACAGGACAAAGGTTTTGTAAAGAATTGTAGGTTTGAAAATGGAAATACTGATATCTTGAGCTCTTGCAGCACCCCGATCCCACATACAGCCCGGATCTTCCACCTATGGATTTCGCTTTATTTCCTTATCTGAAGTCGAAACCACGTGGGCAGACCTATATGATCTACGATATGACACAAAAGACGTTATACAAAAATTTGACAAAGAATTGTGTGAACATGCGTTTATAAATGGGTTAATGGCATGAAAAGTGTGTGAACTAAAGGTGTTTACTTTGAAAAAGAGTGACAGGTTCAAATTGCCTTTCAGTAGTTTGACGTCTCACGACGTCTTGGAAATATGAAATTGTGCTCCCTAAATCCAATTCATGCAAAATAAAAATCTCTATCTTTTGAAAACAACTTCAAAATCATATGAATTTTTGCATACTTATTTTCAATTGCTAGTCATTTAATAAAACATACGTCATTCAACAAAGTACACAGTAATTTTGCCGAAAATCACTTCGTCCACAAACTTTTCTAACAACCCTCGTACTTGCACATTTTGAATGATTGCCAAAAATTTGAATGTTAGAAGTCAAGTTTTAAGAGAGATACACAGGTAAAAAGTCATTGTTATGTAAACAAAGCTCGAGTCATATATCTGATTACAAATAATGTAAAGTAAGTAATTACCATTTCTTTGACCAAATGACTCGTGGCAAACAATGGAAACTGATTCAATGTGTTAATAGATAATTATGATAAACAGAAAAAAGCAACATTTGATTTTCATTGAGATTTATACCAATAAAACATATTTAAACAAAACTCGAGCTTTGTTAACAAATCAAAGAATTTCAAACTCTGTATCTTGCTTATAACTCAATATTTGACTTTCATATAAAGTACTCATATTAACCATTCTAAAAATTAAAATTGGAAAAATAATATTTTAAAATTTGGGCTCAAATTGTGTCCAAGTCCCTTGAATTTTTATTTCACCCTTTGAATCTTTGAACCCCTTTTCTGATTATAGGATGTTAAGTTACGTCTGAGGCTCCAAAAGACCTTGGCGGAATACCAAGCAACCCGCCAGAACTCCTACCACTTAGAGGAACTCCTGGTACAGAACCAGCAGCTTGAGGAACAACTGAGGACCACTGAGAATCGAATGGAGGACCTGAGGGCCGAAAACAAAGAAATGAAAGATAAACTAGCGAGCTTGGAGAACAACGAGAAACAGGTAATAGAAAAATATGCAGGGAGTAAAGATGTGAATCTAAAATAGCCTAGTCATACAAAGATGCAACGGTTATGGTTTACTACTTACTTGAAATTAAATTTTATTAGCCACATTTTTCTCTCAGTCAAAACTGCTTCATTCATTGCATACGGGGTTTGCGGTATAGCTCTAGTTCTAGCTCTAGTGTCTGTTGACAATCTGTCACGCGTCATGGATAACGCTATTTAACGTCAAACAGTCTGTCTCTATCAATCTGCATGGGTTTTATGCCCTGTCCTTTTTTTTTTTTTTTTTTTTTTTTTTTTTAGAAATAACGTCTTTACGTCCATTTGGCAGATAGATTTAAGCATGTTCAAAATTTGAATCAGGCTATGGTGTCCTCTAAAATTACAGAAGTGACGGGGCCATTTAACGCTAGTTATGTCGGGTTTTTTTAACAATGCTCGCTATATTCTTAAGAGCATGAGACAAAAGATTAAACATTTAAAATTGCTTTAACAATACTTTAGTTTAGTAGAGCATTATAAATCAAAATAATCTTATTTGCACTTTATTACGAGACATATATTGCAGTTCTTACTTTGCTGAAGTTTATATCATAAAGCAGAATAATTTAACAGGATAATGACCACAATGAAGGAATTGTAAACTGATATATGAACAACTTCGTGACATTGCACTATGTTTAATATATATGTAGTTGACATTTACAGAATCTTGCGTAATTCTTATGCAAGCCATATTGGTTTTTGGTAAAAACACACGAAAGTCGTATCTAATTACTGTTTTGGTTGGTATTCATTTTAATTAAAGAAAGGTCATTATATATTAAAAAGCATTTATTGCAACAATGGACCATTTTGTAGATTCAATTTGGTGTAACAAGACTTAAATATCTTTTAGCAATAACCTAATGGGTAAAACTCGTTTTACCAACATCAGGTTATAACATTGTTCTACGTTATTTTCGTCTGGAACTGTTTCGTAGATAGTACCTGAACATGTACACATGTTTCGTTAAATAATTGCTTTATCATTACAGCCTCCTTCTTTAATAGAAGATCAGGATCGAGCAATTCTTGAATTCCTCAAAGAAGGGTTCCAAGGAGTGATACAAGTTAATGGTAACGTTAGGCGTTGGGTCATATTCAAGATTGAATTTCATTATTCATTTGAGTAGTTATATGAGCGGAATAAAACCGTAATTTTCATGAATATAGGTTAATGGCTTGCTTCGTTTATAATAGGTCGAAGATTAACAGTCATTCTTGAGGAAAATTATTCCACCAACCCAGAGGTACCTGAACCCAAAGAAGAATGGAAAATGTATTTTCCGAAACGAATGGGTATGCAATTAATTTGCGGTTGCTTTTTAGTTAAACTTTTAATGATTTGATTATGGTACATGTATATTACACATTTTTGTTATCTTTTCATGTAGAACGCATGCGCAAATCGATTTGCAACCAATCAATCACCATTGCGTCATTGAGAGATACTGTGATCAGTCAGAGAACCCGTATGTCAAGCCAATCAGAGCGAATGCAGAATATACAGAGGAAATTGGAGGTAAAGATAATCAATTCTTTCAATGTTAAAATCGTGATAGAAAATTTTATCAATTTTCTTGATGTCTTGAAAAAGAAAATTATCATGTTCATAGCACGAACTCTCTTAATTAAGAATTCTTTGAACTCAAGACATGCATGCTTTCAAACAACAACTTTTAACGCATATTTTGTTTGATGATCGAAGAAGCTTATTTGAAACTTAGTCATGGACTTTGTCTGTTAAAGCTGGTGACACGGAAGAAAAAAGAAACGGATACAAAGCTGGCAGAGGTCACACAAAGGATTCGATGTCTACTGAGGGACCGCGCTAAATGCTTCACAAACGAATGGCGACAGTTCGCACGCAAGATAACCGTGAGTGCATAGTAGGCTTTTCTTCGCAAATCAGCCCAGATGAATTATATCTACTTTTCAAAAAAATCATATTAGTAAACTGTTTATAAAACAGCGGTAATTTGTACTTTTTAAAAGACATTTTTATAATAGAAGTTAATTAGACAGCAGTTATTTGCACTTATATACTCGTTAATTTTTTGGGGGGGAGGGGGGGGGTGGGGGAGAAGGGCGTTTCTAATTTGTGAGTTGCGTTGGTACAGTAACCGCAGGCCTCAAAATTATTCATACTCTTAGATGATAATGTGGCATCATTATTGTTCTTTGTTTTCGATGATACAACATGTACTAACCATCGAACTTACACCTGCGCTCCCAAATCTTGCTGATAACATAAGATGCAAACGCCAAAGCTACTCGCAAACGCCATTCCCCCTCCCCCTCCGGTATAAGTTCCTGCTAGTTTTTACACTGAGAATTAATTATCGTATTAATATGTATATTTCATAATTTCAAAATGTGAATTAATTGTTTCAAGTAGCACTTTGTCTTTTAAGGTTAACCCTCCGAGGGAAAAAGAACCAAGGACCCGCGCAATAACATCGGTAATTCGCTCCCCTCCCGCTCTCGTCTCCAGTTCCTGGAAGTCACGAAGACCCGAAAGAAAGTGCGAGACTTGTGGTGTCGTGTTCAGCGCCTCGGTCGATCCACGAGTTATTGAGGAGCATATAGCCTTCCACAACACGTATCATAAAAAGCACGACTAACCGATAAGCCCCCATCCCAAGTCCCAAACCCCATTCAACCTAATACGACTAAGAAACTTTCGATATTTTTTAAAATGTTTATTGTGTTATTTTCAATATATTATGTTTTTGTTATTATACATTTAATTATGGTTATTGTCATTTTTTATTAATATACATTTATCAACTTGTATCAATCTGCTTGCCTAAATCCTGATTAAACAATTCCATTGCATTCTGTTTTTGTTCATTTTTGGGAGATGATTTTAATCAACTCTCCTATGCACTTACTCGGGCAAAGCGAAAGTGAAACAGTGTTTGGACCTAAGCACAAATCAATACCGCTGATAACACTTAGTTCTTGAAAATAATCGATAAATTCGATGCTATGTATTCTGAAGCATTTTTTTTTCAAGAAAACCTATTTATTAATACCATGAAAATAGTAAGATTTTAAATAGTACAAACGGTTTAGATATTTTTTAAAGTCGTATGTATTCCTACGCTAGAGTTAAATGTAGTCTCGTTCAACCAGACGCTTGGTTGTCTCCGTTAATATTCGACAAAACAGAGTCTCTCTTGCTTGAGATAAACGGGGACAGTCGAGCGTTTGGTTGAACAAGACAAGAGTTCAATCTTGCCTGGATCCATACAATTTCTCAGAAATATTTCGATTACTGATACTTCTTGTCATGCAAAATCACATATATAGTTGATTTTGAACAAAATTAATGATAATCGATAAAATCAACTCCCGTCAGTACTTCAGTACTTTGATTTTTATTTATTAAGGTCTACATAGGATTATGATCAAATTTTGGTGTCCATTTGCATGTAACAGAACAGCAATAGCATAATTATGCAAGATTAGCCGGACAGCACTAAGTATGCGCTTCCTGTTTTACCTTTTTACACATACAACATCAGTTTGAACAAAGTAATGCCTGTGTTTATCTTGAAGTACTTGTCAGCTTGCCATGTGAAACCCTTCCCTACACCTTTTTAGGGTTTTCTACCATCCCCCGCCCCCCGAGGTATATGTTCTTTTTTATTTGAAAAAAAAAACTTACTGAAATGATGATAGCCAATGGCAGGTGATCAGAAAAGCGAACTCAAGCTGGTTATTCGTACAAGGTTATACGATAAAAAAAATCGAAGTACTAGATGAGCTGGCAATGTAATTCTCCCCCTCCACCATCACCACCATCCCTGTATCCACCCTAAGGAAAAATATTGGACCTAAAACAAGTAAACATAGAATATGTTATAAAATTTAGTTAATATTCTACGGGGTCATTTTTCTGCAACACACACGGAGAAAAATGACTCTAATGCCGTAATTTCAATGATGTAATCCAAGTAAAGCAGTAAAAACTTTATTCTACAACTGAGTGGATCATTTTTCTACGTAGAAAAATGACCCTCGGTCAATATTCTACGGGGGTCTCTGTTCGTCGTTACACTGGCATGTGGGATTGCTTTGCTTATATGCAGTAAGGTGGCTTCAAATAATTTTTGATATAATTTCATGTTGTTATCTCATTTACATTTGAACTATAGCAAGCAAAACACATCATGACATAATTTTGGCAATTTAATCAAAACAAAATATTTTTTTGTTTTGATTTTTGTTTTTGTTTTGTTTTTGTTTTTTTTTTTAGGGGGGGGGGGGGGCTTTATCATTTAAACAACTTGGAACAAAATATGTTTGTCAGTTACTGTAATTTTTCAAAAATATAACATACATTCTATGTTACATTCGATAAAACTTAATAGCGGACAGTAACTTATTTTAAGAAAAACTACGTACATGTACGAATATGATAGTTAAGAAAAAATCACAATTAATTTGGATTTAAAAATGTAATAGGACCCCAGCCTGAACATACAGCTTATTTTATATCTTTATGGTTTATTTGTGATTGACCTCGGATTCAAATGTACTTTATGCATATTGTTCTTACTTATATAGAAATAATATTAAACCTCTTTTATTTTCTCGTTACATGTATATTACTCGCAATATTTAATTTCGTTAAACTTTTCAAGAGATATTGGCTTGGATTAATGTGTTTCAAATATTGTGTTCTCGATACACTTGAATTGAGCTACATGTACATTTACTCAAAGTTGCTTTTTAGCTTATTTGAGCCGAAGGCCTACTGTAATTGTCAAGATATTCTGATTTTGATACTGTAATGCTGATTTGATCAGTTATGGCTATTGTTGCTCAGGTGAGCAATGTTGCCCTGAGGCCTCTTGTTTGGTTGTCTTTTGCAGTATACCATTGGAGTGAGAGATCGGTAGTATTCATAAAATGGTACAAATAATAAAAATGTAAAGGAAAATTAATAGTCGGTATTGTTATACTTTCATGTTAAATACTGAAATCTGATTGGTTAAGACGCAGTTAATAATATTTACTATTACCCTCAGCGTTAGCAACGCACTTGGCAACGGGTAACATTAAAAAATGTTACATGCGCGAAAATTATGCGCGTACGGTTCGCTGTAGAATTCACGTTATTCCTATATAAAAACAGTAAAATTTTCTTAAAAATTTTAAAAAAGACATTCAGTATAACAAAATAAATAGTGCCTGTTTGGGAGGATAACAGTTGAAATTGACACCCCGAGAAAACCATTGTCAACCGACGCTTATTTATATAATACTTTTGATAATGCTGCACTCTCTTGATGTAAGATGAGGTGGTTTCAAATGAGAAATTTATTATTGGAAAAAACTCTAAATACCAATAACCTATCAATGTCCGTATCGTGATTGTGAATAAATGGGCATCAATTTACAGCTCCAGACCGTCATATATACTAGTATATAGCAACATTTTGTCTCGTATTATCTACATGAAATCATCACCTTCAGTTATGAATTATCTGAAAAAACTAATACCTAAGACTAAAACAATCACTAAATGGGGAGAAAATTGTGTTCAACTGAAGATAAACTGCCTCATAAGCAAGACCATCAACATAGTTTCATTGACATAGTTATTTTTAACTGGACAGATGTATTTCCTTTACTCCATATATCTGTGTACCTAACACAATCATAAAACAAATAAGTGTTAGTAATATGATTTTAGTAAAATGTGTTCAATAAGTTTAAAAAACAAGCTTCAATGTTAGTTTTGTTGATTTTTGGTCAATTTTTCATTTACAAAATGGTTTATAACTGTTTAAAAAAAAACTAGATATTTTTTTCATTTTAGCAATTTGTGGCCCATTTTCCTGCATAGGTCAATGAATTCAAGGTGGAATAAAACCTGGAAAAATTCATTCAAATTAACAGTAAATTGTTTGATTATGAAAGATATAATTATAAACAAACTGTACATATGTCAAATAAGCGAAAAAATTGCAGTTTGGAGATTAAAAAGATAAAGTTTATTTGAAAAATTTAGCCCAGTAATTAACAACAAAAGCCCCTGCAGGATTGGAACTTGGAATGTACAGAATACTAGCCCGGCACTTTGTTCACTCGGCTATGTAGTAAGTTGCATGTTGCTTTCGAAAAAATCCTTTTAAAAAACGAAATGTTTTTATCACAGGTCAGCCATTTTGTGATGACGTGTTATTCCATCATAATTAAAAGTAAAAAGTGAATTTATGAATATATACAGCATAAAACAAAAACCAAAAGATTTCTTATTAAAGAAACTGTATAATTTGATATGAACTATCGAGCACCAATTGTGAAGAAATTTCTGCACCGGGTGCCACTGTCACATTTAGCTTTCGATTAGCTGCCTTGTTTATTTATTTCAGGGACAAACAGTTGATATACCACCCCCGCTTCATCCGGGTACCTTGACAAATAACAGACCGAACCTAACCATCTACTTTAAAGACAAGGATAACGGAAAAATCCTTGATGATCCTCGATATTTTTGGCGACCTGGGTGGTAGATGGAGGGCGGGGGTGGGTGTGGAAGGAGGGTAACGGATGAACGTTACTAGGATAAAGTTGGTGGGCCATGGAACGTTTTATTCCAATGTATTTTTGCAATTATAGCCCCCGTCGACTACACCTGAATTCAATAATGGTGATTATAACCCGGCCCTTTTCATCCACGTGCATGTATTTTACAACTACATGTAGTTGTAATTTGTTCAAAGATATATTGCTTTTTTACACATATATAATAATTTTATTTAAAATATAAAAAAATACATGTAAATTACCATAATTAAAAGTCGTCAACCCTTTAGTTAACAAACGTAAAAAATTGAATCTACATAAACAGTGAAAACTACACACAAAATTGACCTACCTTGCAGATATGATTTAAATAGTTTTTTGACAAAAAAAATCTGACTTGCATAATGCTAATGATCATTCTTCAATAAATGGAGTTCGATAGAAAGCGATCAAAACCCTGTTGTAGCATAGACCCTCTACTCTTTCTGCAAAAAAACCGACTGAAACCCCTCCGCCTCTTTCCGAAAATAAACAGTCAGCCTGAACACAATTTTCCATTCATAAAAGTTAATAGTAGTTTGAATTCCCCCTACCCACCTCAAGTAGCATCACGATTTTCGGGTTTAGAATTCCGTCATTCTCTCTGAACATATAGGATAAATAGATAATTAGACCAAGCCATTTACTTTTTTGTTCCATGGAAACTTCTTAATTAATATAACGCTGTAGTTGACCTCCGTGTTTCATTAGAAAAGTCTGAATCAGACTAATCAGTATAACATTTTCTTAGACTGTCAGTCGATATTTCTCGAAAGAATTCTGTGAATGAAAATTCCGTAAATAAAGGTAGAATTTCTATCCTAAGGATTTGTCATTCATTTGAATACTCTATAAGAACTTTTATAGTGTAAGGAGAAATTATATGCCGGAATGGTTATCCCAGAATGTTAGGAAATCTCATCCGGTCTGTTTGTTCTGTAAGAGAGAATATACGACAGGGCCCTCCGGCTCGTGACCTATGTATCAAACCCTGACTAGTATTCAGGCATAGTACATGCACAACACAACACTATTATACAAATATGTGCAGTGTATGAGCGTCGATATTTTAAAAAAATCAATTTGTTCAACTTTCCCGTTGTGATCCATTGATTATTTACTACCGATGCACTGGCTGGTATTTTTCTTCAAAAGGCGTTTCTCCATATCTCTGCGACCAGTGTAACGTGAATGAAGTGAAGCATGAATAGTGCTCCCACTATTAAGCCATTTCAAGTTTTTCTATGTTTAGCGTCCACCTAAGTAAAAAAACTTTCTTTCAATCTATCTAGAAAACAAACACAAATTTACAAAAAAAGCACATAATTATTCAATATATTAATAAAATCTGTTATCATTATTTGAGTACCTTATTTTATACTGTTTCGAAAACCAATACTTAAATAACACAATCTTTGGCTATAATGGTTAAAACAAAGCAAATTTTAAATCTTAGTTCATGAATATGTTTTCAAACATGAAGCGTACCTGAGCAATTATTTTGTGGTACATGTTTGTGTTGTCATGCTTTAAAACTAATTCGTCCGTGGATGCTAAACATAGAAAAAACTTGTGATGGTCTTATGCAAAGGTGCGTAGAAGAGCGGGCAAATAAAAATGGATGACTACAGTTTGTGATAGTTACATGCAATGTGTAAACCAGGTCACGTGATCCTCACGTCAGTGTTAGCTTGATGACGCGACCTCTAAATATAGAATGTTGTAGTAAACGGAAGTCAGAAATGACAGGAGAACCGCGCATATCTAATTTAAGTCGGCTTTAAAGGGGCATGGTCACGATTGAGGTCAAAAATTATTTTTCCGTTTTCAATTCAATGCTTCAGTAAGGTATTTTAATGGTTAACCAAAACTTGAGTGTCATTCGTCGTGTTATAAGCGAGATACAGTGCTCACAATTCTTTGTCATGTAAACAAAGCTTTTTTTACGTTTTGAATGTTGAAGTAACAATTCCAGTTTTAGACCCTGTTAGGAACTATTTATTTATGCTTTTTCCACGCGTTTTCTCCCCAGAGTGGATACGCAGGGTGACGTCGTAGCAAGAACGACGAATGCTGGTCTGACTATTATCTACAATCGGCATGTACACTTAATCAACATAATTCTATTTCTATATTGTTAACTGTAGATTCCTTATTTTACGCGAGAACTTAATTCCACGATTTTTTTTTGCATCAAAGCGCAATAATATAAAATCACAAATACTGAATTTTATCATAGTTCTATTTAGTTTACATCTATCCGAAAAAGCAAAGAGAGATTTTAAAATCCGCGATATGTGCGTCTCGCAATTTTACGCGGATACAAATTCCTCGCGATTAAATAGGAATCTACAGTATGGAGTGTTCTATGTTTTATATTTTCCATGAAATGATTTTACAAAAACACATCATTCGAGAAAGGGTATTTCTATGGGTCATCGAAAGAAAGCGATACATTCATTTCCATACAAGGAGATTTGTAGCATATCTGTCTCGTGAGGTATCTTCAATAGCAAAACTCAAATTAATTAACAATTGTTGTTGTCAAGCAGCGTGGAGTCAGCTCTAAGATCAGTTACAGCTCAAATTAGATTTACTTACATAAGAAATTTTGTTATGCAATACATTGTTAAGTACAGGTTCACGTAAGAATCAGGCAAACAGTGATAAGGCATATATTTCATATTGAGATGATAATTTACTTTGAGAACAGTATATAAAAGTGTTCTCAAAAAATGATAAAATTTTTAGTGAATCGTGAATAATTGTGAAGCTGTGTTACTAAAAATAGATCCACTCTGTCACAGTTTTTAAACACAATGAAAACACTATGGTATGAAGATCTGACAGGATTTTCAGAAATTCAGTGTCAATTCATTTATTCAAAAATGTTGGTATGAAGAGAAGACAATGCCCTCTTCTTTTTTCTAATGTTAAAAATGTAGTATCCCATTGGTTTCCATGGCAACCACGACAATAATGAGCCATACAGTCTTTAAAATTAGAGAAAAACGATCACTTTTATGTCTCTTTTTAAAAAAAAACAGCAAACATATATGACTGTGTATTATAAATAAATGAATAAAGGATATTCTGAAATATTTTTTTACATAATAAAAAGTTTTGAAAAATTAACAGACGGTTTACATAATGTAAGCAATCATGTGGGATTCCTAACAAAATTTTAAAAATCTTTATCATTTTTACATGTATCTAAGAGTAATAATATAATTATATTGCATATTCATAGTTTCATTTTAAAACAAGGATTAGACTTTGATTTCATTGATTTGTAAATGTTATTGTTTTAACCCATTACCTGTGAAAATGTGATCTTACATCATTATTGATCGGGATCGGAATACCAAATATTGTGTTTCAAATTTATACCGAATTTTCTCAGACTTCTAAAAGATACGTTCATAAAGTTATCAAAAGTTTAGTTTTCAACAATATTTAAGATGTATCACAAGTCTTAAAACAATATATAAGTGTGTCTATCAAAAAAGTAGCCAAAGTTAGCAAGGCTTACGATAACTAACAGGGAAATGGAACAATATTAACTGTCCGACCTGCTGTATACCATGGTTATAGTGAGTAATATGTACAACCATTAAAAACTTATATACAATATTGTTTGTCTCGGTGACCAATAATACCTTAACCTACATGTACTTTTGAGGAATTCATATTATTTTTACGTAATTTGAAATGAGGTTGTTGGGGATGTTGACTTTCAAAAAAATAACACAATTCTTTTTTTAACAAAGATGTCTGCAGATTTGTTAAATACCATGTACACCATATTAAGCAATTAAAATGAATTTATCATATTATTTGGACCCTTAGCCCAGCCTTTCCAATCAAAAATAAATATATTTTATACTATTACAATGTACAGTAAAACAGGCTAGCTCATATCTGATATATAAATTTAGAATATGTTTGTAGACTATATGGGGGGGGGGGGGGGGGGGTCCTCAGTAAGCATCAATTTATTGTAAGCGTAATTATTGTAACCCTGTATTAGTTTATGTAATGTGCATTGGATACAGTTTAATCATTAAGGGCATGCTTTATATTCCAGAATTTAACAAAACATATAAGCATTTTTCACTCCCTTTATATATATAGATATAGATATACATTTTTAGATATTTATTCAAATATACTACAAGGTAGTATACTTAATAAAAACAACCATATGTAGAAAACACGTTTGACACCATAACAAGTACTTTATTAAACTGACTTCCAGTCATACATATAATAAACAAGTTGTACATGAATAACTCAATATACATGACACCATACATGTCAAAATGTATCACACATACTATAGATGGCTATATCAAACATCAACCAATAGATTACATATTGATTTTTTTCCCTCAATTTGGACCCTGGAAAGGCTAAAAGTTTACAATTTTTTAAAAAGAAAATCCTAAGTGAACGATTGCACACAAACAAGACATGTTTGTGAAACAATTATGCCCCCTCCTTTGGAAACATCTGAGAAGAAAATGCAAATAATTGGAATTTTTTTTAATTCCAAGGTCAAAAATTGCTCAATCATACCCAAAAAATAACTTTGCCTAGATCTTATTCAGATAAATCTGTATACCAAATTTCATTTCAAAATGTGGAACCCCTGCGAAGAAAATGAATGGTAACTGTTGGTGGACTGGCCGCCTTCTTCGAAGGGGGGATAAAAATAGTGCATACATTTATATGAATGTGCAGCAGTTGGATAAATGCTGTGTATACAAATTTATGCTATTAGAATATTCCTAGATACATGTATATGTAGTCCAAAAATGAAGCTACCATCATGGTAATTACATAAATACAAAATATGAATTTCATGAAAATGCATTAATTATAGTGCATATTATGCAGTACATTTCATCAGATGGTTATATTATTTTTACCCGAAGTGATTTTGCCCCGTTGTGGGCCCTTTAACGCTGCATCGTGCACCTACTCTGACAAATTTCCCCCCATGCATCAAAAATTTTCTGGGGAAAACACTGTATGTAGTCCAAAAAATGTAGCTACCATCATGGTAATTACATAAATACAAATATTAGTAATTAAAGATGAAATCATGATATATCATGATAAGTACATAGTATTTCACTAGTTATCTTATTATATAAATATCATAGCATTCTGAGATTCTTTTTTTATATTAGAAATTCAATTAACTTAATCATTAGTTATTGTTCTGTCTTCCTTGCTTATTAACCATGCAGCTAAATTTGTCTTTCTTAATGCTAATTACACATAATTTTTCTTGAAGTAATGAGATATAAAATTTCTTTCTTCTTTCTATACATGTATAATGGACAATCAGTGAGAAAGGGACATACATATATGCACTTATCTTCTACATAAATTAGTTATACATGTACATCTTATTACTGTTATATATATTAACATAGTTTTTTGACATTGACAAAATTTGAGTGTGAAGTTCAAAGTTAGTTATTTCCTCATATACATGTAGTTTGTAAGCTCTTTATGTGCAATGTTCGAGGTTTTATTGCATCCAAACCCCCGGAGAGGGTGAAAAACTACAAACAAACAATACAAAATGTAAACAGTATCTCAATATAAAACATACACAATAAAAATATGACTAAAGTGGGCTTCCATAGTTTTGAATTTTGACAAATCTCAGAGCTATTCGATCGAAATCTTTTACACAAGTTCATAAACGGACATTAAAATAGTTTATCCCTATCATGTTTATAAATGTATTAAAAATGCAATTATCAATCAATTGTTGCATACAAAATTAACGAACAAAACAAAGGCAGGTAAAAACGCGCCAAATACTCGATGACTCTATATGACAGTTAAAAATTATATATATGAGTAGGAAACGAGTGTTATCCATTGGTTACACATCGTAATAAATGAAAAGGCACAAAACTTACTTCATAGGTGGCTTTAAAGATAGTAAAATATGCTGGGTTCTGGAACCCACGAGGTTGGCACTGATGCCTTAGATCACCCGGAATACAGTTAATAAAAATGAAAAGTAAAACCCAACAAAACCGGAAAGAATAATTCCGGGACACTACACTTTATCTGTTGGAGTTGTTTTAGGTCCTAACATAATCAATTGTTTTAATTTCTCTGATTGCCCTGGTGCAATCAGATTAAGCACTGAGTCAACACATTCTTCGACTTTTCGCTTGTTGAAACATTCCGTAAGATATATTCTGCCTCATCAGTTCAGTTTGATGTTATGACAGGGTCTATGATTGTCAAAGTTCTGAGCCCTGAAATAGAAAGATTTAAAAACTAGAAATATTGTTACTTTTCATATGTAATGTAAAACAACATATAAATATTAATACACCAGTCATGTCAATAAAGCCTAGATAAAACATTGATTCCTATTCCAGTCTGAAAAGAAAGAATCAGAAGATAGGGAAAGTTGATGGTTGGGTGGATTGGTCTATGTTAATAAAATTGAAGGTAGGGCCAATTGTGGAACCCTATTAGACACTATTAAATCAATGTAATCTTAAATGAATTAATCAAAGAAGATTTGAACTTCTGCAATGGGATCTCAACCCATGACCATTTATGATACACTGAATGGTTTGGAAATAGGGAAAAACAACAGGGGATACTTGCCAAACCATTACATAAATTAAATAGATCTTCAAATACCAGCAACAAATATAATTGTTAAGGGTTGGGGTGTAAATTGACCAATGAATTATAAAAATATGGGATAAGAGATAACCCCCGGGCATTTGCATACCAAAGTAATCGCCACGTCTTATCATGAGCTGTATCAAAGAATTTACATGTACCCGTACATTTAGGGGTGGGGATCTCTACTGGAACACAGCGAATTACCAGTATATATTGAGGGGGTGGAAATGACCTAATCATAATTTTAACCTTTGCAATTATTTTATAAAATTATATTATTGGTCAAATATTGTTAAAAAGAAATTTCTAAAAGAGTGAAAGTGTTTTGATTATAATATAATTTTATCCACATCAATACTGACAGGTGTTCCATACCCCCAAGTTTAATGAGGGAAAAAACCCCACCTTATTTTTACCCCACAATGAAAACAGCTGTAAAAAAAACCTACAATGTGGAACTTTTCATTCAAGATTGACTGGTGTTTTGTTTCAATTGTTGATTGAGGCATGAACATATATCAGTTTCTAATATACATGTACATGTAGGGATACATCATTTTTCAATGTATCTGAAAACAAAGGGCAGTGTAAGGCTACTGCAGTACATTTATTCAAATCAAGATATGAATATAAGTTATAACAACGCGCCTTTTATAATTAGACTTGTAAATGAACAGATGAAAGCATACATTCGTAAAGTATGCAGTTATATTTGAGTGTCCGGATAATTGCCAAAATCAATCGCTTTGATGTTCTAAAAATAGATTCGGGGAAAACCAGTATGATCACCGATACATGTAGTGAAATATGCCAATAAAACGAAAACTTCACTGCAGTTGTTAGTTAACTTATATCACTGTTTGAAAAAGCTTATTTCATTCAACATGTATAGCGTGGATATGCAATAATATACCTGTATATAATGTGGGGTATGACTTCCTTCGCTGTCCGCGGCTGGGTTGACAGGTTGTTTGTCGGCCATCACTAAGTTTTAAACTTTGCAGATGTCTTGTTATGTCTCTGCAACAATTACAAAGGGTCACTGGAGTTGTTTATTCTGGATCGGCTTTTTACAGACTTGTGAAGCTGTTTGCGTAGTGTCCCGAAACCGTGTAGTCTTCTCGAACTTCCATTTTCGCGCACTAGCGTACGTAGCAACGAGGCGCCATCTAGCGACGATATTGTGAATCAACCAAGAAAGACAACCAGATTTCACTCGAATTTGCTAATTTTAACGGCAATTTAAACTCAAAACTCAAACTTTTCAATACTTTTTAAAATTGGAAATCATTGTGCTGAGTGAGTTTAGTTACTATTTATAATCAATTTTTCTCGTAAGGTTTGCTGTTTTTAGTAATTTGATAAAAATATATGCTATTTTACTAAGACTTGCACGGCGTCAAAATTGAGCGCCTTGTCAATATATCGGGCCCGTATTCAAAAACGAAACGGAATATTTCAGAATAATTTGGCATATACATTCTAAACATCCCAGTTTCTTGCTGGGTAAAATTTCGTTTTATTTTGCGTCTTATCACTTATCACAAAATTCCGATATTGCCTGATTCTTACGTGAACCTGTACTTAAATAGTGTAGGTATTGGGAAAAACTGAAAAACAGCTATAATAATTTTTCAGTTGTAAAGTCAATACTTTCATTCACATTGATATTTTGAAACTGTCCCATCTCATCTGATAGTTATATTATCCTGATTTTGGTTAATTATTTTTTTAAATTTAATTAATATGGTAAATAGCACATTTTCTGTTGTGGATTTGGTTATTGCTTTATTGCAAGAGTTCGATAAATATACACAAGACGTCATAGCTCAAGAACTATACGCGTTCTATTTCAATTCCCTGTATGTATATTTTGATTACCTATCATGATTTAAAAACCATATAGGTTTTTCACGAACGTAAATGATTACAACGACATAAATATACACTATAATCACATCAATATGGACTTGCTTTTATTGAATTGCTATCTTAGTATTTTACAGACGTACCTTAATTCAAGCTATGATCCAGACGACAAATGTTCAGTCCTCTCCGTTCAGGAATTCAATAAAATGAAAGTATCGAAAATTATCTTCCTACATTTTTTTCAGCTCAAGACTTTTCCAGTTCTGCAGCTAAGACTTTTCGAGATTATGTTGCATCTGTGTCTTTAAGGAAGGGATACATGTACTTAAAGAAGTGCAGTTGATTAAAAAAAATGTTTGTAACTAATGACCATTTAGCATATTTCAACATTAAATTTTCAATATTAAAACAAAACATTAAAAATTACGTAATAAAAAGCTTTAAAGCCGTTGCTGCTGATATAATTACGGTGTTATATGAAACTTCCGCTTCCGTAAGGAAGACGCTACCATGCTAAAATTTTGCGTATTCGAAAAGCGGTCAAATACAGGGCCATAGTATGACGTCATAGCCGAACCTGGGAAAGGGAAGAACGTGAGGCTCTAATCGTTATTTAGACGAACCGCGTGAGTCTTGAGCGACAAATATTTAGTATCAATCTCAATTGTTTGATTCTTCTTCAGTGCTGATGTGGTAAACCTGAATGAAAAAAAACCTTCAAATATGTATGATTGATAATATTCGAGATTGAAATCATAAAGTTATTGTTGATCTGAGAAGAAGCTTAACGTCGAGCTGTTGGGTGTTGGTCTTGGACAATTCGTTTGATGTGATTGGTTATTACGAATTAATACGCGTGCGGTGTGGGATCTCACGGTAGCTAGACTTTCGTACAAAAGCAGTGGATCCCTTTGATGGACCTGGTATATTGAACGTGAACGCGACAAATAGAACCGTTGATGTAAATAGAAATCAGCAGAACTATTTCGTTTTGGTACCTCATAAAATGGTTCTGACAGATTAATGTAATCAACAGGCGGCTGTTTAATTTAGCGGTTATACCATATTAGTGCTACTCCATTTCACAATATCGATTCCATCACCTCCAAGACTCAGAACTCTTGCTGAATACATACTCAGGTAAGTAACCAAAAACCAAATTTTTTTTTTTAAATTGCCATCTTTTTGCTCGTTATTTAGATTATTTGTGACGTTGTGCTGCAAGTAACAATAGGGTTACACGAGTGTCATAGGGTCAGTACAAACCTCATGATGGACAACACTTAAAAGTTAATCCTCTTGTTTTCTTCGCCACATCCCAATGTTTATCGTTACCTTATCTAGTACTATGAACAAACTCCCACTACCTAGTCATGTTTCAACCATCATTTAAAACTGTGAACAAGTGCGGGACTATCAAAATGAAAAGGGGATTAAACATCTGATTGTCGTCGTCGAAAATGATTCTCTTATTGAATTTCAGATGATGGATTTGAGAGGATATGGTTCATAAGAATACCAGGTACATTGCTTGACTGAACTTTTTTTTCATGTATATATATACTACTATAATACTAATTACTTATGAATATTTTCTAAATCAGGATCTCTGATTTTAGATTTTCTGGCGCGTGGTTGTACAAGATTATTTTAAATCCTTTGTATCAAATGAGGCTCTTCATCTTTGAGCAATATCCTCAAGACAAACTTCCTGAAAAATAATTTCCAAATGTCGTATAATGAATTTGTATTAGCCTTAATACAACGGAAAAACCCGCCGGCTAAACACGCACGATTATTTGTGAAATCGGTATTTTTTTCTGATTTCTCTTATCACAAGATGTTTTACGAGTTTTTATCATGTGCAGCAAAAATCGATTTTATAACCTTTATAAGGACGCATCAGAAAGACAAAATTTTAATCAAAACGTGAAAAAATGTTGTTTTTCAATTTAGGATCTAGTTATTAGGAAAACAATAGCAAAGAAAGAAAAAGATCAAAAAGAAAAAGTCAACAAAATGATCTCTCTCTCTCTCTCTCTCTCTCTCTCTCTCTCTCTCTCTCTCTCTCTCTCTCTCCTCTCTCTCTCTCTCTCTCTCTCTCTCTCTCTCTCTCTCTCTCTCTCTCTCTCTCTCGCTCTCTCTCCATAAAATTGAGACAAGCTCTCTTTTAATCTTAGTCTAACTTTTTCACTACATTTTCCTTATTTTCCTTATATATATGCACATTAAACTTAGAATTGGACAAACACTATGCTCATCATCTTATACCGGCATAGCAGAGAACTGGGGACCATGTAAAGATCTTCACATAAGTATGATTTATGACCCTAGGGCTTTAGCACGATTTAAAGATCTGTCTATAATGTTCTTCTTTAGAAGTCATGGCCATTTTTTAAACTTTATCTACCTCCTTTTAAAGATCTTCAGCTGCACAGTATAGAGATATAGAAAAATGTTCCACTTTTTTGGAACAGTTGGAATATAAACTGACATTCTTGTGTACAAATATTTTTAAATAGTATCAAGATACATGTACGGGCAAAATGACATAATTATCATTTCATGTTTTCATTGTTGAAAATGTTATAGCTAACTACTGATGATAAATATTAAATCGTATATTTATCCTACACCGGTATACTGCATACATACAATTTTTTGTAAACTGCAAAGAATTATTTAATGAGTTTTCAAATGCCGGAGATAATAATAAATATCTTTAAATATGTGTAAAGAGTACATATGACATACTGAAATAAGCTCTAGCCGCCCTGATTTTCATCAATTGTCCTTGCTAAGCAGGATTCTAGTAAGGTCTTTAGTCTTAGACTATACAGAGAACAACAATCATTAATTCTGAAGCAATCGCTGGATAAGTGATGCTCTTACTCTTAAAGAATTTTTCTACGTCCTCAGTGAAGTCAAACAAATGAGACAGAAATTATTTTATTGGCGCATAACTTTGGATAAGACTAGACTAGAAAAAAGTGAGTTCTAAGAAAATTAGATAATATTGATACCATGACCTGATACAGGTATAAACGTATTATTCGTTACAGAGCTGGTCTTACTTAATCATGGTATCAGACTTCAGTACCCTTTATGTTACACGCCCTAGTATTTTACCGACTTACGTCATGTTTCTTTCTGATTCCAATTTTATTCCAATTCTATTCACAACTGTTTTCTATTGATTGCTTAGTATGCAATTTCACCACTGATATTCAGCAATAGCGTATGCTAATACCAAATTTGCAGAAGATGTTACAACACAAGTTGTTCCAACACATTATCATGTTGTAAGTTTGACCAATTTACTCAAGTCTGTTTAGCAAAATTCTCTCGTTGGTAAACATTATCCGTTTCGAACAATTCCAATCCATTTTTAATTAAACTTTGCATTCATACTTTATTTATCATAAATACAACATGAAAACGGTAAGTTCGAAAGTTGATTAAACGTAATCCTTTCAATATGAATTGGTCAAAAGAAAATGGGGCTTAATTCCATAAATTTGCTTATCAAATAAAGCAAAACAAACAAAACAAAACAACCTTGAAAATATATTGGTTTATTTAAATGTTTCAGGTGTCGCTAAAGTATTAAATTTTCCTGTATATTCTTACCAAATTTGCGAAACTTTTGATGCAGGTTTTTAATTTAAAACGAAACTTCTGGGGAAAATCTTCTTGTTAACACTTAATTTAAAATCTAGTTGCAAGAAACACACGTGTATCCTGCAAGGCATGAAACTTTATTTACATGTGCGTTGAATTTACACATGTGCTTGAAAATCAAGCCCGAGCCTTTTCACCACTTCGGAAACAAGACGCATATAAAATTCAAATGCCCTCACATTGTTACAAAACTGGAATAGTCAGACATCTTACACATTGTTTTTTATTCTATAAAAGTTAGCTGTACGGGGCGGAAACGCCCAAAATTCAAAGGGGAATTCGGGAATTATTTTGCCTCGGCCATGTTTGTGGTGACACCTGCAACAATGGAACACCCTTATAGTTCGGGGGGAGATTGATCCTGGAAAATGTCTGTTGAATTTAATTTAGAATTAGACAAAAGCCTCTTTCTCCTAAGATTTGTTTTGTGTCATAAAAATAGTACTACAGAGAGGAAAATACATATCGAACGTGAAACACCATCTGTGTCATTTCCCTTGGTCTACCTAAGCTGCTTAGAAGCCTTATGAATAGCTATTTTGTAGAACACAACGCCAAGGTAATTGTTCCTTGATAAAGCAAATTTTGTAATTACAATTAACTCTAAACTTTAAAATCCATAGACAAATAAATTGGATAGATTTTTGAAATTGTAAGAAAATGTTTTGATGCTGGAAAGAAACGATCCTATATTTTTTATCATACATGTAGGACCTTTCTAATTACATTGTATTTGATGTTTCTAACGTCATTTCTTATAATGAAATAGACCGCACACGCACACGATCGTTGTGTAAAGGACCGGTAGATGCAAGTGTACTTTACTAGTTTTACTTAAAGTTTAGTGAGCCAGTATTGCATTACCAGGATGACAGAGAAAGCATTGTAACATTTATACTGATCAAAGTGTGAGTTTCCGGTGGCGCTCTTTATTCATTTCCTGAAGACCAATAGTCACGAACGTAAAGATCCAAAGTTTCTGCTTCCATTTCTTGAAACTTCTTATAAAATCTATTAGATGCAATTTTGGAATATGTATTTAGCAAAATAAAATTCAAATTTCAATTTTAATGAACGCTGTGTAAAAGGTACCCTAAAAAGTATGAGAAGTAAAAATCAAGTATCAATTTCAGAAGTTACTTTGAAGCAAATCGGAGCACTCTGATATTTTTACTTATATCTTTGCGTGCAAGTCAAACAGAGCGTTTCCGATTGTCTTCGCCATCATGCCGGCATTAAGCGTTTCAATTAACTACATTTTAATACATGTACATAAGCACGCAACTTACTCAAATTATTGATGAATTTGTCAAGCGCTAATGTTGTGGGGTCAAACAAAATTTATTTTCTTTTCATTGGAACAAACGTGTCTGAAACTTTGGTGGTTTTCTTAATGATATTTTTCTCAAATACAATGCAGTAAATATTTTCTATATGTTACACATTTATTCCTGATTGTGTATATTCTTCCGATAACTAATTTCACCAACCAGTCAGCTATTTTGTTTCAATACAAGTAATTTTGAACCATTTTTCATGAACATATTCTGTTAGTGGTCTCTATAATGGTATAGCATCAGTAACAGTTGGTTGTTTGTTTCTTGTAGAAGTCATGGCGTCCTCCATTATCACAGTAATCAGCGCATGCGTATTGGTGAGCTCTGTATGCACTGTCTACACTATCAATGCAGAAAACATCTTTTCTAGCCCTGCCACGGACCTGCCCTCACAAAATGCTCAACTTCTCGAAGCATGCTTCAACCTCTGCCGGTGAGTGACGCAGACATCTCGCTATACTTCTTTGATAATAGTCATTTGTTATTCCGATAAAGTCCAATCAATGCTCAATATTATCACAAATGTCCGGTCATTGCCCGACACAAATGGCTCAAATTGAATACAAAGTTATGTTATATTTTTGTATTACTTCTGCTCGAGTTTATTAGAGGGTTTTTTTCAGTAAGATTAGTTTTATTTTATTCGAAATACAACTTTCATATAAATATTATATGATGCAGTAAAACGTTATTGCATTTATATTAATTTACACATTTTCATAAAAATTGTTTGGTTGTTGGGTTTAAGTTTTCAATAGATGTAAAAAAAAAAACCTAGTAGATTATATTTCATAATTAATTATTACATGTTTCATACGACGTTGTTTACATCAATGCTATTAGTGAAGGAACATGCCTTAAAAAATACCAGTATATGGACTACATCCCTTATATCTTTTAATGAATTATGGATTTTATCTTTACCGAGAAACTGCTATTATTGTACTGCAGTTGTATTGGGGGAGATATCTGTGAAAATAATTATACATTATTTGCTTACCTCGTTACCGTATTTTTGTATGGTGATGCAGAATTTTTCAAGTAAAGGAATAAGGCGTGAAGTCAGCATTGAAGTGTACATTGTAATGTAGAATGAAACGGTGCTAATAATGATTTTCCAATGTGTCCTTAATTACACATACGTGTTTCTGGTGACGCGAATAATTTGTCATTAGAAATTTCAATAACTCAGCGGCAGAAACCGCTCTGACAACCTTGTCGAAAGGAGAAAATTGCTAAGTTGCCTTATAACAGTGTTTTGAGGTAGTTGCATGTTAGTATTAAAAACCCTAAACACGAACATTTTTCATAGAAATTCCAACAATACATTACAGAAGCTTTTTGAGAGAATCTTATCACCTTTCTAATCATACAAGATGTATCGAATGTCCGATAGAAATATATACAATTTTCTAGAGTAGAATACGATACGTGTTATGTTTTTGTGGGTTTTTTTAAAATTTGTTTTTATCATAAATCTGGTATTGCAAACAACCGTCACAAGAGTATTGATTACAATGTGTTAATATATGGTAAATTATATCTTAGATGGAAAAAAGAGAAGATTCTCAAACCTTGAACCAATCTTTTAAAATTATGGACTTTTGAGTTTTTCATTTATCCATTTTGTAGCATTATTATAAAAAATTATATTTTTTTGCTATCGGTTCTACAAATTAGTTTGCTTATAAGAATAATGACTATACTTGTTGCTCACAAACAGATAACTCAAATTGTATATTATAAACAAGAAAATTTGAACAATCGGTGTAAAATGTTTTTTTACACATAGACAAGGTATGTGTCCAATATATTTTTCAGACAAGGTATGTGTCCAAATTCCTGTCCGCAGTCCTTTGTAAGTCCATGGTCCAAGAGGGCATACCACAAACGGAAGTTGTTCGATAAAAGTGGATACGGTACTGGGTACGGAATTTACGAAATTCTTAATTTAAGTAATAATCAGTAATATTATATCAAAGAGACTTTACAACGACCTTGAGAAATTGATACAAATTTTCTTTATTTACTCTTTAATTTGTAAACGAAAACTTAAAAAATTTGAAGACAAAAAAATGATGGCTTTTATTTAGATAAAATGAATAAATATTCAGCTTTTTATTCACAATTTAGGTGTGCCGGTATGATTTTTATCTGTTCAAATCTAGGACTTTGTAATAAAACGTGAAATTAAAAAACTTGCAGATGGTTGTAAAAATTGAAAGATGATTTTTATCTTTCCTTTATCTTGTTTTAGATTCGACGACCACGGTTGGTTTATGCGTCTCTTAGGAAGGATGAACTGACGTAAAATCTATTAAAATGTTTAAAATAAATTGTATTGTGGTGTTTATCAGGCAAACATCGTGACTTCTTAAAGTTTTCTGATATGAACATTTTCATGTCCTTATTTATCAACGAACGTTAACTGTTTAGAATTTGTTCCTATAAACACGTGTTGTCCTTTCCAAATTGATGATTCGATTGTTTCTTCTTCTGTGTTAATATTATTCAATCTTTTCCTTTTTTCGTGTTTTAATCTATCTTGTTGTTCTTTATTATTAATAAAGGGATTTTAAATTATTTAAGGATTATGCTCATGTTATTAGAATTGCATTATTATTCATGAAAAATGAACGAAACTGTATATTACAAAAGATTTCGGTTGATGTTTGATGCATCAATGTACATGTACAACAGAGTGCCGTTGAGTTGTTTATCGTAAAAAAAGAAATAAAATGAACAAAACACCCAGTTCTAATAATTGTTAGAATGAGTTGGTCAGCAAAGCATTTCCAATGCAAAGATAATTGACAACAAATTTTAACTCAAATAAGCCAATGATTATTAAACACTTTCACGAAATGTTTTTGACTCATCCTATAAAAATCTATTACACCTTTAACCGTTTAAACAAAATACAGTAAAACCCGCATATAACGAATCGAAGCGCCAGGGACGGACTATTTTACTTCGTTATAAGCGTAATTCGTTATATCCGTCAAGTTTGCCACATGTTATAAAGTAACGGGGGATGAAAATGACTTCTCTGTAAGCGTCAATTAATTATAAGCGTCTTCGCTATAACTGTGTTTTACTGTAATTCTTCTTCATTTGTATAAGGTCATTAAGATTTTCAAAGTAACACATAAATAAATTATTTGCTGAAAAAATATTCAAGATATACTACCGAGAAGTACGTGAAGTATAATAATGCGATGAAAGCCTCGTTGCTAGATACAAAAAGCATCTCAAAGAGAATTGTTAAAAGCAATAAAACCACTGTGTGATATATGTTTAATGCAAATATGCTTAAGCTGACAATGTTTATCTCTTTGCTAATTGAACTTTGTTGTCAAATTCTATCTGAAGCTGTTCAATCCAAACTAATTTACATTGTACGCGTGAAATAATCTAATGAAATACATAAACAGGTTCTCCATTACAGATCTGTGCCATATCTTCTGTCACCTTTAACAGAAAAAAACATTCTCTTAATGTTCAGAAATGTTTGTTTTGTTAGCTTAAAGAAAAGAATGTTTGTTTTAAAGGACGGCTTTATTTAAACCATTTTTAGTCTTTCATAGCAAAAAGGAAACAAGAACAATTTTCCTAGACATGTACTTACAGAAAATAAGTTTACATTATATAATAATGTATTTTTTCTATGTTTCAATGTCGCTTACTTATTCCCACCTCTCGGTATTTAGTCCCTACTAGACTTTGACCCGTGCGTGCACGGGTTGACATTGCATATCGAACATTTAGAAATAGGTACATCGATACACCTTATTATTGACATTTACATAACAAAGCTATAAGCCTACAATAATGCTATTAATTTCACTACACTTTCCTTCGTTTGAATAACCTAACTGTGTCTCGGGAAAAGCCCCTCCCTTACTTATACCCGTAAAGTAGCAGAAAATTGCAGAATCGCTCTGGAACGATTTTGGAGAAAGTTAATGAATGATGTTGCCTTGAAAATAACAGTCAAATACATCACAACAAACCTTTTTGAGACTGCAAATACCTTTCAACTAAAAATTTTAATCCATAGAATGGAAGAACTCAACACCTTTTCACCAACGTAATCGTATATTCTTTGTAAAACTGGGTCTGTAGGACATTATTCATTTTTACGATAAAACATATTCTATCTTCACTCTCCTAACAAATATAATGTAACATTTTTGCATGTAATCAAATATTTGTTGTCATCACGAAGATGAAAGTAAGTGCTTAGTTGAAATGTATATTTGTTATTTTATACTTTCTCTCATAAGAAATCATTAATTTATATGAACAAAATATATAGCGAAAGTCCAATGAAAATTTACCCGTATTTGTATTATCATTTCTGAGTTTATTCAGGCAGATGTGATATTGTGGAAACAAATATAAACTAAAGATCCCGTTAGTGTGAATGTATTGCGCAAGTGCAAGATTGTAAAATCCAAAAAATCCAGGTGATTTCCGGGATATTTTGAGGAATTTTCGTTGATTATTAATTAGCGAAGCTTAACTGAGAAAAAATAAAAACAAATTGGTAATCTTCAAGTACCAAAGATGTTTAAAATATATAAAACAAAAGACAGTATTCTTCCGATTTCTCGGTATTAAAGACTAAAAATTCGAGTTTATTATTTTAATATAGTAGTATAGATGTATGGGGGTCATAAATATCAGAACACTAGGAAGATATGACCGATGCTTTTATTTTCATCCGCTGTTGACATATACATGTAATTATAAATATATTCATTAAGCTATACCGGTATATCGACCAACTATTGAGACATATTTAAATAGTTTTTCCATAAATGTTAAATGACACCGCTTTCTTTCAATCAAATCATTTTTTTTTTTTGGTAAAAAAAAACCACCCAGTAAATTGAGCGTAATACAGATAAAAATGGTTGCATATATTTTGCATCATAAGTGTTAGCATTTTATGTATTTATTCTTTGTCTGCATGCGCATTACATTCACGTTAAATCATGGTATGCTCTTTAGTTTATGTTTCCACAATATCACATTTGTATGGATAAACTCAGAAACAATATTACAAATACGTGTATAAATTTTCACTGAAAATTTGTTTATCAAAAGGAAATACGGGAGATTACTCTAACCCAGTGCATTTAATATGAAAAATCCAGGAAGTTTCGAATTTCTACATGGTGTGTAAATTCGAAGCGAGTAAAAACGTTGGTGAAAAAGTGTTGAATTCTTCCAGTCCATGATTCTTCATCAATATGAATTAAATTTTTGGGTGAAAGGTATTAACAACCTCAAAATGGTTTGTTATGAGTAATTTGACTGTTATTTCCAATGCAGCTTCATTAATTTTCTCCAAAATCGATTAGGAATGATTCTATAATTGTTTGCTACATTACGGGTGTATGGGAGGCATTTTAACTGTTGTGAAGGCCTGTGCCGAGAAACAATTAGATTATTCTAACTACACATAGTGTAGTGAAATTAATAGCATTATCGTAGGCTTAAAGCTTGGTTATGTAAATGTCAACAATACGGTGTGTCGATGTATCTATGTCGTAAATGTCCTACACCATATGCAATGTCAACCCGTGCACGCTCGGGTCAAAGTCTAGTATGATATGAATGATTTGGATACATACGAAGGAATTTTTCATTGTCAAAGACAATCAGTGACTTTGCGTTCTAGGCCATTTTTTTTCAAACACATGAAAATTTGACCCCACCCCTTCATTGTATGTGAGCTAAAAACAAAATGTCAACTTTAACGCTACACCAAGATGCTTGCATTGTAATATCATAAATTACAGCATTAGAAATAGTTTTTGTAAAAATATTCATATTTTCCTTCATGTTTCTATTTAAAAATAATGATCACTACACCCTAAAAAATTGATCACCACATCCTAAACCATGGAATTATAAATTGGACAAACTTAAAATAACACTACATACATGTAGGGATGCTCCAACACAACTTAAAAAGTTTTATGGTCATATGGTTCTCGAGAAGAAAATTTTAAATATACCATAAATAATTCTTAAACCTCTTTAGCAATTGATGCCTTGTGTTAAAACTGTTATAAAGGGCCTTCAATACATAATGCCACTAATCAGATTCCTTAAAGCTGAACACCACTCGTAAATAGGCACCGTCACACAGGTACCTTGTATTAAAACCTTCAATTTCGTTACACCAGATTGCACATCTGAAACTCGTGGCCGACGTGATGTATTCATTTCGTTGTTTCTTGGGTTTTTTTGCATTTAATTCTTATTCTATGTGCATATTTTGTTAGTAAATATTGCATTGACTAGTAAATATGATGTTAGTACTCTCCTGGTTTGAGAACCGTGCGTAAAACTTGATAATTTCATCGCGACCGAGAAACACGGCGAGACAAGATGTACGTCCACAGAGATGAGACCTGCTAAATACTTTAAAGGGACATGGTCACGATTTTGGTCAAATTTTTTTCTTCTGTTTTTGTTATTTACAATGCTTAATGAATGCATTTCTAATAATCAAATGAAATTTGGGTGCTCATCGATGAGTTTAAGCAAGATACAAGGCTCACAATTCTTCGTCATGTAAACAAGGCTCGTGCCCTGTTTTTGTTTACATAGGTTCAATATATCAATAAAAAATCTAGATGATTTGTCTATATTCTTATTCTTTTTAAGCATAAATAAACAGTTCCTATCGTTTAACGATTAACACATTCATTTTAGGTCTAAAACTGAAAATTTCACTTCAACATTCAAAATGTAAACAAAAGCTTTGTTTACATACCGAGGAATTGTAGTACTGTAAGCTCTGTAACTCGCTTATAACTCAACAAATGACACTCAAATTTTTGTTGCCAATTGAAAATGCCTTACTGAAGCATTATAAACATTATAATCGAAAAAATAATTTTTTTACCAAAATCGTGATCATGCCCCTTTAAACTTTTCAGAGGTCTGTGGCTTATATAGGGGTTGTACGGAAAGCGGTGCTGAAAGAGAAATATGGCGGACAATGCCTTATTACTAGCGGTGTTCAGATTTAAAATACATGGTTCAATCTTTTCACGCATGATTTATTTCACATTCTATTTATGGCCGTTTATCTGACCACGTTTCATCATCGAATACCCCTTTAAAAAGCTGATATATAACCCCACTCAAGACCCCGTATGAAAATAAGGCTGAAAATAGAGGCTACATGAAAGCATGTGCCAGACTAGGTAAAGACTCGAAAGATATTTTCAAAGAACTGTGTGATGTGTATGGAAACAAGTGTATGTCATTGAGACAAGTTTATAAGTGGGTTAAAAAATTAAAAAAACAGCCAGACAGACCTTAAGAATAAGCAACATCCTAGAGCACCTCGTATGGCTTCAACGGATGCAATACTTGAAAAAATAACAGATAACATTACAAATGATGGTCGATTAACCATTAAACAATAGCAAATTTAGTAGGCATTTCATCGGGGACAGTGTTTACAATTTTAAAGAAACACATTGGCCATCGAAAGGTTAGTGCAAGTTGGATACTCATTTATTAACAAAAAAAAACGATTGTGGGTTGAAATGAACCTCAGAGGAAAATTGATAACAAAATGCGGTTGGCTAAAAAGGCAAAACGCCCTATTTTAGCAATCCGATGCGAACGTACAAAAAAGTATAATACAAAATATTTTAAAAATTGAAGGTCCTGTATTTCAATTTCCTATTCCAAAAGGCCGATCAATCACCGGACATGTACATGTATACAAAAATTATGTGCTGAAGAAAGTAAAGAAACATTACGAAAGGAAGAGACCAGAGTCTAGAATTCGCATCTGACTTCTTCATGACAACGCACCCGCACATAAATCACAAATTGTGAGATCAATTTTAGGAGACGAAAAGTTTTCTGTTTTGCCCCATCTTCCCTTTTCACCCGAGAAAAAAGAATGCTTCGGGCTCTGCCATTTATCAGTACATAAATACCATTTCCAAAATATATGATATGAATGCATTCCAAGCTTGGATAAATCGGTTAAAATTATGTGTGTCTGTTAAAGGAGAGTATTTTGAAGGTAACCATTAAAAAGTTTTTTTAAAATATCTTTTATATTGTGTTATATTTGTTACAACGATGGCATCATTTATTGGACGCCCTTCCTAAGTTTGGTTGGAAATGGCGTACACGGAAATTGTGTAAACAATTCTGTCTCTTTCTAGAGGAAAACTTTGTATCGACAGTGTTAAATGATATGCATATTTAATCAAACAAATACACTTTCCTTGTATGTTTTTTTTAATTTGAATTATTTAACATGATCATTGTCAGCGAAATTTCGATTTTTCATATTTATAGCTAGTATTTTTAAGCAGAGACATTAGTTTGTTGCTTAGTTAGTCAGCGCGACAACAATGATAAACGTGGACATATTTCTTGTTACATATCTCTCTATTAGTAGTGCTATGTCACAGTGGTATGGTCTAAGGCCTGACTCCCATTTTACCCCTATCCGCTGTAAAGAGCAATACGTCGCTAGTTTGCTTCATTGTGCAGCACTTGGAGGTGAATCAAAAGATGTGAGGTTTTCCTTTAACCTTGAACATAAATATTGTCGATGGAACTGTACGAATACCCTCTTAAACACAACTGAAACACAAAACAAAGACTGGAGTCTATATGGTAAGTTTTATTTCGAAAATAACATAACATTAAATTTCGGACAAAGAGGAAAATAAAACGGTACACTAATAATTAAGAAATAACCCATTTTGTGTTTTAACATAATTAAGACAAATTGTTTTAAAAACAGTTTTGAATGAAAATTTATCTTTTAAAGAATACTTTGCTTTGATACCTAGTTTTTGTTATTTTGACAGTCATCAAAGAGAAGAGAAACGCAGCTCTTATGCGACCATCCACTGCATCTTCTGTGTACAGTAATGACCCGTCTTTGTGGGGTACTCAATATGCTACTGATGGGTTACATTCATTTTACAAAAATACACACATATTTGAAAGTCGATTGGAAACCTCTCCATGGATTATGGTAACATTGGACGGACCACTACTGTTATCATTTGTCCGAGTTTACAATAGAGGAGACTGCTGTGGTAAGTTAAGTTTGCTCTCATGTCTTCCTCCTTTTCTGCATTTTCAAAAGATGTTTCATTTGTATTCTTTATCATGTTACCTTTCCGTTGAAAACAATTACAAACTCGTTAAAAAAATGAAAGTAGTTTTAAAATCTCATTTAATACCTATTTTTGTAGGAGAGAGATTTCATGATGTTGCGTTTGAGGTGTCCATTGACAGAGCTTCTTTTGAACAGCGAGGATTTTTCCGAGGACCAGGAGTTACTGGGCGGATGGAGGAGGTTCTGTTAGACTACCCAGCAATAGGGCAATATTTTAGAATGCGCATAACACAAGGTTCAAGCAATTATCTCAACTTTGAAGAGATTGAAGTTTACACACCATATTAATTTTTTTCCTTCATAAAAACTGTTTGATTTTGTAAATTCTAAACTTAGTGTTATTTAAAATGAAACTGAATTGGACTTTACCCATTGCTTAAGTTAACACTATACTTGGATTTGAAAATTAAACATATAAAGATTATGTGAAATGTTGAAATGTTCATCAGTAATTGTAAATGTGGATCACCTATTTTGTGTAATTACTAATTACATGATCAAACAAATAAAGACCAATTTTACATGTCGATCTTTTTTAACAAAGCAAAATATTAATGTGATTACAATTTTATGGGTTTTTCGTTAGAAAAGAAATTAAATCAAATCTGCAGAATTTCAAAATATTAAGTCAAAGAAAACAAATATTTGTACTGTTCAAGTTATCGGCTAAACTGAGAGTTCGGGTTTATAGAAAGCAACTATTCGAGATTTTTTTAATTCGGTCTTCTGTTACGAATAAAGAAAAGTAAGTTTGCTTGAAACATCTCTTGAATTTGTTTTAAACATGAGCTTAAACGATCACTGTTTACCGTTGATTAACATCTTTGCACTTCCAGCAGTGGGGGAAGTGACGTAATAAGATAAAAATAAAATATTACCTCTCTGTGATACGTTATTATATCCCTTCTTTGATTTGGCACATAATATCAATACATATAACATGTATAAACAAAAAGAATGAACTAAATTCCGAGAGATTTATAGCGCAGTTGATCGCCTGATTGCACAAATATGTATTGAATAGTGTACGATTTTGTGTATTACCGTATGATAAAAAACGAGCAATTGTTTGAGTTTTGTTTATGTATAATAACCCCTACGACCTTTTAGGCTGACCCCACAAGGGACATAATATTCAAATTATATTTTGAAGAGTATAAAATTAAGATGTACAGGGATTTTACTATGTTATTATCATGAAGCCGATAACTGGTACAGTAAATCGTAAAAACTCGGCAAATTCGGGGCGTGATAAAAAGCAAAAACAAAAACAAAAAACAAAAAAAACCCAAGTTGTTTGGGATTTTAACTAATGATATAATCTAGTCGATGGATAAATAAGGAGTTCACCAATTAAGATATTTCAAGTTTTATTCAAATATATCAAGAAATAAGGAAACACGAAAAGAAAACGTAAAATTTTAGCCGATAACTGGTACAGTGCCAGTAACCTGTTTACGTTTGTACCGCTTAAAATACTAGTAGACGAGTAAGACATTATTCACTTAATATAATTATAGCATCGTCAATAGTTAACTGAGTTTTAAATATGAAGTGTACAATCGATTATAATTGAAATGATGCACAGAAATATAATATCTATACGAACAATCTCAAAAATATTTAATACTTATGAATTTCCATATTCAAATATAAATGAGTTGTTCCCCTGTTATTTTTTCTAAAATAAATAATATTGTATTTATTTCCATTTATCTTTGTCAATAAAGAAAAATGACTAATTGAAAAGACATAACTTTGTTTAAATGTGAAGGCTGTAACTGGTTGATAGACGTGTATAGTGTAAAACAATGAAAAAATGTTGGACAAGATTGAAAAATGCGTGTCAATGTCTATAGTAAAGTATGTACGATTCAAGCCATTTTTTTAAAACAAAATTAACACCATGGGCATCTTATTTTAACAACTTTCAGAAATAACGAACAATTTAGAACATTCTTTGATGTCAGATTGAACGCATATGCACCATAGATAAAAACATGCACACTTCTCTTTTCAACAACACTTGCGATATTTTTTGTACAATCTTTCATTTCGTTGGAACTTTCTTCCTGAAGCATGAATAATGAAGAGCGCACAAACCATACGGAAATAACAGCCTCTCTACAAACAAATGTCATGTTCACAGTTGAAATTATTGAAATTGAATAGTTAGAATGAAAAATGATCCTATATTTTCGGTTACAAAGTTTAAACAATTGAATAATCAATGCATCTAGATAACTTGGAAAATTGGACGGTTCTCATATAAGGATAAAATATTCTTCGAATTTCTTTTTATTGAAGTTTGAACACAAGTCACAGAAAAGAAAATCAGAATCAATGCAAAAGAGTAATGGGTTGGATGTCTTGGAGCTACCCCAATGGTCATTACATAATTTTGTTAATAAGCGGACAAAACTGATGAGAAAATAATAATTGCGGGATACTTTGATGTCTCCGTATAATGACCACTCCTTTTAATATTTCCAAAGAACTATATATGATATTAGTCAAATTTGGCCCCCATACGCCACTTTTTAAAGTGTTTCAGGTACATTAATTTGTGTTATACTTTAGAATAGTTGATTTAAAATATGTTTTTTAATTATTCATTTTCATTATATGCACTCACTGGCAGTATATGACGCTATTTTTTGACTTCAATCAAAAACAGACAAAAATTGACATTTTTCATATCTTTTTTCGAATGGGAAATATAGAGCGACTCTTTGAACAAGAACGAACTTTTTGTCACTTATAAGTACTGAAGAGATATACCTTTGATGAAAATATTTTGTTTGTGCAAGCAATCGCTCAATGTTTTTTTTTTTTTTTTTTTTTTTTTTTTTTTTTTTTTTTTTTTTTTTTTAGAAAAACTGCTTTAAAATAAGCCGTTTTATGCTAAGTATACAAAAATGACGGTAAAAGGTTAGATTTATAATGTCATATTTTTAAATTGTGGACACTTAATTAAATAAAAATAAAAATTATGAACAAACTTCAAAAATATTTGTACATATAAAACAAACAATTACAGTAACCTGACTATGTTCATTTAAGGGAGCATTTTTTTGCTCAAACCATACATAGTTGTTTATATAGTCCTTTGAAGATCTTTGATACATTATTTTCAATAATAACTATATTTCTCTTGTAGCTGTCATGAATATAATAATTTTAATTTTAAAAAAAACACGCGAGTAGAAGTATCTACATTAATTATTACAGACGCTGGTTATCATCGACAGCGTAAAAAGTTCCACACTCCTTATGTAGACAATTATATTGTTACTTGTTTTGTTTACATACCGAGGAATTGTAGTACTGTAAGCTCTGTAACTCGCTTATAACTCAACAAATGACAATCAAATTTTTGTTGCCAATTGAAAATGCCTTACTGAAGCATTAAAAACATTATAATCGAAAAAATAATTTTTTACCAAAATCGTGATCATGCCCCTTTAAACTTTTCAGAGGTCTGTGGCTTATATAGGGGTTGTACGGAAAGCGGTGCTGAAAGAGAAATATGGCGGACAATGCCTTATTACTAACGGTGTTCAGATTTAAAATACATGGTTCAATCTTTTTACGCATGATTTATTTCACATTCTATGTATGGCTGTTTATCTGACCACGTTTCATCATCGAATACCCCTTTAAAAAGCTGATATATAACCCCACTTAAGACCTCGTATGAAAAATGACTGGTAACTCATCATCCAATAAGGCTGAAAATATAGAGGCTACATGAAAGCATGTGCCAGACTAGGTAAAGACTCGAAAGATATTTTCAAAGAACTGTGTGATGTGTATGGAAACAAGTGTATGTCATTGAGACAAGTTTATAAGTGGGTTAAAAAATTAAAAAAATAGCCAGACAGACCTTAAGAATTAGCAACATCCTAGTGCACCTCGTACGGCTTCAACGGATGCAATACTTGAAAAAATAACAGATAACATTACTAATGATGGTCGATTAACCATTAAACAATAGCAAATTTAGTAGGCATTTCATCGGGGACAGTGTTTACAATTTTAAAGAAACACATTGGCCATCGAAAGGTTAGTGCAAGTTGGATACCTCATTTATTAACAAAAACCGATTGTGGGTTGAAATGAACCTCAGAGGAAAATTGATAACAAAATGCGGTTGGCTAAAAAGGCAAAACGCCCTATTATAGCAAATTGATGCGAACGTACAAAAAAGTATAATACAAAATATTTTAAAAATTGAAGGTCCTGTATTTCAATTTCCTATTCCAAAAGGCCGATCAATCATCGGACATGTACATGTATACAAAAATTATGTGCTGAAGAAAGTAAAGAAACGTTACGAAAGGAAGAGACCAGAGTCTAGAATTCGCATCTGACTTCTTCATGACAACGCACCCGCACATAAATCACAAATTGTGAGACCAATTTTAGGAGACGAAAAGTTTTCTGTTTTGCCCCATCTTCCCTTTTCACCCGAGAAAAAAGAATGCTTCGGGCTCTGCCATTTATCAGTACATAAATACCATTTCCAAAATATATGATATGAATGCATTCCAAGCTTGGATAAATCGGTTAAAATTATGTGTGTCTGTTAAAGGAGAGTTTTTTGAAGGTAACCATTAAAAAGTTTTTTTAAAATATCTTTTATATTGTGTTATATTTGTTACAACGATGGCATCATTTATTGGACGCCCTTCCTAAGTTTGGTTGGAAATGGCGTACACGGAAATTGTGTAAACAATTCTGTCTCTTTCTAGAGGAAAACTTAGTATCGACAGTGTTAAATGATATGCATATTTAATCAAACAAATACACTTTCCTTGTATGTTTTTTTTTTAATTTGAATTATTTAACATGATCATTGTCAGCGAAATTTCGATTTTTCATATCTATAGCTAGTATTTTTAAGCAGAGACATTAGTTTGTCGCTTAGTTAGTCAGCGCGACAACAATGATAAACGTGGACATATTTCTTGTTACATATCTCTCTATTAGTAGTGCTATGTCACAGTGGTATGGTCTAAGGCCTGACTCCCTTTTTACCCCTATCCGCTGTAAAGAGCAATATGTCGCTAGTTTGCTTCATTGTGCAGCACTTGGAGGTGAATCAAAAGATGTGAGGTTTTCCTTTAACCTTGAACATAAATATTGTCGATGGAACTGTACGAATACCTTCTTAAACACAACTGAAACACAAAACAAAGACTGGAGTCTATATGGTATGTTTTATTTCGAAAATAACATAACGTTAAAGTTCTGACATAGAGGAAAATAAAACGGTACACTAATAATTAAGAAATAACACATTTTGTGTTTTAACATAATTGAGACAAATTGTTTTAAAAACAGTTTTGAATGAAAATTTATCTTTTAAAGAATACTTTGCTTTGATACCTAGTTTTTGTTATTTTGACAGTCATCAAAGAGAAGAGAAACGCAGCTCTTTTGCGACCATCCACTGCATCTTCTGTGTACAGTAATGGCCCGTCTTTGTGGGGTACCCAATATGCTACTGATGGGTTACATTCATTTAACACATATAACCACATATTTGTAAGTCAATTGGAAACATCTCCATGGATTATGGTAACATTGGACGGACCACTACTGTTATCATTTGTCCGAGTTTACAATAGAGGAGACTGCTGTGGTAAGTTAAGTTTGCTCTCATGTCTTCCTCCTTTTCTGCATTTTCAAAAGATTTTTCATTTGTATTCTTTATCATGTTACCTTTCCGTTGAAAACAATTACAAACTCGTTAAAAAATGAAAGGAGATTTAAAATCTCATTTATTACCTATTTTTATAGGAGAGAGATTTCATGATGTTGCGTTTGAGGTGTCCATTGACAGAGCTTCTTTTGAACAGCGAGGATTTTTCCGAGGACCAGGGGTTACTGGGCGGATGGAGGAGGTTCTGTTAGACTACCCAGCAATAGGGCAATATTTTAGAATGCGCATAACACAAGGTTCAAGTAATTATCTCAACTTTGAAGAGATTGAAGTTTACACACCATATTAATTTTTTTCCTTAATAAAAACTGTTTGATTTTGTAAATTCTAAATTAGTGTTATTCAAAATGAAACTGAATTGGACTTTACCCATTGCTTAAGTTAACACTATACTTGGATTTGAAAATTAAACGTATAAAGATTATGTGAAATGTTGAAATGTTCATCAGTAATTGTAAATGTGGATCACCTTTTTTGTGTAATTACTAATTACATGATCAAACAAATAAAGACCAATTTTTCATGTCGATCTTTTTTAACAAAGCAAAATATTAATGTGATAACAATTTTATGGGTTTTTCGTTAGAAAAGAAATTAAATCAAATCTGCAGAATTTCAAAATATTAGTCAAAGAAAACAAATATTTGTACTGTTCAAGTTATCGGCTAAACTGAGAGTTCGGGTTTATAGAAAGCAACTATTCGAGATTTTTTAATTCGGTCTTCTGTTACGAATAAAGAAAAGTAGGTTTGCTTGAAACATTTCTTGAATTTGTTTTAAACATGAGCTTAAACGATCATTGTTTACCGTTGATTTACATCTTTGCACTTCCAGCAGTGGGGGAAGTGACGTAATAAGATAGAAATAAAATATTACCTCACTGTGATACGTTATTATATCCCTTCTTTGATTTGGCACATAATATCAATACATATAACATGTATAAACAAACAGAATAAACTAAATTCCGATAGATTTATAGCGCAGTTGATCGCCTGATTGCACAATTATGTATTGAATAGTGTACGATTTTGTGTATTACCGTATGATAACAAACGAGCAATTTTTTTGAGTTTTGATTATGTATAATAACCCATACGACCTTTTAGGCTGACCCCACAAGGGACATAATATTCAAATTATATTTTGAAGAGTATAAAATTAAGATGTATAGGGATTTTACTATGTTATTATCATGAAGCCGATAAATGGTACAGTAAATCGTAAAAACTCGGCAAATTCGGGGCGTGATAAAAAGCAGAAACAAAAACAAAAAAAACAAGTTGTTCGGGATTTTAATTAATGATATAATCTAGTCGATGGATAAATAAGGAGTTCACCAATTAAAATATTTCAAGTTTTATTCCAATATATCAAGAAATAAGGAAACACGAAAAGAAAACGTAAAATTTTAGCCGATAACTGGTACAGTGCCCGTAACCTGTTTACGTTTGTACCGCTTAAAATACTAGTAGACGGGTAAGACATTATTCACTTAATATAATTATAGCATCGTCAATAGTTAACTGAGTTTTGAATATAATGTGTACAATCGATTATAATTGAAATGATGCACAGAAATATAATGTCTATACGAACAATCTCAAAAATATTTAATACTTATGAATTTCCATATTCAAATATAAATGAGTTGTTCCCCTGTTATTTTTTCTAAAATAAATAATATTGTATTTATTTCCATTTATTTTTGTCAATAAAGAAAAATGATTCATTGAAAAGACATAACTTTGTTTAAATGTGAAGGCTGTAACTGGTTGATAGACGTGTATAGTGTAAAACAATGAAAAAATGTTGGACAAGATTGAAAAATGCGTGTCAATGTCTATAGTAAAGTATGTACGATTCAAGCCATTTTTTTAAAACAAAATTAACACCATGGGCATCTTATTTTAACAACTTTCAGAAGTAACGAACAATTTAGAACATTCTTTGATGTCAAATTGAACGCATATGCACCATAGATAAAAACATGCACACTTCTCTTTTCAACAACATTTGCGGTATTTTTTGTACAATCTTTCATTTCGTTGGAACTTTCTTCCTGAAGCATGAATAATGAAGAGCGCACAAACCATACGGAAATAACAGCCTCTCTACAAACAAATGTCATGTTCACAGTTGAAATTATTGAAATTGAATAGTTAGAATGAAAAATGATCCTATATTTTCGGTTACAAAGTTTAAACAATTGAAAAATCAATACATCTAGATAACTCGGAAAATTGGAAGGGTCTCATATAAAGATAAAATATTCTTCGAATTTCTTTTTATTGAAGTTTGAACACAAGTCACAGAAAAGAAAATCAGAATCAATGCAAAAGAGTAATGGGTTGGATGTCTTGGAGCTACCTTAATGGTCATTACATTATTTTGTTAATAAGCGGACAAAACTGATGAGAAAATAATAATTGCGGGATACTTTGATGTCTCCGTATAATTACCACTCCTTATAATATTTCCAAAGAACTATATATGATATTAGTCAAATTTTGCCCCCATAATTCGCCACTTTTTAAAGTGTTTCAGGTATGTTGATTTGTGTTATATTTTAGAATAGTTGACATAAAATATGTTTTCCATCTATAACTATATTTCTTTTGTAGCTGTCATGAATATAATATGTTTTAATTAAAAAAAAACACGCGAGTAAAAGTATCTACATTAATTATAACAGACGCTGGTTATCATCGACAGCGTAAAAAGTTCCACGCTCATTATGTAGACAATTATATTGTTACTTATTTTGTCTATGTATAACGTCGTCTTTGTAGTATAATTTTTATGAAATCAATACACGGGAGGAGAAAATCAAAAGACTTAATTTAGAAAATACTGTTAGCTTCTTCATGTTCGGATGACAGCTTACAGCCATCCGTAAGTGGTAAAAGGTACTATTTAAAACACATCGTAATATGCATATCGATAGTAAAAATCGACTCTTAAGGTGGATTTCTCATCTACAAACTAAATTATTTAACATTAACAAAGAAACTCCATTTATTATTTCAATAAAATCAAACTCGATTTTGCATTTCGGTTGGGACAATTATTTATTTCTACAAGACTATTAAAGTGTTACGAATAAATCCACTAAGTCAACGGGCATTAAAACAATGATACTTTTGGATTTACATGTACTCCTTTTTATGTATCTTTCTATTAGTACTACTGTGTCACAGTGGTATGGTCTAAGACATGCTTCCCATTTTACACCTATCCGATGTAAAGAACGGCGTGTTTATAGTTTGCTTCAATGTGCAGCACTTGGACGCGAGTCTAAAGATGTGAGGTTTTTCTTTAACATTGAAAATAAATATTGCCAATGGAACTGTACTTACATATATAGAAAACAAACAAACGACAAAGAATGGAATCATTATGGTTTGTATTAAAAATATTATATATGATAAGTTTCGGTAGAGTTATTAGTTCCAAACACATGATTGTTTTAATACAATTAAGTTTCTACCTCTTTTTAGGGGTAGACGAAAAACGAAACGCGGCTTTGTTTCGACCATGTAGTGCGTCCTCTGTTTTCAACAATTTTCACCATTTTTGGGGAACCACATTTGCCACAGATGGAGTGTACTTGATATTTGAGACTACACAGGTGTTTGCTAGTGGTTATGAAAATGCTCCATGGCTTACGGTTATTTTGGAGGGACCGCTAGTTATATCCTGTGTCCGTGTTTTCAACAGATTAGACAGAGATGGTGAGTTGTTGTGTTATTTCTATTAATAGTTTGTAAAAGAAATTACCCAAATTACCATCAATCTAATATATGACGAAAATTAACTCTAACTGTTGTTTTTATAGGACAGAGGTTTCACGATGTCGCTTTTGAGGTGTCAAATGACGGAGTTTCTTTTAAACAGAGAGGGTTTTTCAAAGGACCAGGAATGACTGAACAGGTGATGGAGATTCTGTTTGACTACCCGACGATAGGGCAATATGTGAGACTTCAGATCACTCAAGGTTCCAGCAATATTCTCAATCTAGTTGAGATTGAAATCTACACAACATATTAGATACTCTTAGTTTACAAAGAATTCTAAATCTTATTCATTTTAACTTAGGTTGCAATTGCTTTATTTGAAAATGAAACGGCAGATAAAATGTGTACATTACATAGAATGTTAATATAATTGCGTGTTTTGATGAAGCAGCTCAAATAATGCAGAGTGTAGTTGCATTTACTATGATTAGCAATATTTCGTAGACGGACTCGTGTTAAGGTATCCTTTTGAAACATACAAAACTACTATGCTCACCAAAAGGAACGAACTTCTGTATTGGCCAATGCAGCTTGCTTTTATAAATTGATTAATATTTATTAAACAAATGTGAAAAATATAAGCCTCGATTATTATTATTATTTTTTATATAATTGTAAAAACTATATTCTTGAACAGCATGTGCAGATAGTACAAAAACTATTTCACGGTTGGATAGTTTTTCCTAGAATAGATTTATGACATTTGATTAAAAGCCGTTTTAAGTTAAGCTGTTTGCGGAATTTGGATTATGATATTTATTATACAATGTAATATATACATACTCACTGGCTATGAGGACAAAAGCAAGTTTATTGTCCCCCGAGACAGTAACTGTTTCCTGAGGCAAAGCCGAAAGACATAGTTGCTGTCGATGGGGACAATAAACTTGTTATTGTCCAAACAGTCAGGAAATAAGACTTCGTATAGTATTATGCCTTTGTTTGTGATTTAGCTAGCTCTCAGGTGCATTTAGGTCCGTTAGCTCAAACTATATCATGAAATCCCTGCAGATATTTTGAATTTGAACGGGTAAGACGTGGTGAATTCATTTTTTAAAACTTACCTGCTAGTTTTGATTTTTGTTTACGCGTCGATGTAAATAAAAACTGTTTTATTTATCGCTACGTGCTCGATGCGTACATAATGCTTGAAGGTCTTCATCTTTTACTGCAAATGTTTCATTGACCTTTAATTTGTTTCTATATATCGTTTCCATGGACACTGCCGAAAAGGAAATCGGGTGGCCATCAGCACTCGACAAGGCGGCAGTCAATGAGCCCCCACTCTGATCTAGAATATGTAGGCAATCCACACAGTAGTGCCATTGCGTGATCCTTATCTGCGCGTACAGGCGGATAAATAAACGACGCGCAATTAAGACACCCAGCAAAATCGTCCCCACGACTTCGAATTTTTTTTCTCCAGATAATTGAGTCTTATATATTCCTTTGCCGAGTGGCAAGTTACAATTTTAGTTAGGCTACAATGCCTCCATTTATTTAACAAGTCACTGTAAAATGTTTTAGTTTCTGATGACCAAGCATAATATCTGTCAGATATTAATAAAACTCTGTCCCGGGATATCCGCGATTTATATATTGCATAGTTACATGTATTTAGTCGATGTTTATTCAAACCTAAGGGTATAAGACTTGTTCGTTCTATTAAAAAATCCCCTTTAAAACGTCCTTCTGCCTTGACTTTTTTTATACAAGTATACGAGGTACTGGCACTGTACCAGTTATCGGCTAAAATTTAACGTTTTCTTTTCGTATTTCCTTATTTTTTGATATTTTTGGATAAAACGTGACATATCTTAAATAGTGTACTCCTTATTTATCAATCTGTTAGTTTATATCATTATTTAGAACCCAAAAACATCTTGTTTTGTGCTTTTTAGCACGCTCCGAATTTGCCGAGTTTTATGATTTACTTTACCAGTTATCGGCTTCTTGATAACAATAGTAAAATCACTGTACATGTTGATTTTATACTCTGCTAAATGTAATTTAAATTATGCCCCTTGAGGGATCGGACTAAAGTCGTTGGGGTTATGATACATTATAAACAAAACTCATAAAATTGTTCGTTTATTATCATACGGAAATACACCAAATCGAAGACTTTTCAATACATAATTGTGCAATCAGGCGTTCAACTGCGCAAAGAATCTCTCGGAAATTAGTAAATTTCTTTTGTTTATACATGTTATATGTGTTGATATTATATGTCAAGTCAAAGAAGGGATATAATAACGTAACACAAAGAGGTAATATTTTATTTTTAACTTATTACGTCACTTCCCCCACTGCTGAAAGTGCAAAGATGTAAAATCAGCGGTAAACAATGATCGTTTAAGGTCATGTATGAAACATATTCAAGAAAATTTTTAGGCAAAATTACTTTTCTCAATTCGAAAAAGACGATGAATTAAAAAATCTTGGATTGTCGCGTGCTAAAAACCCGAACTCTCAGTTTAGCCGATAACTGGTCTTAGCCGATAACTGGTACAGTACCAGTATAGGGTTTTTGTATTGCATCGGACATGGGAATGTCTGGATGATGGTGTTGATGTCCCGAGTGCTTTCATATGTTTCAACAAATACCATCATAATTTTTTCGTTCTTGTCATACCCTCTTTGTAAATATAGACGACATATTTCAAGTTAGAAATCTTGGAATTTCCCCTTGTATTTATTTCAATCGTTATGTGTATTTTGTTACATTATGTCAGTGACAAAAACTGAAACCTTGGACAGACTATAAATATAAGGCAGCACTGCAATGGCCTACAAAACCAAGACTTAATATGTTGACAATAATCAAGTGTAAAAATTTATTGCCTACAAATTCATAAATTTCATTTTTTCCCCCTTAACACTCCTCGTGCATAGAGTCACTGTTTAATAGACTGTATTTTTTAGGCCATGCACAGTTCATAAGATCTTGATTGGCCTGAATACGCCAATTGGTTTTGCTTGAAAAAAAAAAGATGAAAACCACAGTGTGTCATCGCTAAGGTTGATATAGAATTATGGTCGTCGTACATGGAATTATCCCTATATAAACAATAAATCAAGATAACAAATGTAAATTCTCCAGAAAGTACGGCAACTAGAGTGTGTGTGTGTGGGGGGGGGGGGGGGGTGCGGGATGGGGGATGGGGGGGGGGGTCAACTAACAAAATACAGTGTTATTCAATAATCATGTTGATGATTCCTACAATTTAGAAAACCTGATCTTCGTGTCCAAAAGTGTATGCGAGTCCTGAATAATCAACTCTGTTATTATATTACAAATTTATAGTGTTGAATTTTTACTTTATGTAGCTGCAAATTGTGCATTTAAGGTTTATTTAAGAAAAAAGATGATTCAATTTGATAAAATAAAATGAAAGATTTCTAATAAAGTGTATGTCTAAATTTTTCAAATTGTGACCTATTCACTAATACTTGGACCCCAAACAGAAATTCAAAGTTTAATATCGGAATAAAGTTTAGAATTTGACCTTCAAACTTATAATAGCAGGTCTCAGAAGAGGTTAAAAACCCAATAAAGGAATGTAAGGGTTAAAACTTCAAAAAAATGTTTATTGATCTGTAATGCTCTCTATAATTTGCAATGCTATTTTGTAATAAAGCATTATAATCCTAATTGTTGAAACAACAACCATTGAAACAACTCTGTTTTAAATATTTGTATTTGATATTGTAAAGCCGCTTTGAAAAAAAAAGTTTTGGCCAATGTTACTCAATTGAGCGATGTGGCCCCTAGCCTTTTGTTTTTTACTATTATATATACCATAAACAGATTAGTGAATACTTTGATATCAAATTGATTGCACTAGAGAACAGTCATCATTAATGGTTAAATAGTATAATTTAGAATGCATGCAATGAAATCTACATCTCATTTGAAAAGAAAATGGCTTTTAAGGTCGATCTATCACCAACAAACAATATTATTTAACATTAACAATGAAAGTCCATTTGTTATTTGAATCAAAATAATTCGTCATTTCGTTAGATATCATTATTCATGTAAAGACTGTAATATCGCTAATGGATTCAATTTGGCATCGCACTTCAAAGCAAAGTACATTGGACAGCGTCAAACGAGGGCACTTACATTCAGCAAGAATTTTTTAAGGCGCGGTATCGGCTTATAAAGTAATAGAGATTCTTATGAATATCCAACTGTTGTATGCTTTGATTGTGAAGAATTCAAAGTACTACAACGATTCCCTTAACATTTTAGATCTCATATACACAAAATGTGAAAGACAAGTACTTAAAGTAGTCCGCGTGTCACAATAAGTTAAGAATGGTTCGACGTTTACATAGCGTTTCACATAATTATACAGAATTGATTTTACTCTACATGACTGTTGTAATCAATGTCAATTATAAGCAGTTAGAACGGTAGTGTATGTATTTAATTCAATGAGTATAAAATTCTTCCTGGAGGAGAATACCTAGATCATCCAATTGCAAGGGCAAAGAGTTCTACAATGGAGGCTTCAAAGACACCTAAGCAATGCAGATCATAACAAAGCAATGTCTCTTAGTGTTTCTCCCACGACAGGAAATGAATATGTTTAATGATTTGCCTTTTTGTAAGGGGATTTGGCCCAACCACGAGACTCCAGCAGTGGTTTTAAAGATCATGAAACTAATATTTCATATATCAAAACCAGTTTATTTTGTCATAGAAATGCTTACGTGAGTAAAATATGATATTAGGTTGAAGTATCTCAAAGGTTTGAATAAACTGCCTCTGAATTACTATACTTTTGGGCGATTAACGCAGATGATACTGTCTAGTGTGGCGTATAGACACATGATATATGGATACAAACTTAAATCCTTTGAAATCAAAAATGAGACAAACTAAATATCAGGTACAGATATACACATGTCCTATCTAATACTAGTACTTGAATTAAAGTGACTCGGTTAAGAAGGTATTTACATGTATAATTAGCAAAATGTTAAGCAAAACGTGTTGGAGACAGAAACTTGGGACAGACTATAATAAATATAAAAGTAATCGGGACGCAAACACGTTATTAAAAGAATTGTGTTACAATTTTAATGAGGTAAACACTTTTTTTTTGTAAATACTGCGTCGAAAAACTGAAATTAAAAAAAACCAACTGGCTGAATATTTAGAGGAGCGGGCTTGGATGAAAATCAATATTGAAATTGACTATACATGTATGTGTCTTTATTTCGTCTCATAACATTTGACTGAAAAAAAATAACAATCTTTTTCGGCTTTTGACAGTCTGTTCAATATGCAGTGTATTACTGCAACTTGGAATATTTTCATTTTTTGCATAATCTATTGTATTACATGCCAATCCTCAATCGCATATAAACTTGCATCGGGGTTTTTATATAAGACGGGGGAGGGGCGGTTGTGTAGTGCGTAGTTTTTCTATAAATTCTGTTTTTTACGTCAAATATGACCTACTATTTGGATTCTTTAATTTGAGGAAAATAAAATGGCAACATATGTTTAAAATGCAATTAACTTCATCAAAATACGGGTCTTATTATAGCAACATGTGGCAATTTATGCAACTCCTACTTATTTACAGCTGTTTTAAGGTACCTCATCACTACACCTACACTTTTTAAGACACTACGTCACAAGATGGCGATTTAAATGTTTTGTTGAACTGTTTATATGTATATCGTCGTAGCTCAGTGGTTAAAATATTGGGCTTCTGAACCGCAGATCATGAGTTGGAATCCGCCTGGAGTTTTTGTTCATGGAAACTGAATTAAATGTTTGAAAATGTAATTTTTATCCTAAATTGCACATTGGTTTGCCTATGAGACTTAAATAATTATTATCCATTATGATATCTATCGTAATCAAGTAATTTTCTGCTGATTTTAGGAAATATTTCACGGTGTAGTGAGCCACCTTAAATGCTTTTGTTGCCTCTGAGTCTTCTTTCTACATTTTCAACATGAAATAATTATGCTGCTTTTTACAAAAAGGTGGAGAGAATACACTGAGATAACAAAATTTGCACTTTTTAAATATATTTTTTTCGGAGAAATATAAGTCCAGAGACATGCGATGTTGTTTTAAATACTTCTTTATATCATATACATATAGTTAATCTAAAGTTACTCACAGGATTTGTTTTGGATTTGTAAACAAGCAGATATATGTAATAAGGAATAAATCTTTGAATATTATGATGTGATCATATACGGTCGGGGGTTGGTCAAATCTATCACAAATCCCTTCTCTTCCCCGACGGTATTTGACCACCTCCTTATACTCAAAGAATGGAATGCTTCATTATTTCTTAATCAAATCAAAACTGATTCGTGTCGATGACACTTGAAAACTATTTTATCTTGAGCGCCTACTTTTTTCAGATAAAAGCCTGTTTTAAAAAAAAGTGGTAATTTACATCTTTTGTTGCCATTTTTTTTAAAAAATCGCTTTCATTTTTTGAATTTTTTTAAAGTACGAAATAGGTTATAACCTTGGGAAAGCACGGAATGTTTTATTTAAAGTGTTTTGTAAGGACCTGTGCCGGGAAATGAAAAAGTCGCCAATTTATATGAAAGATTTCATGCCATAAAACCAGGTATCGTTGTCGTGAATATTGCGGACCAAAGAAATTAAATAAAACAGAGCACATTGAACCAACCATAAACAGGAACGTATATACTAACGGGATAGGCAACTTCTACATTCGCCATGTTACTTCCCAAGCTATCACGTGAGCCTTGACAAGTTTGTAGAACTATGATCAATCCTAGTAAAATATACAGGTTTTTAAAGCGATCTGGTTAGACCATCGTTGGGGAGGCACTGTACTCGAGAACTTGTGTCTCAATTTGTTAAAAGCACCGAATGTTTTTACCAAAGATCACACGTGTGTTTTCTTTCAACGTTTATATTGACAAGCACTGCAATTAGATCAGCTGCTCGCAGCTGCAGCCAATCATGAAACGGAGCTTGTCACGGAGTTCGCAAAGGGTATATGGGGAGCAAAGTGGACCAAAAACCCTTGGCTAGCGAAGATGATGTGAGGAGGGGGTCGCAGAATATAATCTGTTTACATATTTGATACTGGCAATTGATCATTTTTGTAAACCAATGTTTTCTTTGTAAAATTGTAGTTAAATTATGAATTCATTTGGATTGATTGAAAAGAAAGATATTGATTTTCTGAGTGGTATTTGTTTTCAGAAATCCATAAAATTGGACAGGCATAGAGTTTCGAGGAAATAGTGTTAGCCTGTGTACATATCTGTTTTTTGTTTTAACAAATCCGACGTCCACCTTATATTCAAAATTTATGTATTTAATACCAATGTCAACGCAATTTCGATTTTTCATATCCATAATCGCAATCTTACATTGGCATGCAAACACAGTAATCGATTTAGTTTGAATTATTTAAAACCAAGATCACCACAATTTTGATTTTTCATTTCTACAGCCTTTGTTTTAAGAATAGCAGGAAAAACCTCAATAATCCACTTAGTTTGTCAGCGCCACAATAATGATACATTTGGAAATATTTCTTATCATATATTTTTTTATTAGTATTACTGTATCCCAGTGGTATGGTGTATTGCTTGGTTCCCATTTTACTGCTATCCAATGCAAAGAACAGTATGTGTCTAGTTTGTTTCATTGTGCAGCACTTGGACGGGAATCAAAAGATGTGAGGTTTTTCATAAACATTGAAAACAAATATTGTCGATGGAACTGTACTTACTTATACACAAAGGAAACACAAAACAAAGAATGGAAAATTTACGGTATGTTTTCTTCGATAAAAAAGAAACTTAATTTTTAAAGTTTTTTTAATTTTTAAAAGTTACTGACCCCAAGTTAACCATTCTTGACACACTTTTAAAAGGAAATAAAGCGGTTCTCCAAAAAAAAAAAAAAAATATATATATATATATATATATATATATATATATATATATATATATATATATATATATATATATATATATATAGATATTGCCAAATTTTAAATATTCATTCTCGCAGGTTTTATAAATGTGTTTAATTAACACCGATTTAAACCATTATCTAACTATCATTTTCTTAAAAGGTATTGAAGAGAAGAGAAATGCAGCTTACATGCGAACATCCTCAGCATCTTCCGTATACGGTAATAATCCTTCACTTTGGGGCACCCGTTATGCTACTGATGGTTTACATTCATTTAGAAAAGGTACAGAAATATTTGCAAGTGAATGGGAAATCGCACCATGGATTACGATAACACTGGACGGACCACTAGTGATATCATTTGTCCGTGTTTACAATCGAGATGATGGCGGTGGTAAGTTGTGTTCACGTCGTTTTTAAAAAAAAATTATCACCCGCTCTCCCGCGTTGAAATTATACAAACACTTATTCTGAAAAATAAAGCAAAAATTTCATTTATGATATATTTTTGAAGGAGATAGATTTCATGATGTCGCCTTTGAGGTCTCCATGGACGGAGTTTCTTTCGAACGACGAGGATTTTTCAAAGGACCGGGACTGACTGGGCAGGTCGTGGAGATTCTTTTTGACAATCCAACAATAGGGAAATTCATAAGACTTCGCATATCCCAAGGTTCCTGGAATCTTCTTAATTTGGCTGAGATTGAAGTCTACACAACATAATGATATATGATGATATTTTTCATGGATAATTTGTTAAATTATGTAACTTTACAACTGCGTGATGTTGTTTTATAAAGTTAATGTTTCAATAAACTGTTGATGGATTAATGTAAATGTTGTTCGTATCATACCAGTAAATGCCATTTTTAACAATTACATGTTCATGTTAGTCGACCTTATTGAAAGAAGCAAAACCTTATTTGGTCACAATTAGATTTATCATTCACGTACCTTTTAGCAAGTGTATGCATAGTTGTATCTTTTAAAAATAGTTTTCTATCAATTAGGTATTCAAATCATTGTTTTTGTCTTTTTATTCGCTTTTCATAACTAGATGCCCGGTGTCCACTGTTTTGATCGTTTTTGGGAGTTGATTTTAATCAACTCTCCTATGCAGTTACTCAGTCAAACCGAAAGTGAAACAATGTTTGGACCTCAGCACAAATCATTGCTTCTGACAAGACTTAGTTCTTGAAAATAATTGATAAATTCGATGTAATGTATGCTAAAGCATTGTTTTTCAAGGAAACTTATTTATAAATACCTTGAAAATAGTCAGATTCTAAATGGTACGAACAATTTAAAAAAATTTTGTAGTCGTATGTATTCCTACGCCAGAGTTCAATATACATAATATTCAAAGATAAAATTAATTTAATCAAACTATGTATCAGTAATGGAAATATTTCTCGAAAATTGTATGGATCCAAGCAATATTGAACTCTAGTTTCGTTCAACTCGACGTTCGGTTGTCTCCGTAAATCCTTGTCGGAGATTTACTGTGTCAGCCGAGCTTTTGGTTGAACGAGACTAGAGTTCAATATTGCTTGGATCCATACAATATTCGAGAAATATTTCTATTACTGATACATAGTTTGATTAAATTAATTTTATCTTTAAATATTATTTAACATGATTCATATGGGGGTTTCTCGACATTCTTGTCGAAAAAGTCCAAAAATTCATATTATAAAAATGTGCATAATTCATATTATAAAAATGTGCGTAATTCAAATTAGAAACTACATGTGCTTGTCATGCAAAATAACGTATCCTTGATTTTAGAATAAATATACACCGACAAAATCAACTCCCGTCAGTTCTTCGGTACTTTGATTAAAGCACGTCTCACTTTTAATCTCAAATGTGATATAATTTTATTTTGAAATTGGTAATATCTACGAGTGTTATTGATCAATATAAAACGTTATGAAGTCAACTTGCGCAATATATAAAATCAAACTTAATCATAATTCAACAAACAGATACTTTCAATGAGAACCAATATAACTTTATTTGAGTGTGGAAGGATTTCTGGTGTTTGGTAGATTTTCAGCTAAAAACAATGAAACGTATAGAAAAAGTTTAAAAATGTTATCCCAATTTCTGAAGTGATCTTTTCTTGTAAAAATGACAGCATTGGGCCCTTATTAAGTAATACTATACAGTTACAATTAAGAATAATGAGTTTCCTTATTGCAAAATTGAATGCAATAAACCCATTGTCAATCGGTAAATAGTACAATTCAAAATGAAAAAAAAAGTAATATGCATTTTAGTTGATAAATTTCAAACTAAATTAAATAAGAATATTCCATTCCTTTCTTTTTTTTAATCAAAACAATTTTGATTCTGTATTTGGGAAGGACAGTCTATGATCACATCGCGAATTAATTCAGTATGTTAATGAAGGCGAAATCAATGATACATTTGGGTATGCAGTACTCCTTACAATTACATTTCTATAAAAATAAGTACTATATCACAGTGATGTGGTGTATTGCTTGACTCCACCTTTCCAGTGTAAAGAGCAGTATTTTCTAGTTTGCTTCATAATGCAGCACCTGGACGTGAATTAAAAAATTATTACTAACCGACAGATTCGTGGTCAACAATTGTGAAGTAATTTATAATTTAACTCTGATACAGAATTATCAAATAATGACCGAACCTTGTTCTTGTAAATTACATCAAAATAGTCTTTTTCTATTTGGAGTTCCTTACAACAGATATTTCCTTTAATAGGTTTTTGAGATTTCCTTTTTTTTAAGAATGATGTAGAAAAAGTATTTTCTATCTTTCCTTCAAAATAGAAATGCAACTTAGAGGGTGAATTCGTAGAAGTTATAGTACATAGATATATCCTTGAAAGGTGCATCTTCATTGCATTTTTTACTATTAAGTATTCACATAAAAAGTGTTTGTTTACCCTTAAACATTATTTTTATTGAACCAGATGTTTTGATTAGCAAAATAGGTTAATGAAGTATCTTTGCATTCGTTAAAGGCCACAAGAATCTCAGACACAGGGAGGATGTTTAATTTTAATTCTTCGTGTTTTGTAATGCTTGAATTAAGCTAAAACAGAATATCGGTATTATGTTTAATTACACAAACGTTTAAAAGTGAAAAAAGACTACTTCTAATTTGAATAATTTTCGAAACTCAATGTCTGTAATACCAATGATGCCTCCATTTATATTCCTAAATACGTGTTACGCTTGACACGCTCCAAATTTCTCCCTAATTAAAAGAGAAAATTAATCTATTAATACTTTCATGTACAGATTGTTCAAAGACTTTTGAGATTAAAAGAGAATTTATAAGCTGACCAAATGTTACATAGTAGCCGTGTGCAGACCTTTAAGATTAAAAAAGAATTTATAAGCAGACATTTTCCAAATGTTACATAGTAGCCGTGTAAAGACCTTTGAGTTTAAAAGAGAATTTAAAAACTGACATTTTCCAAATTTTCAAATGTTACATAGTAACCGTGTAAAGACCTTTGAGATTAAAAGAGAATTTATAAGCTGACATTTTCAAAATGTTTCATAGTACCGCATGAAGACCTTTAAGATTAAAAGAGAATTTATCAGCTGACTTTTCCAAAAATAGTTAATTTTCTACTCTATCAAGAGTCAAGTATTTCATTCCAATTCCTTAATTTCACATTACTCAATTACTCAAACTACGTTCATCCACTAATATGAAAAATGTCCAGATTATCTGTCTTGAAACGCCCCCCTCTACCGCTTCAGGTTTCAATACACATCCCAAAATAGAAAGTCTACGGGGATTTTGTATTTTATCAACCATGATTAAGCCCGGATGATAACGTTGAAAAATTGCTCGAGGTGTCCCGAGTACTTCCGAATGGAGAAAGGTTGTTACCATTACCTATTATAATTCTCCGTAAGAAATTTGTTTTCGTTCCTGTGAACTTTTATGAGTGAAAAATTATAATTTGTCAATGATGATAGCTTGTATATTTCCCCTTTTATTGATTTCAACAGCATTTCTTTCACATGTATGTGTATTTTTTTTTTTAAAAGAGATGGAAGCAATAACTTGTGACAGACTATAATGCTTGAGCAGCATTGTTAATCAATACCAATTTGACCTAAAAGATATATTTGAAGAACAGTAGTAAAATAAACATAATAAAGTAATCTTTTAATCTTTTAGCAATACGTTGCCGGTCCAATAGATCACTATAGCATTGAATCATGATTTTTTTAAGTATACACTCTCATAACTGCAGCGGTGTGTGCATACAAATTGAGTAACGTGCGTTAGCGCGTTATGAAAATTTGTATGCACACACCGCGGCAGTTATGAGAGTGTATACTTCAAAAAATCATGATTTAATGCTTATATTTACATTTTTTTAACTTCTTGCCGCGTCTGCAAATGTGATTCATACCTTAAAATTCATATCTTATCCTAAGGGTAAGTTAATATTAATGGAAGAGCCACAGAAACAGCCACAAGCGTGAACTTTGATTTTCGCTTGTGACGCTGCAGTTTACAGCGTTCAACGTTTGTGACGTCATAATAAAACTCATCAATTTGACCTTTGACTACTTGTTGCATTTAGAGGCGTTTGAAGATCACAGAATTTAATGGAAAAACACAGTAGAATGTAAATATAGTCTATTGACCGGCGGTCTGATAGATCGCAGTCTATTGGCCGGCAGTTCAAATGATCACTTTCAAACCTGCATACAGGTACAAATAGATGAAAACATTTGATCTGTAATAAAACAACAAAATCCTTTTAATTATGTAATTAACTGCATACTAGTATTCAGAAGCACAATGTTTGAGTATAAATATAGGATATATTACGACAAAGTTTTGAAATAGCTTTTCTTCCCTTTATTTGATGTAGTAGAGATAGAACTGAACAATAAGACAAAATGTTCTCCTTAATATGTATTCTATACGATTGACTCGTTTTTCTAAGTTTTCGATTCCACAGCATATTTCATATTTGTAAATTCTGAATGCAATAAAAGAGAGAAAACAATATAAATCTGTGTTAGTTCGTTGTTATCAGCAACAAACCCAACAATAAAATTTTTCCAAACAATTGTACAGTTTAAACTTTTTTTTTTATATGCCAAACACGCTTTCCTCATTTGCGCATTCAAAAAATAGATGTTGAGCATTTTGTATCTCTGTTCTACAAATTTTGCATGTGTTATTTACCTCCTTAGTACGCTTGCTAATTAACAGATTATTACTAATTAAGTAAATTGTTTAGAAGTTTGTAATTAAGTTCCGCTGTGCCTTTTTTGACATTTTGATTTTATTTTTAAATACCGTATATTGATTTCCAATCTTCTTTATCTGAGATTTGAAACTCTTCCAAGCTACCCTTGTGTAACTGGAGTTTGAGTCTGAATATGTTCATCTTTCTAAATAATTAATCATGTTACTAAAGTACATGAAGGTTCATTATTTTATTGTTTCCAAATGATCCATAACATTATTATATCACCTTTATCTGCTCTAATTAATTATTCTCTTTAATCTTATAAGTTAAAATAAATTCATTACCAAAATTCATGATCTATTAACATTTACGCTGCACTTTTTTGCAATGGAAAATTTTCTTGTTATTATTCAGTATAAATTTGCCTAATACTTCATCCAATCATATGTTCGGGTTATTAATATAATAAACGAGAAATCTTTGATTTTTCAACAACAACTGGTAAATATTGCAAATCGAAGACGTTCGGAATTAAAAACAATTTGTGAAAACTAACAACTAAAGTATTGCGTTTGAATTCGGACGTTTTGTGGCAATACGGATATTTAATAAATCTTATAAAGCCACAATAATCTGCAAACCTTACCACGTGACCTCTCCGATACACTATCAAACGCAATTTCGATTGTTAATACATAGTTGTATTCTTACATTGGAATACAAACAGTAAACCACCTAGTTTGTTGGCGCCCTAATAATGATACATTTGGATGTCTTTCTTATCATGCATTTTTGTATTAGTAGTACTGTGTCACAGTGGTATGGGGTAATGCCTGATTCCCATTTTACACCTATCCGCTGTAAAGAGCAGTATGTCTCTAGTTTGCTTCATTGTGCAGCACTTGGTGGTGAATCAAAAGATGTGAGGTTTTTCTTCAACATTGAAAATAAATATTGTCGATGGAATTGTATCTTCTTATACACATTGATAACACGGGACAAAGACTGGATTCATTACGGTATGTTTTACTTCGATAATAACCTTAACTTTTAAAAGTTATTGACACTAAATCGACTATTTTTGACACTGATTAAAGAAAATAAAGCGTTATGCCTCTAAAATTGGGAAATTATTAATTAGGGTCTTCCGTTTCCAACGGAAGACCCTCTTGTTATTCTATTGTTTCTTTTTATTATTATTATTAGGGTCTTCCGTTTCCAACGGAAGACCCTCTTGTTATTCTATTGTTTCTTTTTATTATTATTATTATTATTCTTTTTCTTTTCTTCTGACTCCTTTTTTGCTTCATAACTCAAAAAGTTTTTAACCGATTTTAATGAAATTTTCAGAGATGTTTGCAAGTTGGCGTCCCTCAAAAATGTTAAAGTTTTAGAAAGAACGTCACCTCCGTTTTGACGTGACGTCATTTTTAAAAATTTCAAAAAGTCATTTTGTCCCGGACTTTTCTCAAAAACGCTTTAAGAAAGAGGCTTGAAAATTTCAATGGTGATGATTTGGTCGATTTACCTCTGTAATAAGGCTGGAAATGAAAATCTGTCACTTCCGGTCGAAACCGGAAGTGAAACAAATTTTTCGAAAAAATGAATTTTCTGATCAAATGAAAAATGAATATGTGTTTTGTAGAGCTTAATTAGCTGAATCAAACACTGAAAGCCGTTTTAAAATAGGACGATGCATTACAGAGATATCGGGGTTTAAAAATTGATTTTTCCGGAAATTTTGATTCCGCGTCCTTGGTTTAAAAAATAGCGTAATGTTCAAAGTAATATTAACTCGTACCAAAAATAATTGTTAAGTCGTACTTGAACAATTCGGATTTTTTTTGTTAAGTTGTTCTTGAAATCGGAAAGGTGTTTGTTAAGTCGTACTTAAAATCATTCGTATTTTGTTAAGTCGTACCAGGAATAATTCGATTTTTTTATCTTTTCATTTTGGTTACTCTTGTTATTGGTTTAAGAGCTCTGCTTCTTACAGGAACTTCCAGCTTTACTTCCGACATTAACGGAAGACCCACTCGTTGCTTTGCAACGAGCTTTGCTCTAGTTATTATTCTTTTTCTTTTCTTCTGACTCCTTTTTTGCTTCATAACTCAAAAAGTTTTTAACCGATTTTAATGAAATTTTCAGAGATGTTTGCAAGTTGGCGTCCCTCAAAAATGTTAAAGTTTTAGAAAGAACGTCACCTCCGTTTTGACGTGACGTCATTTTTAAAAATTTCAAAAAGTCATTTTGTCCCGGACTTTTCTCAAAAACGCTTTAAGAAAGAGGCTTGAAAATTTCAATGGTGATGATTTGGTCGATTTACCTCTGTAATAAGGCTGGAAATGAAAATCTGTCACTTCCGGTCGAAACCGGAAGTGAAACAAATTTTTCGAAAAAATGAATTTTCTGATCAAATGAAAAATGAATATGTGTTTTGTAGAGCTTAATTAGCTGAATCAAACACTGAAAGCCGTTTTAAAATAGGACGATGCATTACAGAGATATCGGGGTTTAAAAATTGATTTTTCCGGAAATTTTGATTCCGCGTCCTTGGTTTAAAAAATAGCGTAATGTTCAAAGTAATATTAACTCGTACCAAAAATAATTGTTAAGTCGTACTTGAACAATTCGGATTTTTTTTGTTAAGTTGTTCTTGAAATCGGAAAGGTGTTTGTTAAGTCGTACTTAAAATCATTCGTATTTTGTTAAGTCGTACCAGGAATAATTCGATTTTTTTATCTTTTCATTTTGGTTACTCTTGTTATTGGTTTAAGAGCTCTGCTTCTTACAGGAACTTCCAGCTTTACTTCCGACATTAACGGAAGACCCACTCGTTGCTTTGCAACGAGCTTTGCTCTAGTTATTTTTATTTTTTTACAGGTATAAGAACTGTTTTAACACCAATTTTAAACAAACTATCGACTGTTTCATGTCAAATTATCATTATCTTGGCAGGTATCGATGAAAAGAAAAATGCTGCTCTTCTGCGGCCATCCATTGCATCTTCCGTATACGGTAATAACCCTTCACTTTGGGGCACCGGTTATGCTACTGATGGTTTACATTCATTTATAAAAGATACAGACATATTTGCAAGTGAATGGGAAATCGCGCCATGGATTATGATAACACTGGACGAACCACTACAGATATCATTTGTCCGCGTTTACAATAGAGAAGATAGCTTAGGTAAGTTGTGTTCACGTCATGTTTTGAAAATATTTATCACCCCTCTCTTCTTTGAAATATACAGACAATTATTCGTTATAAAAAATCATTGTCGAACCTATTTTTGAAGGAGAGAGATTTCATGATGTCGCGTTTGAGATGTCCATGGACGGAGTTTCTTTCGAACAGCGAGGATTTTTCAAAGGACCAGGAGTTACCGGACAGGTGATAGAGATTCTTTTTGACAATCCAACAATAGGGAAATTCATGAGACTTCGCATAACACAAGGTTCCGAAAATCTTCTTAATTTTGCTGAGATTGAAGTCTACACAAAATAATGATACTTTTTCTTTTCCTTTTGCATGTTGTTGTTTTCTTGAGTTACCATTTCAGTTAATTGTTGATGAATTAATGCAAATGTAGTTTATATTCTGCTAAGTTCTAATTACATTATCAAATAAAGAATATTTGAGCAGTTTGACTTTCTTGAATGAAGCGAAACTTTATTTATTTCAATTACAATTAACATTCAGGCGTTAGTCCTACTGGATGGTGTTGTCTAATGGCCGGTTTTCAACCATTAATGATACAATTCCATGTATGAAGAGGTGCATGAAAAATGCAAAATGTGAAATAGTAATATATTGTTTACATAATTGTATCATTAACAGTTGAAGTTCATCCTCAAATACAAACATAGGTAATCACAGATTACAAAGCTAACCGAGACAAGGCATCACCTTTATGAGGCATCACCTTTATAAAGCCACCATTATCATATTATTTGAAACTCATAGTTAATGATCTTGGATATTCACGGAAAGCATGACACAATATCGTGTATCATAATATGTTTAAACACTGTATAATAATATTTTATGCATGTCATACTGTATTAAAAGATACAATGTTTGTCAATATAATAATATAAAATACGATATTGCATCCTATGTTACTTACAATATATATCAAATAATACAATATTATAATAATTATATTGATTAATATAGTATGATATTGTATTGTATCATATTTGATACATAGTATGATATTGTATCACATGATGCAATATAATTTGATACAACATTTTATCATACGATACAATATCATGTGAAATAGTAATGTACTATATAATTTAATATCATATGATATAATATCGTATTATCCGATAGAATATAAATAACTATCATATCTTATGTGATGTATCATTAAACAATACCATGAACAATACCATATTATAAAATATCGTATCATAAGATATTATATAAGTTACTATATCTAATCAAATGATATTAAGACATCAAAATATGTGTATTCTAATTGAGCAACAAAATGCTAATGAAATCGGATGGTCAGACTATAATTTTTTATATAGAGTGGGTCATCATACCATTTTTTTAAGAACGTATACTGATAAAATATGTTAATATATATATATCTTTTTCAATTCTCACAAAAAAAAAAGATACCAAAACCAACTCCATTGTAAAAAGCAAGTTTTCCTCCTTCAATTTTCAAGATGATCATGAAATTACAGACCGAATTATGTTTACGCATTACTAGATTGAGTTTGTTATCTAAATGGGTTAAAACATGTGACTCCGTGGAGTTCTTGAATCATAAGTATGTTGGAGTAGGTGTTAGATTCCGATGATATTAAATATTTTTATGTCTTTGTTTACTTTGTTTAAATTCGAAAAACGCATTTGACGTAAAGAAAGTAAGAATTGCGTTATTATGAATTAAACACATGCATTTAATCATTTTATAGTTTTTAGTTAAGTGCTAAATAAGTTATCTGTAGTATTAATTTTTTAAAATAAATATGATACTTTGTTGAGAGGGTACAAATTATGGACTTTAAGAGAACAGATTGGAATTCTTTATTCTGAGTACACGCACAAAATAAATTCTCTAGAGATATTTAAGCATAGGAATAAAAATATTTGAAGTTAATACACATATTATACTAAATGTGAGATTGTCACTTGAAACGTACTAGTGATAGGGTTGTTGGCACTTGTGGGCATATACATCGGCTTATTCACCCAGGTTCCTTAATTGCTTTATTTTAAAGCTTTATATAAAATCATGTTCTCTTTCTCGTAAGATAAATGAATTCAAAACCCAAGTAAGAAATAGAACCTTTGTGCTGCGCTAATTAGTCATGAATAATTCCTTTTTTATCGATCATATTAAAAAATGATTCAATAAATATGAACAAAAGCCCCAAGGGTATTCAAACTTATGATCTGCGGTTAACAATCATGCACAGAGCTATAATGATATACGACTGAAATTGACTCATACACACAATTTAACATCTCCATCTTGTGACGTGGTGTCTTAAAAGTTTATGTCTTGATGTAGTGAAGTACCTTAACAGCTTGAATCGTTTTTATTGTAATGATAGATTCATTATCGATTTAATTTAAACAATTATATTTTATTATGTAAAAAGATTACATAATAAGGACTTGGCAGCAGGCACTCTGCCTATCTGAGCCCTCTCCTTAAACTGTCAATTTAACAAACATTGATTGTACATTATAACAAAGAATATAAGCTTCATCATTTGTTGAATAGAATGTAATAAAGAAGTTGTATGATCATAAGTACTCCTTACCAAGAAACCATGAATTTCCCAATTTTGGTATAAGGCTTCACCACGGACGTCATTACTATGCATTTAGTTTTTCACAAATATATATGGGATTAGAGAAGAAGATTTTCTAAGATTTAATACATTTTTAACTATATGGCCATATTGGCCCCACCCTAGAGCCTGAATTCCTAGCCCAGGGGTCATGAATTTCACAATTTTGGTAGAGGGCTTCATGGAAATCATCATCATGCATTCAGTTTTTAACAAATATATATGGGAATAGAGAAGAAGATATTCTAAGATTTTATACATTTCTACTAGCCAATATGGCCATAGAGTCTGAATCCCTGTCCCTGGGTCATGAATTTCACAATTTAGCTAGAGGGCTTCATGGACATCATAACAATGCATTCAGCTTTTTTCAAATATATATATATAGATCAGAGAAGAAGACTTTCTAAGCATTGTAGTTTTACTATATGGCCATATTAGCCCTATCCTAGGGCCTGCACCCCTGACCTAGGGAACATGAATTTCACATGTTTGGTAGGGGGCTTTATGGACATTATTACAAAGCATTTAGTTTTCTCCATACAAGTGTGGAAGTAGATAGATTTTAGAAAATTTGGCTTTTTCTGTATATTTGGCACATTCTAGAGCGCCCCAGGGGTGGTAGAGCCAGGATTTTCACATTTTTGATTTCTCTTACCATAGAGATGCTTCACACCTAAAAAGATAACAATTGGCCTTGTAGTTTTTAAGAAGAAAATGAAAAAAATATTAACGCACGATGCACACCACACGACGACAAACAAAGACCAATTGCAATAGGTCACCTGAGTGACTCAGGTGCCTTAAAAAAAACCTATTGCTCAATTTAGGGCTGGGACGATACTGTACTTAGCCGATCCGATACATATCACGATACATGAGATGCGATACGATACATATCACGATACATTGCAACTAAATTATCCGACAGTTAAAAAAAGAATGTGAAAGTCTTCAAAATAGTGGGTTTCATATTTAATTAACAACACTTAGTACAAATAATATACTTAGGTATATTCTCAACAGAGATATTTAACAATGCCATTCATCATTGGATTATCATAATGATAGACGATAGTACACACTGAACCAAACTGAAATTTATTTACATATCATTTACTTGGTTTGCTATTAAGAAAATGCATGATCATATATAATTATATATACATGTGTGTGTTTGTGTGTGTGTGTAATTACCGGTAAAGTACATTTATGTTACACTTGAAAGTGGATATAAATAAAAATATACTTAATTCAAATACGGAATACAAAATACGATTACGTATACATGTATCCGATAAAATAAAAATTGAACATAACTGAATACTATTTGTAACATTTAAAAATGTCTAAAAATTCATTCAGCATTACCAGGGGTACATGTTATAATTCAATTTATTGTTAGTGAATTTGACACATTTTGTTTTGTTTATGCCAAATTACAGCGTGTAAATTATCAAAAAATGTTTATTATAATAAAATGGAGTCAGTTCAATATGGTGTTTCTGTAAAGATATACAAGTAATTACATGTACATATTACCATGAAAAATAGAGACAAATAAAATCAAACAGTTGTAACATATTTTTTTACAGGTATAAGAACTGTTTTAACACCAATTTTAAACAAACTATCGACTGTTTCATGTCAAATTATCATTATCTTGGCAGGTATCGATGAAAAGAAAAATGCTGCTCTTCTGCGGCCATCCATTGCATCTTCCGTATACGGTAATAACCCTTCACTTTGGGGCACCGGTTATGCTACTGATGGTTTACATTCATTTATAAAAGATACAGACATATTTGCAAGTGAATGGGAAATCGCGCCATGGATTATGATAACACTGGACGAACCACTACAGATATCATTTGTCCGCGTTTACAATAGAGAAGATAGCTTAGGTAAGTTGTGTTCACGTCATGTTTTGAAAATATTTATCACCCCTCTCTTCTTTGAAATATACAGACAATTATTCGTTATAAAAAATCATTGTCGAACCTATTTTTGAAGGAGAGAGATTTCATGATGTCGCGTTTGAGATGTCCATGGACGGAGTTTCTTTCGAACAGCGAGGATTTTTCAAAGGACCAGGAGTTACCGGACAGGTGATAGAGATTCTTTTTGACAATCCAACAATAGGGAAATTCATGAGACTTCGCATAACACAAGGTTCCGAAAATCTTCTTAATTTTGCTGAGATTGAAGTCTACACAAAATAATGATACTTTTTCTTTTCCTTTTGCATGTTGTTGTTTTCTTGAGTTACCATTTCAGTTAATTGTTGATGAATTAATGCAAATGTAGTTTATATTCTGCTAAGTTCTAATTACATTATCAAATAAAGAATATTTGAGCAGTTTGACTTTCTTGAATGAAGCGAAACTTTATTTATTTCAATTACAATTAACATTCAGGCGTTAGTCCTACTGGATGGTGTTGTCTAATGGCCGGTTTTCAACCATTAATGATACAATTCCATGTATGAAGAGGTGCATGAAAAATGCAAAATGTGAAATAGTAATATATTGTTTACATAATTGTATCATTAACAGTTGAAGTTCATCCTCAAATACAAACATAGGTAATCACAGATTACAAAGTTAACCGAGACAAGGCATCACCTTTATGAGGCATCACCTTTATAAAGCCACCATTATCATATTATTTGAAACTCATAGTTAATGATCTTGGATATTCACGGAAAGCATGACACAATATCGTGTATCATAATATGTTTAAACACTGTATAATAATATTTTATGCATGTCATACTGTATTAAAAGATACAATGTTTGTCAATATAATAATATAAAATACGATATTGCATCCTATGTTACTTACAATATATATCAAATAATACAATATTATAATAATTATATTGATTAATATAGTATGATATTGTATTGTATCATATTTGATACATAGTATGATATTGTATCACATGATGCAATATAATTTGATACAACATTTTATCATACGATACAATATCATGTGAAATAGTAATGTACTATATAATTTAATATCATATGATATAATATCGTATTATCCGATAGAATATAAATAACTATCATATCTTATGTGATGTATCATTAAACAATACCATGAACAATACCATATTATAAAATATCGTATCATAAGATATTATATAAGTTACTATATCTAATCAAATGATATTAAGACATCAAAATATGTGTATTCTAATTGAGCAACAAAATGCTAATGAAATCGGATGGTCAGACTATAATTTTTTATATAGAGTGGGTCATCATACCATTTTTTTAAGAACGTATACTGATAAAATATGTTAATATATATATATCTTTTTCAATTCTCACAAAAAAAAAAGATACCAAAACCAACTCCATTGTAAAAAGCAAGTTTTCCTCCTTCAATTTTCAAGATGATCATGAAATTACAGACCGAATTATGTTTACGCATTACTAGATTGAGTTTGTTATCTAAATGGGTTAAAACATGTGACTCCGTGGAGTTCTTGAATCATAAGTATGTTGGAGTAGGTGTTAGATTCCGATGATATTAAATATTTTTATGTCTTTGTTTACTTTGTTTAAATTCGAAAAACGCATTTGACGTAAAGAAAGTAAGAATTGCGTTATTATGAATTAAACACATGCATTTAATCATTTTATAGTTTTTAGTTAAGTGCTAAATAAGTTATCTGTAGTATTAATTTTTTAAAATAAATATGATACTTTGTTGAGAGGGTACAAATTATGGACTTTAAGAGAACAGATTGGAATTCTTTATTCTGAGTACACGCACAAAATAAATTCTCTAGAGATATTTAAGCATAGGAATAAAAATATTTGAAGTTAATACACATATTATACTAAATGTGAGATTGTCACTTGAAACGTACTAGTGATAGGGTTGTTGGCACTTGTGGGCATATACATCGGCTTATTCACCCAGGTTCCTTAATTGCTTTATTTTAAAGCTTTATATAAAATCATGTTCTCTTTCTCGTAAGATAAATGAATTCAAAACCCAAGTAAGAAATAGAACCTTTGTGCTGCGCTAATTAGTCATGAATAATTCCTTTTTTATCGATCATATTAAAAAATGATTCAATAAATATGAACAAAAGCCCCAAGGGTATTCAAACTTATGATCTGCGGTTAACAATCATGCACAGAGCTATAATGATATACGACTGAAATTGACTCATACACACAATTTAACATCTCCATCTTGTGACGTGGTGTCTTAAAAGTTTATGTCTTGATGTAGTGAAGTACCTTAACAGCTTGAATCGTTTTTATTGTAATGATAGATTCATTATCGATTTAATTTAAACAATTATATTTTATTATGTAAAAAGATTACATAATAAGGACTTGGCAGCAGGCACTCTGCCTATCTGAGCCCTCTCCTTAAACTGTCAATTTAACAAACATTGATTGTACATTATAACAAAGAATATAAGCTTCATCATTTGTTGAATAGAATGTAATAAAGAAGTTGTATGATCATAAGTACTCCTTACCAAGAAACCATGAATTTCCCAATTTTGGTATAAGGCTTCACCACGGACGTCATTACTATGCATTTAGTTTTTCACAAATATATATGGGATTAGAGAAGAAGATTTTCTAAGATTTAATACATTTTTAACTATATGGCCATATTGGCCCCACCCTAGAGCCTGAATTCCTAGCCCAGGGGTCATGAATTTCACAATTTTGGTAGAGGGCTTCATGGAAATCATCATCATGCATTCAGTTTTTAACAAATATATATGGGAATAGAGAAGAAGATATTCTAAGATTTTATACATTTCTACTAGCCAATATGGCCATAGAGTCTGAATCCCTGTCCCTGGGTCATGAATTTCACAATTTAGCTAGAGGGCTTCATGGACATCATAACAATGCATTCAGCTTTTTTCAAATATATATATATAGATCAGAGAAGAAGACTTTCTAAGCATTGTAGTTTTACTATATGGCCATATTAGCCCTATCCTAGGGCCTGCACCCCTGACCTAGGGAACATGAATTTCACATGTTTGGTAGGGGGCTTTATGGACATTATTACAAAGCATTTAGTTTTCTCCATACAAGTGTGGAAGTAGATAGATTTTAGAAAATTTGGCTTTTTCTGTATATTTGGCACATTCTAGAGCGCCCCAGGGGTGGTAGAGCCAGGATTTTCACATTTTTGATTTCTCTTACCATAGAGATGCTTCACACCTAAAAAGATAACAATTGGCCTTGTAGTTTTTAAGAAGAAAATGAAAAAAATATTAACGCACGATGCACACCACACGACGACAAACAAAGACCAATTGCAATAGGTCACCTGAGTGACTCAGGTGCCTTAAAAAAAACCTATTGCTCAATTTAGGGCTGGGACGATACTGTACTTAGCCGATCCGATACATATCACGATACATGAGATGCGATACGATACATATCACGATACATTGCAACTAAATTATCCGACAGTTAAAAAAAGAATGTGAAAGTCTTCAAAATAGTGGGTTTCATATTTAATTAACAACACTTAGTACAAATAATATACTTAGGTATATTCTCAACAGAGATATTTAACAATGCCATTCATCATTGGATTATCATAATGATAGACGATAGTACACACTGAACCAAACTGAAATTTATTTACATATCATTTACTTGGTTTGCTATTAAGAAAATGCATGATCATATATAATTATATATACATGTGTGTGTTTGTGTGTGTGTGTAATTACCGGTAAAGTACATTTATGTTACACTTGAAAGTGGATATAAATAAAAATATACTTAATTCAAATACGGAATACAAAATACGATTACGTATACATGTATCCGATAAAATAAAAATTGAACATAACTGAATACTATTTGTAACATTTAAAAATGTCTAAAAATTCATTCAGCATTACCAGGGGTACATGTTATAATTCAATTTATTGTTAGTGAATTTGACACATTTTGTTTTGTTTATGCCAAATTACAGCGTGTAAATTATCAAAAAATGTTTATTATAATAAAATGGAGTCAGTTCAATATGGTGTTTCTGTAAAGATATACAAGTAATTACATGTACATATTACCATGAAAAATAGAGACAAATAAAATCAAACAGTTGTAACATTTCATCAATTTTTTTAAAGATTCCTTTTGAGTGAAATAAAGATGTCTTAGCTAAACACAGTTGTTATATCACAGTCATGTATTTGAACACATCAATTATTATGATTATGTGGGAGGTAAGAAGAAGGGCACTTAAAATAGGCAGACTTCCTCTCACTTGAAGATCTGTGGTGGCCTTTGTTTGCAGACTCCATTAAAGTAAGGATGAGTCAGAGACTTCTTGGCTGATATCCTCTGACTGGGCTCATATTTCAACATTTTCTGTAATCAGTTCAAATTGTAATTTACACTGGAGGACAATTCATATCAAGTACTTGCGATTATCACTTACTTTATTATATACTCATAAATTCATCATAAAATCATAAAACATCAAGAAAATTCATAAAATCCTCATAAAATACCATAACTGTAAATGCTTTTTAAATGATTTTTAAAAGCCTTGAAAGGATTTTTCAAAATACATGCATTAACTTTCTAGAAAACTTTATTTTTATGGTGATATAAAACTTATTTGTTTGTATTCATAGGGACATGGATGATTTTAGTTTAAGTAAAGGGGTACTCATCAAATTACTTAAACATAGGTAATCACAGATTACAAAGCTCACCGAGACGAGGCATCACCCTTATGAGACATCACCTTTATGAGACCACCTTTATCATATTACATGAAAATCATACTTTATGATCTTGGATATTCATGGGTTCTGTTTTGACACAAAATCATATATCATCTGTTAAAAAAATGGATGATTATCATATGTTCATATGTTAATCAATATAATAATATAAAATTAAATATTGCATCCTATCATACTTACAATATATATCATATAATACAATAAAATACTGTAATAAACAAAGATGATATTGTAAATATGAAATGACATTGTATTGTGTTAAACTTTATTGTATTTGATCACATAATACAACATCATTATATAAAATACAATATTGTATTATATGATACAATATCATATTACATAATACATCATAACAATAAAACATATGATATTATATTGTATAATATAGTATGATATTGTATTGTATGATATTGTATAATATTTGATACATAATATGATATTGTATCATGATACAATATAATTTGATACAACATTGTATCATATCAAATGATACAATATCATTTGATAACGTAAAATATTATATAATACAATGTTATATTATACATATTGTATCATACGATACAATTATATATCATATAAACCAATATCATATTATACAATTTTGCATGATAATATATAATATTACAATATCATATAATACAATTTCATGTGATATAATTGTATATTACAGAAACCAATATCATATTATACAATTTTGTATGATACAATATTATAGATACAATATAATATCATATAATATTGTTTCATAATATACATTACTAAACAGAACAATATCATATCATAAAATATCAAAAAAATTGATTCAATATCATATTGTATCATATAACTTTACAATATAACACATGATATTATACTGTATCATACTAAACAATAGTGTTTCATATCATACAATACTTTATCATAGGAATCATGTTATATCATTTAACAACAATCACATCTTTCTATCAAGCAGGTTTAAGTGAGGTAGGAGATTTCTTTAGCATCCTTGATAATGGAGATCAGGCTCTGCATCTGAGGCAACCTCTGTGTTTCATTCATAATATAGTTAAATCAACTATGCAAGCTATCATCTATAAAACATGTGACCTGTTCAAAAAAACTAAACCTCATCCAGCATCCGTAACCTATGGCTCAGATTCAGCATTCAAGCCTGTCAGGTGCATCAGTATTATAAGACGCATCACCCACGCAAGTTTGGTGAAGTTAGGACCTGTAATAACTAAGATATCATCATCAGAGGGCACCAGCAATTAAAACCTTAACCTCCTCCAGCATCCGCAACTTATGGCTTAGATTCAGCATCCATGCCTATCAGGTGCATCTGTATCATAAGACACACCATCCATTCAAGTTTGGTGAAGTTAGGACCTGTAATAACTAAGATATATTTTTCAGCATCCTTGATAATGGAGATCAAGCTCTGCATCGGAAGCTTCCTCTGCGATTCATTCATATTACAGTTTAATCAAGCTCTTAAAACCTTAACCACCTCCAGCATCCGAAACCTATAGCTCAGATTCAGCATTCAAGCCTGTCTGGTGCATCAGTATCATAAGACACACCATCCATGCAAGTTTGGTGATGTACGGACCAGCAGTAACTTAGACATTGCTATCAAAGGGCACCTGCAACAAAAACGTTAACCTGCTCCAAAAACCTTAACCTCCTCCAGCATCCGAAACCTATAGCTCAGATTCAGCACTCAAGCCTGTCTGGTGGATCAGTATCATAAGACACACCATCCATGCAAGTTTGGTGAAGTACGGACCAGCAGTAACTTAGACATTGCTATCAAAGGGCACCTGCAACAAAAACTTTAACCTGCTCCAAAAACCTTAACCTCCTCCAGCACCCGAAACCTATAGCTCAGATTCAGCACTCAAGCCTGTCTGGTGGATCAGTATCATAAGACACACCATCCATGCAAGTTTGGTGAAGTTAGGACCTGTAAAAACTAAGATATATTTTTTAGCATCCTTGATAATGGAGATCAAGCTCTGCATCTGAAGCTTCCTCTGCGATTCATTCATATTACAGTTTAATCAACTATGCAAGTTTGAAATAGTACTATTATCTATGTAACATGTGACCTGTTAAAAAAAACTTAACCTTATCCAGCAACCGAAACCTTTGGCTCAGACTCAGCATTCAAGCCTGTCAGGTGCATCAGTATCATAAAATGCACCATCCATGGAAGTCTGGTGAAGTTAGAACAAGTAATAACTAAGATATCATCATCATAGGGCACCTGTTTCAAAAACTTTAACCAGCTCTTAAAACCTTAACCTCCTCCAGCATCCGAAACCTATGGCTCAGATTCAGCATTCAAGCCATTCAGGTGCATCAGTATCATAAGACGCACCAACCATACAAGTTTGGTGAAGTAAGGACCAGTAGTAACTAAGATATTATCATCAGAGGGCACCTGCAACAAAACTTTAACCAGCTCTTAAAACCTTAACCACCTCCAGCATCCAAAACCTATAGCTCAGATTCAGCATTCAAGCCTGTCTGGTGCATCAGTATCATAAGACACACCATCCATGCAAGTCTGGTGAAGTACGGACCAGCAGTAACTTAGACATTGCTATCAAAGGGCACCTGAAACAAAAACTTTAACCTACTCCAAAAACCTTAACCTCCTCCAGCATCCGAAACCTATAGCTCAGATTCAGCACTCAAGCCTGTCTGGTGGATCAGTATCATAAGACACACCATCCATGCAAGTTTGGTGAAGTTAGGACCAGGAGTAACTTAGATATTGCTATCAAAGGGCACCTGCAACAAAAACTTTAACCTGCTCCAAAAACTTTAACCTCCTTCAGCATCCGAAATTTAGGACCCAGATTCAGCATCTAAGTCTTACAAGTCCACAAGTAGGTCCAGATGCATCATCCATGCCAGTTTGGTGAAGATAGGACAAGTAATAGCTTAGATACAGGACCTGCAACAAAAACTTTAACCAGGTCCGGACGCCGACGCCGAGGGTATAGCATAAGCTCCCCTTGACTTCGTCTCGGTGAGCTAAAAATAACTGCAATCTTCAGCAAATCTTTAATTATAAATTTTGTTTACTTTTATATCATATTTTTAACCACAAATTTATTCTGCAAGCATTTTCATACTAATCCTTTCTAAACTTATTGAATAACCTATTTTTTAAAACCAAGGGTCAGTCTCATCTTCGTATTTACATTTATTAGCAGAAGAAGTATGCCCAAAAAGGTTTATAATCGATCTGTTAAACCTTCATCGATCAAACACTATCACTTGTCAAGAAACATCATGATTGCAAGATCAAATAAATGACTTTTCGATGACAAAATTGCTGAACAACTGTATCTAAAATAGCATATAAGATACTTAGAGTTTTAATCAAAATATCTTTTGAGTTTCGTACTTTTGCATCAGAAGATTGGGGCGAGGGCAAACAAACAATATTTTTGGGTAGTCCCATGCAAATATACTATATCTAATATAGGTATATATTACTCACTGCCATTAAGTCCAGCCCGTCCCCTGTTAGATGTGGAACAATGCTACAGATTGACTGCTGGGGCCACTTGGGGAAGGAGGATTTGTAATCTGGTAGCTGGGACACGCCTGGCCAAACACTCTCATCTGGAGTTCCTGGAATGAATCAATCAGGATACATTAATATTAAGGCTTCACAAAAATGTTAAGCATCAAAGTGTAAATTTATTAGTTTTGTTATTTATAACTAAAATAAACAGGTTGTGCCTGACATTGTCTTAAATGGGTTTCTAAATTTGGAAAAATGAGATCTCAATTTAATTCATTTTAAAATTTAACTCCCCCCCCCCCCCCTCCCACAAACAAAGAATAACCAGTCAAAAAGAATTGTGCAATGGGTCTCAACTTCTCAATGATAAACACTTGTACATATCTATTCCTGTTTGTAATTTTAGTGCAGAGGTTCTTGACAACAAGATTTTGTTGAAAACTTACTCTATTATAAAAGATTTGTAATTACAAATGTATAAGTAAAGGTCAAATATGTGATAAGTTTACAGACTAATAAACAGACAGATGAGCAGTGGGCCATAAGACAATGAGTGATAAGGAAAGCTTACTTGTAATACAGCTCAGGTGATCATAAAAGATTAAATTACAAAATAATCCATTGATTAATTTGTGTTTGAAAGAAATTGAAAAATTCAAGTGGGTGCAGATGAAATGTACCGGTATATACGGGAAGAGTGCATACAGTACCCGCAACGTTATTTTTTACAATCCTATCCTATTGTATCGTGTATCAATCCTATCGTATCGTGCGTGTATACTGTTCTATTGTGCGTAAATCGTATTCTTTCGTGCGTGTATCCTGTTCTATTGTGCGTTAATCCTATCCTATTGTGCGTGAATCCTATCAGGTTTATCGTTCAATTTTAACAGTTTTTCTGTTTATCCTATCGTGTTAATTGTTTTGTGCCTTTTATAAGCAAGTGAATTAATTTCAAAGTTGCAAGTCGTTTAGTGCGCCGTATACTAACATTTATCGAACAAGAATTAAAAAATCCTATCCAGCATTCTACCATGATACTTATTTCTTAATTTTTTTTTAAATCAAAATTAACCAATATTACGTGTAAATCATATCTGTAAGCATTGAAAACCAAAAAATAATGTAAAGTATCGAAGTTCTTAGGAACAAGGTAACATATTTACCTGTATATCGAATATATTAAATCGTACGCGGAGTGTATACCTGCGTAAACATAAACTTTTATGCAATATAATTTGTTTTTTAAGCATCATATTTTACAGAAATAAAAGTATTTATGATATAATTTATATTTAAATAAAACCAGAATTGTATTTCAGTAGAACCCGTTATTTTTCTGTGTGATATTTGATTTCCGGCTGAAATGTTCTCGGCAATCGGCTAGAGTGTGTGGTAATGAAAACAATGTTAACAAATTGTACGCAGAATTTGTATCTGCCTAAATATCTATTTACGGAGGCCGACTTTAGTTTGCATTGCACATGTTTTTGCGCATTCTAATATAATACAGTTGATTTATACTTCTTATGAATTTTTTCGATATCATTTATAAAATTGAACACAATAAACAAAATGCAGATAAAAATATTTAAATTTTTAAAGAAAATTTTTATTTTTAACACGATTTTTACGTTGTGCGGTAGAGGAGCATTGCCGTTGCACTTTTATGACGTTATGATAAAATGAAGCTTTGTAGGAGTACGTTATAAGAAATAACATAAAAGAAAAAGTAAAAATTGTACGCTGTTGAAATTTTATATACAGAATGATGTTATCCTCGAGGATATTTTCCTCATTTTTGGAATGAATCCATTATACCAATCATCATTCGTAAAGATTCAAATATATAGCAAAATTGGTGCATTTTAATATTTTGAGATGGTCTCCACAAAAAACCAGACAGTAGAATTTTGTGTTTTTTACATATAAGGTAGGAAATGATATTACTTATCATATAATGTGTTTTTTACATATAAGGTAGGAAATGATATGACTTATCATAAATATAACAATTTGAGAAAAAAAGCTATTGTAGTATTTTTTTAAACTGCTTTGATGTGCGGAAAATGACAGTTTCCTATATATTCCTATAGTAAATGTACCTTTATTTTGAGATGGTCCCTAAAAAGAACCAGACAGTCGATTTTCATGAACCTTCGCAAATAAACTAGAGTTGGTTTAAATTACATATGGTTGAAAAATAAAGAGTTATGCTATTGTAGTTTTTCTGCAAAAAAAACCAAAATCGGCCTCCTTAACTTGTATGTAATATAATTCGTTTTAATGCATCATTTTTATACAATAAGAAATGTAATTATGATAGATTTTATATTTAATTTAAATAAGAGTTGGATTTTTATAATGGAACCCGCTATTTTCCGTGTTATTTGATCTCGGGCTGAAATATTCGTGGCGATCAGCTAGGGTGTTCGGTAATGAAAACAATGTTCACAACACAGAAAATTTATTGATCATTTAAGCTCATAATTTTACATGTAGTTTAAAACATAATTCATCATTTTTATACATTTTATAAATGATGCAGCGATGATTAACAACTCGGCAATTGTTTCTAAAAAGACATTCCACGTAAATCTTTATTCGAACATGTTCTTTCTCAAATTCTGCCATTATCAGTTTATTCGTGAAGATCGTTTAAAGCGATTATACGTTTATCATGAACATCGTTTATCCTTTCCTATCGTGTATCAATCCTATCATATCGTGCGTGTATACTGTTCTATCGTGCGTCAATCCTATCCTTTCGTGTGTGTATACTGTTCTATCGTGCGTGAATCCTATCCTATCGTTTATCTTGTAAAAAATAATGTTGCGGGTATTGTAATTAAAGCTTTTATCGAAACAATGCATTCCATTGCAAAAACAATTTAAAAACTGTGCAGCAAAATTAACTTTTGCATTTATTCAAAGTTAATTATTAAATGTCATTTAAAAACAGTCAGAACTTCTAATATTTGTTCATTGTATACATTCTCACTTAAAGCTAACGGTTGATGCAAGAAAATGTTTTACCAAGTGTTCTGAAGATCCTAAAAAGCTGGTCAATTTCAGAATCTCCTTGAAACAATGCACGTCTTGTCATCTGTAATTAATAACAAAACAAATTAGCAAGAATGGAAAGATTATCATGACATACATTGAGTACACATAAAGTTCTTAATTATATTTTAAAAAAATACTTAAACATGAAGTATGGCATTATTTTCTTTAAAGGGACCTGGACACAATTTCAGATGAAAATTTTCTTTTTGATTTCTATGTATAAAATAGTTTACTTTTGTATTTTGAATGATTCACCAAAATTTGAAAGTTAGAAGTCATGTTACAAGCGAGATACAGAGGAAAGAAATCGTTGTTATGTAAACAAAGCTCGAGTCTTATATTTGTTTACAAATACTGTAAAGTAAAGAAATTGCCATTACTTTATCAAAATAACTTGTGGAAACAAGATAGACTGATTCAGTGGGTTCATAAATAATTTCATCACAACAAACAGCAACATTAGATTGAAAATTATACCAGTACAACAAATACATAAACATTAACAGGACTCGAGCTTTGTTTACAAGACAAAGAATTCTAACCTGTGTAACTTGCTTGTAACTCGATAATTGACTTTCAAATTTTGTCAAAGCATTGAAAACATCTATATTAACAATTATAGATTTAAAAATTGACAAAAATAAATTTTGAAAATTTTTAGCTCAAATCGTGTCCAAGTCCCTTTAAAGATTTCATTCCAAAAAAAAAAAACAGGCTACAGAAAAAACAGTTCCTAACATGCAAAAAAACACTTCTCCAGATATATACAACCTTTCCCTAATGATACGATTCAAATCTGTAATCAAAAGCTTCCCAGGGTTGTCTCTAAGACCCGGGAGGCGGGGAATTCCCCCGTCTATAATGCCTTAATTATAGAGATGGGAAATCAGAAAATTTTCATAATCGATTATCGGAAATAATCGAAAGTGAACAATCAATTAAATAATCGAAAGTTTTAAAATTATGTTTATAATTGAATAAAACAATTCTCTGAACAAAAACTTGCGTCTTGTGTTGCGTTGTATATACAGTAATATACATGTACTTGTTTCAGTTGTTTGAAGCTATTAAATATTTATTCAAATAAATCAAACATGTTAATAAAATTTAAATATTATTATGCACATACAATCTTATTTACTGCACCTGGTTAGAATAAAAGAAAACTAGAAAATAAAAATATGTTGTACCATTTATAGTAACTAGGAAGTTAGGAACAAGTTCAAACTTCAAACAATAAACATAAACAATTTAAAATATTACAAATTAATTTGAAATTCAGAGTTCAAGTCCCATTTCAAAAACATTAAACAAAAACAATTTTAACTGTTTTCAAACATCATAACTAGAAAGTTCACAACTGACCGAGTCACATGACACACAACTTCAGTGTTTCACCTTTTCATTCAAGAAAATGAGCAAGTCAACATTTGCACAATGTAGTCTTCTTTTTCAATTAACTATTTCCCCTGCTATACTAATTGGATCTTGATTTGCGGCATCTGCCTCCTCCGTGAGGCTTACACATGACGCCGCCATTTTGTTTAAACCTATTTTCGTTTTGATGTTTGAAAAAAGGTCAAGTCGTACGAAGAATTTTCGTAAAGTACGGTTTTTAAATTTTTTTTTTAAACAATCGATTATGAAAATCTTAATCAATCATCCACATCGGGAGACATTTAGCGACCGACTTTCGATTGTCAGCGATAATCGGCCCATCACTACTTAATTACCCGGCTATTATTGCATTTAAACACAATGTAGCTATAAGCAAGACCCCTAGACCCCCCTTCTACTTTTTTATTTCTTCCATCTACTTCAATTTTTAGAGACAACCCTGGCTTCCTAATAGAAATATCTCCTTGCTCAATAAACTAAAATAACTTACCATTTCTGCAAAGATACAGCCGAGGGACCACAAATCTACTGGGGTGGAGTAGAACCTGCTGCCCAGGAGGATCTCGGGGGCCCTGTACCACAATGTCACAACCTGCAATCAGACATGCACATGTGTGTCACTTATAATATTTCATGCACCAAAGACTAACAAACAGATATACATTCAAGCATTTGCTTGAATTCCATATGGCCAGAAAAAACTTAGGAATAGGATTAAAATAGTTACACACATATTTGATGAAACAATTATAAAGAAGTAAATAAAATATGGAAAAAATTGCTCAATGAACTACAGACCTTTTAAAATCTTTCCATTAATTACAGATGACAAGACATGCATTGTATAAACATGTAAATAAAGCACAAATAAATTTTCTTAAAACATGTACATTCATAAATCACTCAAACTGACATGACCATCAGTTTTAAAACAGCTAAAAAACTGATAATGAAAATTTGTAATATATACTGTAAATAAGAAATATTCTTTTGATCAACTTTAAAAATCAACCTGACTAGTTCGATCTCCTCCCTTACCATAATTATCATAATTACTTTTGATCAGCAATCATCAATACCTCATGAGTGTATGTTCTAACTGGGACACCAAATGCCCTGGCTAGTCCAAAGTCTGCCAGTTTGATATTGCCCTCCACATCAATCAACAAGTTCTGCGGCTTCAAGTCTCTGTGTAACACTCGGTGTGAATGACAGTAGGCTATTCCTTGAAGCAATTGGTGCATGTAGCTCTATATAACAGAAGTAAACTTACTTTATTTATTTCTACATTTGTTCTCTACACAACCTAAGTCAAAAAATGCAGTCTTAATTCTTTTAGAATTCTTACTCTAATATGCACAATAAACTTTTAAGCAGTACCATTTGTATTTAATCAAGCAAAATGACAAAAGTTATCACTCATTGTATTGTTTATTTGCTAGTAATCATATGAATTATAAGCAGTTGTAACATATGTACATACATGTAATTATAAACACATCCATACACTCTAAGCAAAAGCACACGTCACTACTAGTAATAATGTTATGCAATATTCTACAAAGAAAAATATTATTCATAAATGCACATTCATAGGAGGAGAGACCCTATTAATCAATAAATCAAAAAGTTATGTAAATGATAATAATAATGGTAATACATTAATTGGATACTAGTATACGAATAGTCTGACATTCCCATTTTTTACCAGCCTCACGCAGATACATTGCGAGATGGCACAATTGTTTGCGATTATGAATGGCGAGGAGTTGAACTAACTTAAACATTGAAGGACGAGTCCAGTAATATTTTTTTTAAATACAATACGCGTAAACATTTAAAAAAAGGAAAGATAAGTATAAAATGGAATTCATCCTCGACTTCACCTAAATTACAATATTTGCAGATGTGCATCGATCTGACAGTTCCATTATAAACGGCCTAGCTCTACCAAAAGCATATGCGATGACAGCCAATATTTTGTTAAAAGGACAACAAGTTTTTCCGGAATATTTTTACGCAAATAAAATTGTAAGGAAAAAGTGTCCGGCAGATACTTGTACAATAAACATTTAGAGGATGACTCGAAAAATGCATCTCTTTCCTGTATAAAAACATCAGACAACCTCTGCTTTACAATTTTTAAGAGAACATTAGTGTTAGCCACACTCTGTGAAAGCCATACTTCATGCATACCCAGTGATACTAATAATTCTCTGACATTAAAGCACCATGTATTTGGTATGAATTGTGAAACTAATTCTTCATAAATATTGAGTGATATACAATTTTCTGTTTTAATCAATTTCAACCAATACTTAATGATGCGTAATTTACGAATAATACTCATGGGTAGACGACCTAACTCTGAATAAACCATGAAGTTTGACGTACATTTTTTAACTTTCAAAATTCTTTTACAAAAATTTGTGTGAACTCGTTCTATTTCATCACCAGAATGAAAACCCCATATTTCGGAGCCATAGTTAAGAACGCTAGATACATATGTATCAAAAATGCCTAATTTAGTCTCAATATTTAAATAAGTTTCATTACACACCTTCTGAATACCAAACATGAATCAAAGTTATCAAAGTTGTCACATTTGATACTTTCATGAATGAAAAGGTTTTTTTTTCTGTAGATTGAATTGGATGCAAAGTACAAATATTATATATGATTTATGAAATTCAAACATATCCTATACAGACCAGAACACTTAAATATCCAGATAGTTCTTAGACAGACCTTGATGAGCGATGATGGCATCCCAGAGGCTGGACAGCTATCCATGTACTTCTTCAGGTCCTGATTTAGGTACTCAAACACCAAGTACAACTTCTGCTCACTATGGACAACATCTAGTAATCTGAAATTAATATAACTTACAGCTTAGTAATTATTTCTGACTGCAGGGTGTTTAGCTTTACTATGTTTACTGTGCGCTTAACGAGGCCGGGTCTAATTTGTTCTGCCCTAGATTTTTGGATGAAACTTTTTACATGAATTTCTACTGATATAATTATTATTTTAAAATTAAAAATTAAGACATTTAACACACCGTTTGTTTAGGGGGTCATCTCAAAGTTTGTTAATCTTTAACATAGGACCCTATGGGATTTTGCTTGAAATGTGTCAATTTTGCATATTTTTTACATTTTTTCAAAACTTCTGCCCTAAGGATTTCTTTTTCTGTTCTACATATTAAAGTTATTGCTAAAAGGCATCAAATGGTCAAATAAACAACAGGCCCATGGGCCACATCGCTCACCTGAGGAACAATAGGTATGATAAAATCAGCTTAATGGAGTCATAATACAAACTATCTGGACAATGTACAATAATACATGTTGATCCTGTATAAATAAAATCCATTTTCCCCTGGATATTCTTATGTTTATAATCATTAGTCCCTTTTCTAACAGGACGATTTTACAGTCATATCATATGTTGAGTATTGCAGTTCTCAAAAAGATCCTTAACAATTGTTTATATATGGGATATAAACGTACATAAACTCTGAACCTTCTTGTGAGGCCAAAGAATTGTCCTTGGGCCAAAGTCTTAACAATTATAAAGAATCATCTGGCTGATTAGTTTCTGAGAAGAAGATTTTTAAAGATTTACCATATATATTCCTTTGTTAAACTTTGAACCCCCATTGTGGCCCCACCCTACCCCTGGGGATCATGATTTTCACAACTTTGAATTTACACTACCTGAGGACGCTTCCACACAAGTTTAAGCTTTCCTAGCTGATTAGTTTCTGAGAAGAAGATTTTTAAAGATTTACCATATATATTCCTATGTAAAACTTTGACCTTCCATTGTGGCCCCACCCTACCCCCGGGGGTCATGATTTTCACAACTATGAATCTACACTACCTGATGATGCTTCCACACAAGTGTCAGCTTTACTGGCTGATTAGTTTCTGAGAAGAAGATTTTTAAAGATTTACTCTATATATTCCTATGTAAAACTTCGATCCCCCATTGTGGCTCCACCCTACCCCCGGGGGTCATGATTTTTACAAATTTGAATCTACACTACCTGAGGATGCTTTCACACAAGTGTCAGCTTTCCTGGCTGATTAGTTTCTGAGAAGAAGATTTTTAAAGATTTACTCTATATATTCCTATGTAATAAAACTTCGACACCTCATTGTGGCCCCACCCTACCCCTGGGGATCATGAATTTCACAAATTAGAATTTACACTACCTGAGGATGCTTCCACACAAGTTTCAGCTTTCCTGGCTGATTAGTTTCTGAAAGGAAGATTTTTAAAGATTTACTTTATATATTCCTATGTTAAACTTCGATCCCCCATTGTGGCCCCACCCTACCCCCGGGGGTCATGATTTTCACAAATTAGAATTTACACTACCTGAGGATGCTTCCACACAAGTTTCAGCTTTCCTGGTCTTATGGTTCATGAGAAGAAGATTTTTAAAGATTTACTCTATATATTCCTATGTTAAATTTCGACCCCCAATTGTGGCCCCACCCTACCCCCGGGGGTCATGATTTTCACAAATTAGAATTAACACTACCTGAGGATGCTTCCACACAAGTTTCAGCTTTCCTGGTCTTATGGTTCATGAGAAGAAGATTTTTAAAGATTTACTCTATATATTCCTATGTAATAAAACTTCGACACCTCATTGTGGCCCCACCCTACCCTCGAGGGTCATGATTTTCACAAATTAGAATTTACACTACCTGAGGATGCTTCCACACAAGTTTCAGCTTTCCTGGTCTTATGGTTAATGAGAAGAAGATTTTTAAAGATTTACCCTATATATTCCTATGTTAAATTTCGACCCCCCATTGTGGCCCCACCCTACCCTCGGGGGTCATGATTTTCACAAATTAGAATTAACACTACCTGAGGATGCTTCCACACAAGTTTCAGCTTTCCTGGTATTATGGTTCATGAGAAGAAGATTTTCAAAGATTTACTTTGTATATTCCTATGTAAAACTTCGACCCCCCATTGTGGCCCCACCCTACCCCCGGGGGTCATGATTTTCACAAATTAGAATCTACACTACCAGATGATGCTTCCACACAAGTTTCAGCTTTCCTGGTCTTATGGTTCATGAGAAGAAGATTTTTGAAAATTTCTCGAAAATTTTCATAAATTCCTAATTATCTCCCTTTGCAAAAGGGCGTGATCCTTAATTTTCACAAATATAAATCCCCTTAGGCTAAGGATGCTTTGTGCCAAGTTTGGTTGAAATTGGCCCAGTGGTTCTTGAGAAGATGTTGAAAATGTGAAAAGTTTACAGACAGATGGACAGACGGACAGACAGACAGACAGACGGACAGACGGACGACAGACAAAATGTGATCAGAATAGCTCACTTGAGCTTTCAGCTCGGTGAGCTAAAAAAACCTTTTACCTCCTGGTTTGTTCCAGGGGTCTTATCAAAGTTGATTTTTGTATGCCCAATTTCCCAGATTCGTCAGATAATGGCCATTTTTTATTTGACAAAGGCGGAAAAGGTGATCTATATAGTATTATTAAAACATTCAGACATATTTAAGTAATAAATAAATATATAACATCACATATTAAGGGTCATTAATATAAAATACATGGTTACTGTCTTGAAATATATGAATTAAGCTATATTTAGGCGGATTAAGAAAACGTGACAGAGGGCTAGGCTTGCTGAACCCTCTTCACGTTTTCGACCTGAGCCCAAATATAGCTTATACTTCGAGACATTTATGTTTATTCCACAATAAAACATTATTTTTACGCATCAAACGAGATATTTTCAACAATTTTCGCTGAATATCTGCAGTTGAAACTATCACGCCATGGCGTCAACCAAGCAAAAAGATGACGTCACAATACAAATGAAACGCTGCGCGAAAGCGTGCGTACTCGTTCTGTACTCGGCCTCGTTAATATTTAACAACCAAACTGCTAATTACCTTATCAAGCAATTACATCATAAGATGTACAGTACTGATCAGACCCAACCTAACAGAAAGTAAACCCCAACTTAACCCTGGGTTTACTTTCTGGGTTTACTAGAGTGCAGTAAGATGGTAAGATAAAAGACAGTACTGATCAGACCCAACCTAACAGAAAGTAAACCCCAACTTAACCCTGGGTTTACTTTCTGGGTTTACTTGAGTGCAGTAAGATGGTAAGATAAAAGACAGTACTGATCAGACCCAACCTAACAGAAAGTAAACCCCAACTTAACCCTAGGTTTACTTTCTGGGTTTACTAGAGTGCAGTAAGATGGTAAGATACTGCACACCTGCTTCACACCTCAGTGCATACAGTTGACCCCAAAGGCAATTTCCAAGTAAACCCCTAATGATCCCAAATTTTCCAAAAGCAAACCCAGAGTAATCCCCCAAGTAAATCCAAAAAGTAAGCCCAGGGTATACAATGTCAGGGTTTGACACTAAGGCACGTCCGACCGACATTGTCTAGTAAACGATAGGTCCAGTCGGGTTAAATGTCTGTGTACTAGCCCGACTGGTCGTGTGAAAAAAAGGTTACTTTTCTGTAATATTAATATCAATAGAAGTAAAAGCACTTTTTCCTAACAGGCTTAAATTCTACAAACCGTAATTTAAATACAACCCAAGGACTAACCTAGGATGAAGTGGGGGAAATACTCACTTTTTGATCGGCAACTTCGCCTGAATTTCCTCCTAACGAAAAGTCCAAGTCGCCTTGTACACGGAGTTCATATAATCGTGTAAATAAACCCCAAGGGTAATCAAATAATTATTTAATTCTAAAGACGTCTTCACAAACTCAGTTTATGCCTCTTGTGATTAATTAATTTAGTCTGTCTTATCTTTAGGGGTTATAAATACGGGTAATGCAACCACATGCTGTACAAAACGATGTTTATTAATTACTTTAAGGCTAGTGTTGATATAACAGTGAATTTGTTGACTATGATATTAGTCAAATTTGGCCCCCATAATTCGCTAATTTTAAAGTGATTCAGGTACATTAATTTGTTGTGTTATTTTATAAAAGAGTTGATATAAAATATGTTTTTCACCTATTTATTTGATTTATATGCATTCACTGGCAGTACATGACATCAGAAGTGACGCTTTTTTATAATTCAATCAAAATCAGTCAAAAATTGACATTTTTCTTATCTTTTTTCGAATTGGAAATATAGAGCGACTCTTTGAACAAGAACGAACTTTTTGTCACTTATAAGTACTGGAGAGATACATCTTTGATGAAAATATTTTGTTTGTTCAAGCAGACGCTCAATGTTTCCTTAAAGAAAAACTGCTTCAAAACAAGCCGTTTTATGCTAAAACTGCGAAAATGGCGGGACAACTTTATGATGTCATATTTTTAAATTGTGGGCACTAAAATCAAAAAGAAAATTATGAAAAAACTTCAAATGTATATTTGTTCAAATAAAACAAAGAATTACAGTAAAATGACAACATTCATTTAAGGGGGCCATTTTAGGCTCAAACCATATATAGTCGTTTATGCTAAAATAATCATAAACCCTTTGTTTACAGTTATAATATCTTTTTTAAAAATTCTAAATCCTCAACATAATGGTTGGGTTGGACTAATACCACCAAAATACACTAAAAAACAGAGACTGATTTTATTTTTCATTTTAGTTAACACAATTACAAAACATTTGATCTATAAAATGTATGAATACATCAAATAATTTAAATTAAATTAACTTCATAATTTTTTTTTCAATTTTTAGAATTTGTTTTATTTTTTAATCATAATGACTTTTTTCTAATCTAATATAAATTATTAAAGTTTAAATCTGTGTATATCATCATTATTGTTATGCCATTGTCAAGTAATGAAAGTCTCCCCGATTTCTCAAACTTCTCCTTGTTTCTCTGTTAAGGAGAAGTAAAGTCTCCCTAAAGTTTTGTTGGTCCCTGGTCAACCATTGAATACTTGTATCATTATAAGTACAGTTTGAATAAAATTAAATCTTAAATGGTGTTTGAATGATTTATTATTGGTAAAGATAAACCAATACAATTAAACAGAAACAGGTATTTAATATTTTATGTTTGTCATTACTTTAGTTTATTTTTGTCAAAATTGATCAGGGCTAGTAGTAAAAGTGTCAGGGCTAGTGAAAAATTGCTAAGGTAGCCCCACTGGTCTAGTAATTAAAAAACTTAATGTCAAACCCTGAATGTAGTTTGGGTTTAATCTGGTGTTAGGTTGTGTCTGATCGGTACTGTAGTTCACTGACAAAAGATTGCTATGTGTAGACTTTTGAGGGTTGTTTATGGAGCTGTTCAAGAATACCAGAGCTCTCTGCAACCACTCATTTGCAAAAATCTTAAACAAGGTTAAAAATTCATGTACATTTTAAAATATACCTGACAATGCAGCTTTGATCAAGTTCCTTCAACAGGGAAATTTCTCGAATTGCTGTACTTGGCACACCTTCTGACTCACTGGAATATAGAATACATGAAAAAAATCTTACGAACTATTCTCTTTTTCTATGAAGAGTGAAGAAAAAATATTATCCTGCAGACAGTACATAAACACAGTTTAAATTTTATTTGCATGATAACATAAGGTATCGAGACACATATATCTTATAAAAACTTCTCCATAAAATATCAAACCATTTTGACATGTATTATGACAAACTTGATAGAACAGTTTTTCACCTTCTACATCATTTCCATGTTCTCTATAATATACATTGGTGTTCAACAAAATAGATTAGAGTCCTATACAAGATTTCCAAGGGAAAGGAAATGCAAAAGAAAGGGGGGGGGGAGAATGTGATATAGGGTCTTTGCACTCTTGATTTTCAGCCCATTTGTATTCATTTTCCTATTCTTTAACAAAAGATTTATTGGGGGTGCATGTCAAACATTATTATACTCTGTAACAAGATAACCTCAATTCACATTTTGTTTAATTATTCTCTAATCATAAATAATTCAGGGTTCATTCAAAAGTATGAACAATTTCCAAGTTTTCTCCTTTGAAATGCCTCCTCTAGTTTATCAGGTTGTAATACATGACTAAAACATAGGTAATCATAGATTACTAAGCTCACCGAGACGGAGCATCACCCTTATGAGACATCACCTTCATAAGACCACCTTTATCATTTTATATGAAAATCATACTTTATGATCTTGGTTATTCATGGATTCTGTTTTGACAAAATATTGTATATCATCTGATAATTTTTTTTATGATAATCATATGTTCATATGTTTATCAATTCAATGATATAAAATTAAATATTGCATCATGTCATATATATAATATATATCATATAATACAATAAAATACCGTAATAAACAATAATGAGATATGATATTGTAACGTATGATATGACAATGTATTGTGTTATACCTTATTGTATTTGATCACTTATACAATATCATAAAATATAATACAATATAGTATTATATTACAATATCATATTACATAATACATCATAACATTGAAACATGATATTATATTGAATAATATAGTATGATATTGTATTGAATGACACTGAAACATATTTGATACATTATATGATATTATATCATATAATACAATATAATTTGATTCCAACATTGTATCTTATCAAATGATACAATATTATGTGATAAAGTAAAATATTATAAAATACATTATTATATGATACTTATTGTATCATATGACACAATAATATATATTACAATATCATATAATACAATTTCATGTGATATGATATCATATAAACCAATATCATATCATACAATATCGTATGATACAATATAATATAATATTACAATATCATATAATACAATTTCATGTGATATAATTCTATATTACTAAAACCAATATCATTTTATAAAAATTGTATGATACAATATTATAGAATATACAATATTGTATCATAGGATACAATATAATATTTTGCAATATCTTATGTAATTGTATCATTTGATAAAATAATAAATTAAAGATAAAATATAATATTATACAATATTGTATCATAATATACAATACTATACATAACAATATCATGATACAATATCATATCATAAAATATCAAAAAAATTGATACAATATCATATGTGTCGTATAACTTTTTATAATATAACATATGATATCATATTGTATCATATCAAACAATATTGTTTCATATCATACAATACTATATCATAGGAATCATGTTATATCATTTATCAACAAACACATCTATCTATCGATCTGGTTTGAGTGAGGTAGGAGATTTCTTTAGCATCCTTGATAATGGAGATCAGGATCTGCATCTGAAGCAACCTCTGCGTTTAATTTATAATAAAGTTAAATCAACTATGCAAGCTTTCATCTATAAAACATGTGACCTGTTCCAAAAAACTAAACCTCATCCAGCATCCGAAACCTATGACTCAGATTTAGCATTCAAGCCCATCAGGTGCATTGGCATCTGAAGCTACCTCTGCGATTCATTCATATTACAGTTAAATCAACTATGCAAGTTTGAAATAGTATACTATCATCTATTAAACATGTGACCTGTTCCAAAAAACTTAACTTTATCCAGCATCCGAAACCTATGGCTCACACTCAGCATTCAAGCCTGTCAGGTGCATCAGTATCATTAGACACACCATCCACGGAAGTCTGGTGAAGTAAGGACAAGTAATAACTAAGATATCATCATCAGAGGGCACCTGTTTCAAAAACTTTATTTAACCAGCTCTTAAAACCTTAACCTCATCCAGCATCCGAATCCTATTGCTCAGATTCAGCATTCAAGCTTATCAGGTGCATAAGTATCATAAGACACACCATCCATACAAGTTTGGTGAAGTTAGGACCAGTAGTAACTAAGATATAATATCAGAGGGCACCGGCAACAAAAACTTTAACCAGCTCTAAAAACCTTAACCTCTTCCAGCATCCAAAACCTATTGCTCATATTCAGCGTTCAAGCTTGTCAGGTGCATCAGTATCATAAGACGCATCATCCATACAAGTTTGGTGAAGTTAGGACCAGTAGTAACTTAGATATTGCTATCAATGGGCACTTGCAACAAAAACTTTAACCTGCTCCAAAAACCTTAACCACCTCCAGCATCCGAAACCTATAGCTCAGATTCAGCACTCAAACCTGTCTGGTGCATCAGTATCATAAGACACACCATCCATGCAAGTTTGGTGAAGTACGGACCAGCAGTAACTAAGATATTGCTATCAAAGGGCACCTGCAACAAAAACTTTAACCTGGTCCAACAACCTTAACCTCCTCCAGCATCTGAAATTTAGGACCCAGATTCAGCATCCAAGTCTTTCAAGTCCATAAGTAGGCCCAGATGCATCATCCATGCAAGTTTGGTGAAGACAGGACAAGTAATAGCTTAGATACAGGACCTGCAACAAAAACTTTAACCAGGTCCGGACGCCGACGCCGACGCCACCGCCGACGCCGACGCCGAGGGTATAGCATAAGCTCTCCTTGACTTCGTCTCGGTGAGCTAAAAAAGGAGTCTAGGGGGTTCTTGCACTGAATAGTACACAGCTGAATATGTAAAAAATTTTGCGAGGTATTCCGAGCGACTTCTGAATGGAGAAAAGAGTCAACATTTCCCATTATAAATTTCTATAAGAAATTTGTTTTCATTTCCATCCATTGATTTCATTGTACTTCCTTCACAGGTATGTGTATTTTTATTACAAATGTCCAAATGTGACGAAACTTAAGACAAACGATAGCTAGACCATATACACAGTTTTTAAAATAAAGGCAGAACCAAAAAGTGACTTATGAGCTCAGACTAAAATTGAGTTGTTGAAGTTTGAGCCATGCTTAGAAATATAGACATCTTTAACTTCTTCTACACACTGTATTTTCAACAAAAGAGATTTTAAATTTCATCACATTGCCAATGCTCTTTTAATTTAACAGGGATAATTTTTTTCAGTATGTGACTTATGTAGACAGCAAATCTGCATATTTTGAGGAGATTATTCCCACAAGACAATAATATATAGCGAGGGGGGTGGACGGGGGGATGGGTTTCGTAAGTAGTAATACATGTAGTAGCAGGTTTTCAGCATCATGTTGACTATGTCGAACTCGTCTACATTTCAAAATTTACACAAATTAACAGCCCGCTAGAAAGAACAACTAAAGCTAAGGAAATAAAAGATGTAAATAAGTTTTTAAAGCGTCCTCAATTACACCCAAAAACAACAACAAACCGACGCTTACGTATCGTACTTAAAAATATAACACTTCAGTTATATACACACGTGTCTAATCTGATTTTCTTTAATGCTACAAGTTGTCCGGTGGTCTTATCTTGTGCTTTATACACCACGCCATAGGTTCCTTCGCCAATCTTCTCAATTTTCCGAAAATTTTCCATTGAAATAAGTAAAAAACCTCGATCACATCTGTACCGGAAGCCGTCTGGTCTTTTGTGTACGTAATTTCCCGCGTTAATTAAAGGTTCATCGATTCCATTGGTCACAATAGAATGAGGATCCCAAAGGGGAATTTTTCACCAAAAGAAGTGAGGCTACTCGTATTTGTTTTCAAGGTATGTAATTTTCTGTTTTTCTGATTTTTAAGGGTAGGTGTGTGTGTGGGATCGTCTTAATTTTTTAGTCTTCGTATTTTACGGGTTTTTTTTAATTTTCATTTTCTTAAATTTAATATTTATTTCCAATTTTAAGAAATTAAAGTGATAATCACTTTTAATCACCTGTACCACCATAGTTCTAACAAATAATCATAGAATGGTAGACATAATTAAATGCCTTAATTTTATAACGTTAGTATAAATTACATTTCCTTTTTCAGATCCCGGTGAAATAGCCATTATATGAATAACTTAAAAAACCCTAGTTAATTATTTCGCATTAACTGCCAAGAACACTTTCGCTTTTAATTATAACAATTTTTTAATGGAAAATGCTGAAAAGGTATACAGATTAAAGTACAAAAGCATGTGCAGTGAAAATTAACTGACAGAAAAGCACTTGTATAACGGGGAAATAAAACACTCCCCCAAATATGTAAACTAATAAAAAAGCACGTATAGCACATTGTATATATTAGGTTGTTGATGTTGATAAGTAATTTGTCAACCATCGTAAATTGTTTGTTGTTTTTTGTAATTAATCAAAATGATGATAAAGTGATCAATGTCTAATCAAATGTACATGCATCTGAAGAAAGTCAAGTCCGTGTATTATATTTTAGACCCAGTAAGTCTTGTTCACGAGAATAGGAACATCAAATTTCACTCGCCGGCCAGGAACAGGTAGTTGATCCAACTGCACGTGTGGTCTTCTGAAATCTTCTGGATTGTTGTCGCCTCCCTGGTTTTGGCCGTTCGATCTTTGCTCCCATATAGATGACGTCTCAGTGGCTTTTTGTGAAGCAACACAAGAGCTGCGTTCCGTATTATCAAAAGCGGTTGTTGGATCCGCACGCTGTGAGGGGGTTTGTGAACTTAGAGAGCTGTAATCCAGTTCGGCGGTGACGCTCCAGCTCTTGAAGAGCTCGGTGATGCTTTGGTGGAAGTTGTTATCGGCTTCACTGCCGGACTGAGGTGCGCAAAGATCCGCCACGTAGCTCTGTCCTACGATACCGTCGTACCCAATGACGCTGTGCACGATGGAGCCCTGGTTCATCGTGTCTCCGTGAACAGAGAGAGGGCGAATGGAAGACATGTCATCCACCATTTTGGACAAATCCTCGGCACTTATGTTTTGACTGGTCGCAAAGTTGGCATAGCGAAGCGATGGATTTAGAGTGTTAAAGTACTGAACTGATGGATTGAATGAGGTGGCGAACTGGATAGAAGGATCCATAGAGTTTTGCAATGATGGCAACACGGAGTGAGAAAGAGGTAGCGAAGGATGGAGAGAAGGGTTTGTACTGAAAAGAATAGATCCAGTCGGGTTTTCAGATGTATTGCTGCTTCCCACGTTTGGCAACAAAGACGTATTGTCTTCGTAGTGTGTATCGGCAGATATCAGACTGCTACCGGCACTTCCCTGAAAAGCGTGAGGAGAGAAGTTGGGAGTTTTTCCAAAAGGTTTCAGACTAGTGTCGCCAGCCATTCGTTGATGGTAATGTAAAATACTGCTTGGAAGACTAGGAACACCTCCACTAAGGTCACTTCCATTCTGACTGGTTCTTTCTGAGGTTTGGTTGGTGGATGGAGCAAAATCGCTTTGCAAAGAAGATGGGGGACATGTTGGTTCTTGATACGAAATCATCATCGAGGCTTCAGGGCCAGTGTCAATGTTGGATGCAGTAAGACTACCAGCAGATGAGGACATGGGCGAAGAAGGGTAGCTGGTGTTGTGTGATAGAGTCGTGGTTGTGGCTGAGTTGAATTTCATGTTCGACGGTTCTTCCAGCTCGCACTCTGTTGTTGGAGTGTTGTAATGTGGGTAGAACGGGGAACTCATGGTAAGGGACCTTTTGTGTTTAGCACAGACGCTCCATGACTCCTCACTCTGTGTTGTGTTTGTGGTTTGTAAGGAATGCATTGGAGCAGGTTTCCCCGTGGAACTGACCTCCGACTCCTCATAAGATGGCGGCGGTGCATGGATGTACGTCAAGTGATAAGGCGAGTAGGGAGGTTGCGCACTGAGGTTGTATGACCTGGAAACGTTGGCAATGGAAGTTTCTGTTTCCTCTATGGGCGACAAATTTTGGCGAAGCGCAGTGCTGTTGTTGTTTAAGTCCGACCTTTGAACTCGAGAATCGCCTTGCGGGCACAGTCTCCAGTTATCCTTGTCCCACACAAATGTGAACTTGTCAGAGCCCTGGTTCTGAAGCGCAGTCACGTGAACATTGTCTCCGATGCTCGATCGAAGAGGAGTGGTAGATCTGGTGGATCCGCGTACGTAGTCCGATGTGTTCTTGGTGCTTCTCCTGAACCGGCTGATAGTCTTACTAGCATCTGGAGTTTGATCCGTGGGTTCAGAGGCTTGTCTACGGTTAATCCATGTGTGCCAGAGTAAACAGCCCGTGACGGTGACGAGGAACATCACAATCAACAAGACCGGGATGATGACACCCCAGCCGACCACGGCGCCATCGTTGGACTCGTCTGCTTTCGTGGAGGAAATCAGCGTATTGTTCAGCGAGGTCCACTTGTCGATGTCTGGGAGTAAAGCCAAAAGTTCCGCCAAGGTCATATTCAGTTCTGTAAAAAATGCACCAAATTTTATATAGTTACTAGTACGCGGAGTACATGTTTTGTTGTGAAATTTAAGTCTTTATAAAATAGTCTTATCAATCTTCTGGATATTAAAAGATATTATCTGGTGGAATTTTTTTTTTTTTTAGATATAATTAGGATATAACCATTCTGTCCATTTTAATTTAATAATCTAAGAAACGGTTTGGATAATACCTCTGAGTGTTTTCTCGATGGCCTTTTGATCCTCTTTGGCGTTTCCTGTAATGTTGATTCCGAGAGTGTCGATGTAGATCGTCGGGAGATCTTTTGGAGAAGTCTCTGTAGTCACGTGACCGTGCACCCATATTGAGAGAATCAGCATCAACTTTACTACTATACACCCTGTTCAGAAGACACAACATATGAACATACGTAGAAAATTCACATTTTGAATAGTGCAAAAGTTTGTATATATATATGCAACTTGTATTTCAGGCACGTAGCATCGGGGAGGGTCGGGAGGAGGGAGGGGGTCTGACCCCTCACTATTTCTCACAACAGACTTTTACTCAAATTTAGATAAAGAACATTTAATTTTGAAGGATCCATCCAATCTGAATACAGGTGACAAAACAGTCATGTAGCATAATTTGAAAGTGTGTGTGTTTTTGGGGGGGGGGGGGGGGGACTTATCCAAAATCTTGACGAGCAAAAAACTTTTCGCCAATTTTTAAAATCATATATATTACGTGGGGGAAGGGTACCGAAGTACCGAAACTTCTTACTTACACATGTAAGGTTAATTTTGTTAATTTCCCTATAATAATTGTTAACGTACAGCCAAAAAATGGGGTAGTCCTCTTAAATTCATTTGTCTGTATGTAAATTTAAGAAAATTGTTGCCGGAAAAAGTATGTTGCTGCCTGCATGCCGCCTGCCTGCTATACGTGTCTGCAAAATTCTGCATAGATCGGGTCCCAGCCTAGATTATGTTTGATAATCAAATGATGCCAAACATTGTTATGAGAATTTTTTTTTAGATTGTATAGAGCAGAAATTAAAATTTCTGAAACACTGTAAAATGTGCAAGAAAAATCACTAAAGAAACATGAAAGCAACTAGAGATGCAAACAAGTCTAGCCCCAAGCTTTAGTAAGATTCCAGCTGAAATCGTAGTAAACATATTATAATTAATTTACTTTTTGATTTCCGGTTCGTTGTATTTCTGGTCTTTTAATGGGTACATGCGCCTATATCATGCTAAATTAAACATCCGTGTCGATCTTCGTATTAATTTAATAGGAATTAATTATTAAATTGTGAAACTCCAACTTTACCATTGTGCACTTTGTGCCACACACATACATGTATTTACTATATGCAACGAATAAACTAAATATCTAGGGTAGAATATTATCCAAACATAAACGTAGTACACATAGGTAACAAGATATTTCACACAAATATACTTTTGTCTAGTATATAGTCATGTTCAGTTACATAGAATTAAGTTTAGACTCAATAAGGTGTACATGATTGTGCATGTATAGTGTTTCCCATAAATACTGAAGGTATTGATATAAAAATGCAAAAAACTTTTGTAAAGATATCGATTATACATGTATTAGCAAAACATGGTTAATCCTATTTTCACTAGTACACGGGATGCACATGGATATAAATCTATATTACTATATTTAAAAAATAGACTCGAATTTCTGGGGTTTAATACAGATAAATCAGAAGAATACTGTCTTATGCACGCATGGGTAGAAGTCTAGTTATATCTTAAAAGTAGGACAGGTGTATACGAAAATGCATCTAGCAGCATCTTGCATGGTTGCTTTAATTATAAACAGCACTGAAATTTTTAACTTGAAAAGTTTGTGACTTACCTGGAGTGGTCACCATGTCTGCATTTCTGTCGACGGACCTCGACAGTGACAGTGAGTGAGCGAAAACGTGAGTAGAACTCAGGGCATTACAACTCCAGAGAGAGAGAGAGAGAGAGAGAGAGAGAGAGAGAGAGAGAGAGAGAGAGAGAGAGAGAGAGAGAGATTTCGTAACTGTGATTTTTTTTGTGACTGAAAACTATGAAATAATAATCTCTTAACGCAGATATGTACATTCTAACAAAAAGACAATCCTTTACAAGGTGTTAAGGTTTGACAAAGTAACTATATATATTCGTCTCTGAGCCCCCTCTGTATTTTTTTTGTGTCTAGATGTTTTGGTACCCCCCCCCTTTTTTTTTTTAAAAAAGTATTGCAGTAGAGCTGAGTTTTTCATTAAAAATTGAGCGAGATCAGATATTGTTTGCACGTGTTACATAAAAACACTTGAAGCGGGTTTTTTTTTTATCAACGTGGTAATGTCCCCATGTATTGTAAGGTTTATATGTAATGGTGTAAAACAACCCACGAGATTGCATGCTCCAATAGAGATCAATGAAAACCATGCAGGACATCCAATTTTCAATTTTTTTAAAAATTCTTGTTAGGCACAGTGGTTTATTTCTCTGTACATTTATGTTGAATTTCCTTTAATTGATAATGTGTTTGGAGGCAAAAATATGAAAGACAAAACATTTCTGCATATAAACATAGAATATACATAGATATAAAATTATAACAATCAGCTACAATTTAGATTTTTTTTATTCCTTTTCTGGTGACAAAACAAATAAGGTGATTGTATACGTTTAACCTCCAAAATAGCCATTGACACAACCCGCGTCTTCGCAACATTGGATATTCTCACTAGTAAGAAGTCCTTGGATTAGGACACAGTCAGCTTTCTGTGAAAGAAAACAGTTTCATTAGTTTATTAAAAATAAAAAACTTTAAAATAATAATTCTGTTGATCGACCTTCCAGCAATGCCATAAGTGTTTAAGCGTGTTCAAAATGGCTCAATTTCAAAGGTAATTAAGAATAATAAAATCAATAGCCTGACTAAGCTGCATCATGAACTTACAATACTACAGTGGGTCGTCAGTTTTCCATTGGGAGAACGTAACATACAGACTTCCGATTCGGGACACCTGCTCCATGTACAGGCCCCAGTCGAATCACAGGTAGGGCAGTTCACACCTGTATGTATTGTATATTCATAAGTTAAATATGTACTGCAGTTCACACCTGTATGTATTGTATATTCATAAGTTGAATATGTAGGGCAGTTCACACCTGTATGTATTGTATATTCATAAGTTAAATATGTAGGGCAGTTCACACCTGTATGTATTGTATATTCATAAGTTAAATATGTAGGACAGTTCACCCATGTATGATTTGTATATTTATGATTTAAGGGATGTGTATATGACAATTCCTCGAATGAAATTATTTAAATAAAAAATATAACTGTATGCCAATTACTCAAATGAAAAATTTACGATTTAAACCAAATTTTAGAACGTATAACAGAAAAAATACGTAGCTTGTGGCCTGTAACTATATGATGAACTAATGGGCTTATATCTGTTTTTTGGGGGTTTTTTTTTTGCTAAATTTTTACCATATGAAAAGAAGTTCTTTAAAACACTGTTTGGCTGGCTACCGTAGTTTCCGGTCTGTAGAAAGTCAGATGGACGACATTGTCGCACGACCTGTTAGTACATCCGATTTTTTTCAGACTGGGAGCTACAGACCTGCGGCTACCTTTTGGTCAGATATGTTTTGATGACCAAATACTATGGTAAACTTTTAATTTAAGAGGTTTTAAATTTAAGTGTTAATAAAGATATTTATATAAGGTACAATGTACATTGCATGCATACATGTATATCGTCTAATTGTGTCCAATTTGTCCTAAACTTGCAGCGCTGTAACACAACATATTCATAATCTACCTCTCCTTTTATTGTTTGGTTTAATTCCTGGACAATAGAAGTTTTGTTATCAATTATCAAATGAATTAAACGTTTACCTTGCGAGCTAACTGATGGAGAAGTCAAAGAGTTGCCTGTGTCTACTTCTGCGGTTGTCTAAAATTATATACATCGTACATGTACAATACATCCATATTTAGAAATATTATACAAATGATTCTTTCATTTTCAGGCAAAATTGATTTTGACATAAACTGAGGGTTTCACCGAGACTATGTATAACTATAAGTTACCAAAGTTTTGTCGCACACACAATATCCAGCCGTGCAAGTACGCCATATTGGGTTCTCGCATATAACAAACTCGAACGGATTCCAGCTTACAGTGTAATTTGAGTTCTTGCAATCGCTGGTCGTTGTACAAGCTGTAAATACAAGTAGCCCCCAATATCAGTCCAAAAAACTACCGTTCACACGAGAAAAAAGTCAGCTAGTTTAATTTTTATATCAATGAAATAATACGTTCTGCAGCTGCTAGTATTAAGGTATATTTACATTATCCAGTGTAACACTATGTATCGATTTTGTACTATATAACTCATAATACAAATGACGCTAAATTGAGGCGCCAGCGGGTTTTGTTTATTTATATTTAAATATTTAATCGTACGATGGCCTAAAATAATATAAATATAAGTAATAAGGAATCATTCTTTGAATATTATGAGGTGATAATTTCGGTCGGGGCGTGATCAAATCTATCATAAAGCCCTTCGGGCTTTATTGGATTTGATCACGCCCCGACCAAAATTATCACCTCATAATACTCAAAGAATGATTCCTTATTCCTTATATAGATCATGTGAATTTTATTAATAAACACTTTATAGTCTGTCCCAAGATATTGCTTCCATCACTTTTTCTTGAATTTTAATAAAAATACACATACATGTGAAAGAAATGATATAAATATTTACATCTTTTCTCTATTCGGAAGTACTCGGGACACCTCGCGCAATTTTTCAACGTTATCATCCGGGTTTCATCATGGCTGATGCAATGCAAAATACCCGTAGACTTTCTATTTTGGGATGTGTATTGAAACCTGGAGCGGTAGAGGTGGCGTTTCAAAACAGATAATCTGGACATTTTTCATATTAGTGGATGAACGTAGTTTGAGCACAAAGGTATTTATGATTATCAAGCAAAAAGTGGTGGAAGCAAAAACTCAGGACAGAGTATAGTTTAAGTATGAAAAGACGCACAAATAAATCGTATTGTTACAAAAATGAATCCCAACATGCAATGCGACGAAAATTTGTTACGGATAACAGGGAGTTGGTGTCAGATTCATACAAAATATCTCATTATATGACATGCAATAAGAAAGAGTGAAAGAGTGTGCTAAATTTCAATTATCTGCAAACAGAAGTTGCTGAGAAAACTCCGATGAAAATTCGTTAAGGACATACAGACACACAAGGGTAAAAAATACCCCATCTCCTTAGGAAAGCTATTATCTTTACTTTAGTACATGTAGCCTATATCATATTTCAAAACAAAGCAATTTAACATAACATTTTGTATTTACCTACGCCGCTTGGTGTTGAAGCTGAAAGTTAAAAGAGCAAAGGTACCATAATTATAGAGACAAAAGCCCTACCAATATACTTGGTAAGTTTATTTAAGTATTTTCTTATCACGATCTTTTCACAATATATTGAAATATTGATTCAATGAATAGTACGTGTATTTTGTTTACTTTGTGGGGCTGTTGTTGTTGTTGCTGCTGTTGTGGTGGTGGTGGTAGCGGGGGCGGTGGTGGCGGTGGTGGTTGGACGGGGTGTGGTAGCTAGAAGTGATTGATGGATTGTGTACTGGTTAACGTCACTCTCACAACAATTGATTGTCTTATATATAATTCTGATTGTCTTATATATAATTTATTCTATGTCTATAAGGTTTGTTGTTTTTTATTCATTTTAAACACCAAATGCAAGAACTGGCGTCAGACTTTCGAATAGTTGATGTAATTTTAATTTTTGGAATAATCGGCGCTTCTTTCAGTGTAAACAATCTGCTATAATCAATAACAAGAATAATCTACTTGTATAATTACTTTACTCATTTTTAAGAGAGGTCCAAAGTGAGATATTAATATGACTGTTAAATGAGCCTAACATTTAATAATATAACAAGACTCGTGCGTGTACGGGTTGACATTGCATGTGTTATCGGACATTTACGAAATAGATACATCGACACATCGTATTGTTGACATTTACACAACAAAGTTTTAAGCCTCTACACTCTGCTTAGTTAGAATAATCTAACTGTGTCTCGGGACAGGTCTTCACCAGAGTTAAAATGCCTCCCATATACCCAGCAAAAAATTGCAGAATCGCTCAGACACGATTTTAGAGAAAATTAATGCATTGGAAATAACAAGTCAGATTGTTCATTACAAACCATTTTGAGGCTGTAAATACCTTTCATCTAAAAATTTAATTCATATTAATGAAGAATTCAACACTTTCTCACCGATGTTTTTTACTCGCTTCGAATTTACACACCATGTTGACATTCGAAACTCTCGGGATTTTTCATACAAAATGCACTGAGTTAGAGTTATCTCCCGTATTTCCTTTGATGAACAGAATATTACAAAATTTCAATGAAAATTTACACATATTTGTTATTATATCGTTCCTGAGTTCATCCATGCAAATGTGATATTGTGGAAACATAAACTAAAGAGCATCCCGTGATTTTTCGTGAATGTAATGCGCATGCGCAAGTTTGTAAAATCCAAAAAATCCAGATGATTTCCGGATTTTGAAAAGAAGTTTTCGTTGTTTATAAATAAGCGAAGCTTGATTAAGAAAAAATAAAAAAAAATTGGTAATCTTCAAGTACCAATGATGTTTGAAATATATAAAACAGAAGACATACTCTTCCGATTTCTCGGTATTAAAGCCCAAAAATTCGATTCTATTATTTTAATATAGCAACACAGATGCTTTAATGCTTTCTTTGTTGTTTCATGCGGGTTGTGAAATATTTTTCTTCAAAAATTGTTACATGTACACATTTTCCGTATAAAACATACACCAGAGAAATCATTTAAGCATTGATATATATACATCTCTCTGTGAACCAATTTATTAGTCATTGATGAACAGTTAGTAAATTTAAAGTTCGTATGTTATTATAATTATTGATAAGCATGCTAAAGATCCAAATCTTCTATAATGTGAGGGTTGTCATATTTACTACAACTACTTGAAATCTGTGCTCAGCCCGTGCAAGTCTAAGAATTTCATACTATCTTAAGCTTCGACCATTATAAAATTGATTAGGGTATGGCATCCGATCCTTATGAACATCAGGCACGTAAGGGGGGGGGGGGGGGCAGGGGGTACTACGTGCCTGAACATAACCATTAAATAAACTAAATTCGATCAGATTATATTTAAAGTTTATTTAACTACATATAAAAAAAACCTTAACTTTTTGCATTATAAGTTAACATTAGACCCACGATGAAAAATAATGAAACAGTTAGTACATTATATGATAATATTTATATTTTCCAGTGTCTTTGCCTGTGATAACACTACGTATCGATTTTGTACTATATAACTCATAAAGGCAAATTGAGGCGCCAGCGGGGTTTACTTATTTATATTTAATATACAATCGTACGATGGTTTAAAATTATATAAACATAAGTTATAAGGAATCATTCTTTGAATATGATGAGGTGATAAATTCGGTCGGGGCGTGATCAAATCTATCATAAAGCCCTTTGGGCTTTATTGGATTTGATCACGCCCCGACCAAAATTATCACCTCATAATACTCAAAGAATGATTCCTTATTCCTTATAGAAGTAATAAGTAAGATAGCGTGGCTTACTTGTAGTTGTCGTTGTTGTGGTGGTCGTAGTTGAAACTACAAAAAATCAAAACGAGGATCACAATCACATACTAACATGGTCAACATCACAGAAACTTTAATCTGTTTGTCCTCACTCATTACACTGAATCTTAAACAATTATGAAAATTTCTTATAAAATTGTATAACTGCTTTTGAGAAGGCATTTTGCGTCACCCATCATATATTAATTCTGCTCACATATTTATATTATACAATGTTGATACAAACCCCCCCCCCCTCCCCGATTATCTCAATATTTTTGCGTACTGAGAATGCAGACCAAACTTCTACATATTGTGTGCATTGGAATAGCATGCATGTTGAATCCTTAATGTCTTAAGACAACGCTTTATTATTGCTGAAACCAATAGCATTTTATAGGTAAAGAAATTGTGCAAATTTTCTTTATTGCTATTTCAATTTTATTTATTTAAAATACAATAAGTTTCTATTTGCTGCTATGGTTTATTCCGATAAAAAAGGAGAAGTATTTTTTTTTCAATCCAAAACTATTGAATAGACAATATAAATTTATATTTTATAGCTCTAAAATTTTGAAAATTGGCGTATACTGTGGAATCATTTAAATTTGTGGGGGTCAATTTTCGTGGATTGTGGGTTTTTTGCTTATTGTGGGGCTGTAATTTCGTGGGTGCATAGATTTTCAGTTTTAGTGAGAGAGCTAACTCTTTCAAAATTGTTTTCGTTGAGGATGTAAATTCGTGGGTGAGGGCTACTTACGAATAACAAGAAAATTGCATGAGCCACAACGAATTCTAATGATTCCACACAATCTGGATATAAAACTCTTCTTCATAGGCTTAAAGATACAAACTTAATTGCCATGGAAATTATTTAAAAATTTTCGAACCATATCTTCAGAAATTTACAAACATGTATCTTTTAAAGATTTTCATGCATAAAGAATATAGCCTTACCTGTGCACCGGCATTGGTTTTGATGACAAACACCTATGTCGGGACACCCATTACATTCAGAATCGTGTTGACAATGGCAGGTGCATGTGTTTCCTAGACAAAGATTTTGTCCACCATAAGGACATTTTTCTGTACAGTGAACATTGTGGTCACAGTAAGTATTGCTGTGACACGTGCAAGTCACGTGATGGTGATGGCCCTCGACGCATGTATATTTGTCGTGACATTCCGATGCGCATTTGTGACCTGTTATTACATTCAAATAAAGTCATCCAATTGACCAATAGAAGAATGAACATTAAGGTGCAAAATGCAAGAAACAAACTTTATTTGGGCTTAAAAAAGATGTACAGTGAAAATTCTAGACAAAATGCCCAGGGGCAACGTTACTCATCCAGACAAAAAGGGTCAAAAATCAAAGCATCTTTATGATTATGAAATAATGAAATCAAATACAAAAATACCTGGAAAATTAAATTTAGATTTTAAGGTGCATAAATTGACAAACGGCGACGACGACAGACACGGTCAACTTTAACAATAAAGCTCAATTGTGTGATGAAGGTGGCCTAGGAGTTCTGGAGAAGATGTGAAAATTTATAAAAAGTTTACGATACCACCAACGACAGACAACAGACAAACTTTGACAAAAAAATATGATCACGTAATTCAGCTTTGGGCTCAGGTGAGCTAATAAGTCAGGTTAACTTTTCTGGATTATCATTAATTAATTTGGATTGTTTCTTCAAGAGGCTTTTAACCACCAAGGATATTCTATTTTCCTTGGCGACTGTCTGTCTCTGTGCTTGAAAATCTTATATATACATAAAGACTTCATGTTGTGAAATGAGAACCACTTACAAGGGTCGTTGCACGAACACATTTTATCAGCACATTCTGGAGTACCGAACTTGCACGGAAAGTTTCGACAGTCGTCAACACCAGAACAGTGATACTCGCAGTGACATTTGGATTCCACGCACTTCCTAGTTCCGCCGCATTCACTGGACAAACACACGGGTCCACTATGGGAGTCACATGTGTCCGGATTGTGACAGTGACAGTGGTTATGAGCCCCACAGGTAAATGGGTGGCCTCTGCATGCGGCGTAACAGTTGTTGCCTAAAATATAACAAATTACAGACACCCAAATACTGGATTATTATTAGACCCTCTACCACCCCAAAAAATTATTTCAACAAGAATAATTTAAGTAGTAAAATGATATCCCTTCAAAAGAAATAGCCGAGAGGTTACGATACACACAAACAAAAAAATCAATTATTCTGTAAATTTCGAAACCCATACACTGTTACTAATGTTTTTAAAAATTTGGATTAGCCTAGAACATGTATTTGTGTTTGACTCTCACGGTTTGCCATATCCACAATAAAATCTGCCTTTATAACTTCATAACTTTATCTTTATCCTTGTATTCTGTGTTAGTAGATCAAATTGACGTGACTTAGCACCATGTTTGGGTCTGAACAAGCCTTCGCCCCCAATGCTATTGAAAATTTAATAAAATCTCTACGTGTATACATATTACATATATAGCAAATATATACATGTTTCTGCTTTCAATTTTCTTGATATTTCTTGAAGATTTTAGTTTTCCTCTCTAAGGACAGAATGGCATAAAACATTTAACATTCGGCTACATTAAATAAGCAAATCAAAAAAAAAGCCTTTGCCATGAAAGCTAGTCTAAGAAAATATTTTTGCCTTGAAATTCGTAGGCACTCCGCATGGTACTTTGCATAACTCGTCAATTACTATTTATATACATGTAGGTTTATATACTTACAGTAATCTTTCTGTACGCATGTGCACTTGTTTGATATACAGGTTCCGACTTGACCTACGTCACAATGCATTTGATCACAGAACAAATTGACGTCATCACAGTACGAGTTCGGCACACAATTACACCCCTCGCCGGGACAGGTAAATCGCGCGGGACAGGAATGAGAACAATCGCCTGAATTCGAAGATAATTTTAAATGAGAAAGGTATTTTAGAATACTTACAGTTGGTGTTTGTCAAGAAAATTTAATTCCTACACATTTAGAATTTGTTGTAATTAATTTAGTTACAGGAGACCCTCGGACCATCACAACCATGCACTTGGATTCTGTACAGTTATTCAGTTACAATATGTATCTATTAACAAACTGCAGGACAACCTATTGCAGCTAGTTATTAACGACAAGTTCATTTATTAAGCAATAAGATTCTGTTATCATATTTAATTTGAATGAAAGGATTGTTTACAGAAACAAATAACAAAAAATACCTAACTCATCTGACATTATATTATATAAATAGTGCCTGTTTGAGAGGGTAACAGTCGAAATTGACACCCCGAGGAAACCATTGTCAACCGACGCGAAGCAGAGGTTGACAATGGTTTTCGGGGGTGTCAATTTCAACAGCTACCCCCCCCCCCCCAAACAGGCACTATTTATTTTCTTATACTGAATGTCGTAATTTTAGAGAAAATTTTACAGCTTTTATGTAAACAATAAAATGCTTTCTATGGTGTTTCATTCGGGATATGAAGGTTGCGACATTGCAGGAAAAATACATAACCAGCGTTAGCGGGTTATGTAAATTTTTCCTGCAATGATCGCTACCTTCATAACCTGCTTGAATCATCAAAGAAAGCATTTTATTGTTTATATTAACATCTTTCTTTAATTAATTAATAAATTGATTATGAAAAGCTAGTAAAATTCACTAAATTACTGTTAATATACACATGAACGTTAGCTAAAATAAACAGCCAAATCGTCTCCTGTGAGACTTTGAGTCTGGCATCATCACGATTATTTCATGCAATCCGTGATTTTACTTAGGTCGTTGTAGGTTCAGACCAATCGATAAACAGGGCGTGTCAATTTCAGTCCTGTCACTTTCAGCCGCTGTAGATTTCAACCAATCGATAAACGGGGCGTGTAGATTTTAGTCTGACTGTTTTTATAGAGCTATGAATTAAATATAACCTTCCGTAAGAAATCGAGGAAATTAAACTTTGTAGATGTAAATATATAGAAATGAAGTTAATTCCTCGGCGAACCGTACGCGCATAATGTACGCGCATGTAACCATTCGTTTTATTATACTTTCATGTTAAATACTGAAATTTGATTGGTTTAGACGCAGTTGATAATCCGTTCTATTACCCTCAGCGTTAGCAACACACTTAGCAACGGGTAACACAACGAATTGTTACATGCGCGTAAATTATGCGCGTACGGTTCGCCGTAGAATTCACGTCATTTCTATATAAAAGCAATATAAAAATTCTCTAAAGTTAAGACATTCAGTATAATAAAATAAATAGTGCCTGTTTGGGAGGATAACAGTTGAAATTGACACTCCTCGAAAACCATTGTCAACCTCGGCTTCGCATCAGTTGACAATGGTTTCCTCGGGGTGTCAATTTCAACTGTTACCCTCCCAAACAGGCACTATTTATATAGTGTTACCCGTTTCCAAGTGGGTTGCTAATGCATAGGGTAATAGAACGGATTATCAACTGCGTCTAAAACAATCAGATTTCAGTATTTAACATGAAAGTACATGTATAATAATGTACTATGTACAATGTAAAAAGCTGTATTCTATAGGAAAAAAAGAATCAAATTCTTAGTGCTTACATCCATGATGAGGCCTCCGACGGTAAAGATCGTGTGTGTAACTAGTCACGGGTAGGGAAACCAAGGTGGTCACTGAAACAGAACAATATAGGGGTCAGACGGAGACCAAGCATTTGGGGTATTTCAACAGAACATGTCCTTACCTCTTGTAAAAAAATTGCAGATAACACAATTTGAAAACGATTTCTCAAGTTATCAGTCATGAGAGTGATGAGAACTAACAGATGCAGCTCATATCAGTCATAATGTATTGTCATATTCATAGAAAGTGCACTTACTTCTTGATATGAAATGAGAGTTTAATTCATATTTGTCTTGGACGATTTTATAGTACCAAACTGTTGATAATGTAAGATTTTTTTTTTTCTCAAGTTTTTGCTGTAATGTTTGAACATTTGAACAGTTTTGAACATCTAAAGAGTGGGAAAGGTGTATTCGTGCATGTGTGTGTGTGTGTGGGGGGGGGGGGGGGTAGGGGATTATTTCGGGATGGTAATTTATACAAAACAATATACAAAATTACAAATAAAATATATTTTAACTGACAAGCGGATTTATATCAGACAAATGGTGAAAGCTTCTCAGATAACGTTGAGGTTAAACAGGTGCAATAATTTATGTTTCAATCAACCATATGCGTAAAGTGCAAATAATAATGATTATTATACAAGAAATGATCTAGAACAAAGTGAGGTCCATTAATGATAACAGACAGTCGTGACAAGGGCATAACCTTCAGTGCAACTGTGCAAGGTAGGTTTATTTGACATTTTTAAAAAATAAACTTTACCAGAAAAGGAGATAACGAAAAAAATTTGAAAAAATTCTAGAACAGTAAATACTGTAAATTCCTTAGTTTACGCGAGTACTTAATTTCGTGATTCCTGTGTTTTGTATCAAATCGCGATAAATATAAAATCGCGATCAACAATTCTTTGATCTAGTTCCCTATAGTTCAAAAATGTCTACAAAAAAAAAAATAAATAAATAAAAACGAGATTTTAAAATCAGCGATAGTTGCTTCTCGCGATTTTTTTACGCTGAAATTAATTCTTCGCGTTTAATTAGGAATCAACAGTATAATCAGAACACATACCTATAAAAAAGCATATCAAAACTTGTGTTACTCCCATACTTGTCCAAATGAAACCACGATTTGATAAGGATCGCCTTGAACCCATTTCTGGTCGTTAGCGAGTGGATCTGGACGATACAGTCATTTCTGTATATAAGATCTAGTAACATAAAATGTAGAAGTATATATGATCAAGTGTACAATGATACAAAAAAAAATTAACAAGTCATATCGTTTTTTTCTCAAATCAGCAGAAAATTACTTGATTATGATAGATACATGTATCATAATAGATAAGAAGTATTTAAGTCTAATAGGCAAAAATGTGCAATTTTGAATTAAAAATTACATTTTCAAAAATTTAAGTCAGTTAACATGAACAAAAGCTCCAGGGAGATTCGAACTCATGATCTGCGGTTCAGAAACCCACTTATCTAACCATTGAGCTACGACGATACACAACCCAACCGAACGATATAAGCAGTTCAACAAAACATTTAAATCGCCATCTTGTGTCGAGTGTCTTAAAAAGTTTAGGTGTAGGTGTAGTGAGGTACCTTAAACGATCAATCAACTTTAACAGCACGTTTGTGTTGTGTACGCCTTATAGCATCGTGTTTCATAAAAAATCAACTCTCATAGTTCCACTAGAATTATGAACTCAATTTTATTAATTGAGGATTAAAGAATACTTCTTGAGCTTTCATGGTAAAATCAATAGTCGGGCACGTGATCAAATCCGACAGAGTCCAATGGGCTTTATGATAGATTTGATCACGTGCTGACTGTTTAATGATCAAACCCACAAAAGTCAAGGAATGATGTCTTATTACATACATTTTCATATTAAATTTATTATTTTAATCATGCAGACTCCGCTTGTTCCACAAAAGTATACGTTATTTGACACATTCTGAATTTTCAAGCATTGTAGACTGTGTATTACCGGGTAGTGCAAAGCAACTACTTGATCAATGTTTTGAACATGCCAATTATAAGCAATGTGCACGTGTCAATGATGAATATATGAAATACAACTTAAAAACAAGATTTAACTTTTTAAGTTTTATCACAGACAAAGATTGGTCATTTACTATATAGTAAACTACCTCTTTATTATATCCCATAATGTGTTTAACTGGTCTGAGTCAGTCAGTCAGTCGGTCCTGTTTTTTGTTTTTTTGTAAGCGCAACTCCTCTTAACGAGGCCGGGTCTATTTTGTTCTGCCCTAGATTTTTGAATGAATACTGATATAATTATTATTTTAAGATGAAAAAAAATAAGACATCAAAATAAGGAAATCAAACAAACACCACCTGATATTATATATACTTACGCTGATAAATATTTCTTGATATAAACATATTTTTACAGTAGAATGAATTCAATTGATTAATTTCTTAGTATACCAAAAGTAAATTCATCAAATTACAGAATGAAAAATAAAATTCTCATGTAAGTTATCAAATCTCTAGATCTAGATTCAATGCTTAAATATCATCGTGCACTCATCGAAAAACTACCGGTATAGTAAAAAGAAATATTACTGGGGAATCATAATTTTTCGTGGGGGATCAATGTTCGTGGCTTTCCTGGGTAACCTTGCCCACGAATTTACATCCCACGAACTTATATACAGTCATATGTTCTATATTTATTAAAATTATCCTGATTTTGCAACCAACAAAATAACGTCCCCACGAACCAGGAAAATTTTTGCTATCCACGAACATTGACCCCCACGAACAAAAATGATTCTGCAGTATTAAGCGTTTTAAACTGGTACCTTAATATTGGCAAGGGGTCATGCATGGTGTGAACCGTTTAGATTCTACACAATATAAGGATGCTTGCATAATAGTTATTTAGTTAATTGAACGTAGCATTGTTGCTCTTTATTAATATTTGTTTTTTGAAAATTTTCCTTTATTCATATTTCTAAGTCGATTTTTGAACCCTTCTTGGGACCCCAACAGTGGTACGGTCCGAGGGTCACGGTTTCTGAATCTTCACTATATACATATACGATGTTTCAAGTAAAGTTTGATTGATTTTAAAGACACACCCGGGTTCCCCTCGTTCTGCTGCTTTGTTATTATCATCTTCCTATTGGAAAGGGTTTAGCCCTTTAATTTAACAATTCAGCATCCTCTTTGCAACAGGTTTGGTTCAATTCTGTCAAATCGTTTTAGAGAAAACGTAAAAAATTTGAAAAAGTTTACAGACAGAGGGACAACAGGTGATCAAAAAAGCCAACTAAACCCTCGGCTATGGTTAGCTAAGGAGAATGTCCAGCCAACTCGTACGTACATGTATATGGACGAAAACTTCTCACATTTCTTGAACTGAATTGTTTATGCCAAAACCAGACCAAAACTGTTGTTAAAGCAATATGAGCTGCAATTTTCATGTTGAATTTTTTTTCACGAAAATGTCATTTTCTGCTAAAATGACAAAAAAATTAGCAGGACACTGGATTTTTCTAAATACATGTATAGATCTTATGTCAACTGACTAGAATAGGGTATTTTGAGACACAATATAAATGTGCAAGATTCAACTCTTAATTCTCAGCAAAAGATTTTAGAGTGGACACAAATGGCCTTCTTTCATATCATTTGAGATTTTTTAATCTGTAGCTGCAAAGCTCTAAACATGGCATTGTACATGTAATGTACTTAAAAAGTTCAAAAACGTAAAAACCTTCATATCTACTGCTTCTCGTTGTTTGACAACAGTTTTGGCATAAACATGTCAATTATTCAGGAAATATTTACATTTTTTGGTCCACATAAGTACAAGATGGCCGGGTATCCCTCTTGATTAAAATATATGGGATCTCAAATTGTTGTCCAATTCTTATGGAAGCGTATACTGTAAACTTTTGATTTTCATTGTAATTGAGAATATTTCTTGAAGTGAGCCAATCCTTTCAATTTCTGTTTAAAATATGATTGTTTGAAAATTGCTTTATGCTAGTGACGTATATTTTGTAAATTTTATTCACAGATTTAAAAATATCGATAATGATTTTCATTCTTATAATTTTTTTAAACCTTAAAAATTACAAAGAATATATGACCCCCTTTTTACATTTGTTATCAAATAATCATATAATGAATTGATTGATAACAAAATAATATATATAATGTGAAAGATGACAACAAACATTAAATAAATTCTACTTTTAATTCGCAAAATGCTTTTTAAAATATATATATTTATATTGCACCGGTTATAATTAATATGGCACAAAACTCACATACCCTAACCTTTGAATATCACTTCAACATATTGCCTCAGAGAGAGAGAGAGAGAGAGAGAGAGAGAGAGAGAGAGAGAGAGAGAGATTTCCAAATATCGTGTACATGCATATTTACACTCAATTTTTTCTCACTGACCTATGTACTTGCTTGTTTCCTCAAACCTGTTCAATGGTGTACAAGTAACATGTAGCTTGGTCATTGATTAATGATTGATTAATAGAAAGATTGGAGTTTCTCTCTCCATTAATAAAAATCACACATGCATTTAACCTCATAAAACCTTGTTTGTGTCAATGATAGCACCAATGGACAATTGAAAGAAAAAATACACTTTTTTAAAAACACTTTACTAGATTACATGGTTTTCATTTACATGTATATGTACGGTAAAATTAAGGCATTTAAGTAAAATTATGAACAAAAATAAGAATAGAAATAATGTGAAAATTGTAGAAAATATTTACATAATTATAAATGTAGTAAAAGCATTCTACACAAAGCACACATGACATTTTTAAAAAAATAGTATGCTAGCTACTAGCAATGTATATCATTAAAAACATTAAAATTTTGAACACACCTTTTTAATTTTAAGTGGCAACTTGTGTAGTATACATAAGTGACAAAGTAATGGTAATGACAGACTATCTACTCAAATGTAACTCATTTATTCCTTGGGAAAGAATTACATGAAAAATCCATAGGTCATGAGCAAGAAAAGATAAAAGGTACACTGTATAACCTTGAAAATGCCCAAATTACCTCGAGTCAAAGTCACAGTACATTAACAGGTCTGAACACAATTTGAATAATGATTGATGGCCCTCTCCTGACTCAGTGTTTTAATTATTATTTATTTAAAATGGCATTAATATATTAATTTTTTAAAAAGTTTTTTAGTCAGTTGGTCCTGAAAAGACAAGCAATCCATTCTTTTGAGGGTGGAATCACAGGCAATTATTCTCACAAGTTTTAGCTTTAATCATGTTTCATTACAAAATTTGGCCTGAACACACACATTTACAAAAAGTTACCATAAACTTGGTTTAATGACTTTGAGATAAGACATACCCTGTGACTCGGGTGATGAAACATGGTGATAAATAAAACTTTCAACATTTCTTGATTGAACACTTATGAACAGGACAAATACCTTCCGTTGAATTCCCTCTAATGAATGAAAATATCCTAAACCATACAGCCCAAACTACTAAATTATATAAGTAATTGAAGAGATGATTTGATAATATAAACTTTTAAACATTATATTTCAATAAAAATGTTGCCAAAACAAACAAAGTGAGGATCTTCGTTAACCAGGTTTTCCAAAGAAAAATTCTGGAAATTGAAATGGTGAAAATGGTGGGCGGGCGAACCAGATTTTCCAAAGGAAAAATCCAGTTTTGAAATGGTGAAAATGGCAAGCGGGTGGGAAGGCAACTGCCAAAAGAGTACCCCAATTTTTACGGATAACTCCTCCTACAGTTCTCAAGATAGGAAGTTGTTGTTTTGCAGATCAATTGTATATAAACCTGAGTAGTGCATATTACTTGGATTTTGATTTTTGATAAATTATATAAAAAAAAAAAATACCAGGTGCTCATTTTAGAATATTGCATATAGGGTTCTTCATTTCTCTGGATGGGTAGTTTTTATCAATTCAGGATTGACAGATGGATTATGGATACTGTTCACACAAAAGAAAACCTGATTTGCTGTCACACTGATAGCTTTTCGCTTGTTTTTGTTTTGTTTCAAAAATCTAAAAATGTAAAATTTTGAGTGCAAAAATAACCTAACAACTTAGCTACATTGATTAACATTTCACCAACTATAGCATTACTTATATTAAAGCCAATGTATCTATTACTATGGATGCTGCAATTATTTCATAATTGTTTAATATCTGAACAATTCATAAATACAAGTTGAATTCCTGATAAATAAACAGGTGTACCAATGGTTCACTATTTCTTTTCCATGCCTTGCATTAGTGAGTTGATACAAATCAAGTGGGCATTTCTTCTGGTTTGCTCAATGGCTCTACAGACTCAAGGTCATAGCTGAGAGGTTCTGAAAAAAAGTTCACATCAAAATTTTTCATTTTTGAAATGAAAAGATGACAAAAATATTTTCCGATAAAAAAAAAAATCATCTTTTTATTTTGTAAGGGTTAATAAAGGGACTTGGACACGATTTGAGATCAAAAATTTTATTTTTATTTTTTATGTATAAAATGGTTTATTGGTGCATTTTAAATGATTGACCAAAATATTAAATGTAAAAGTCAAGTTACAAGTGAGATACAGAGGTAAGAATTGATTGTTAAGAAAACAAAGCTCGAGTCTTATAGTTGTTTACAAAAAAGTAATGTAGAGAATTACCATTTCTTAAACAAAATGGCAGGTAAATAACAATTTAAACTAATTCAATATCTTCGTAAATAATATTTTCAACAAAAGAAAGTTACATTAGATTGAAATTTACACCAATACAACGAATATGTAAAAAAGACAATATTCGAGTTTTGTTTACAAACAAAGAATTATTAACTCTGTATCTTGCTTATAAATTGATATTTGAGTTTCAAATTTTGACATGGCATTATAAACTTCTATATATATCAGTATAAACATTGAAAATGGAAAAATAAAATTTGAAAATTTTAAGTCAAATCGTGTCCAAGTCCCTTTAATATTGTTAGGAAACAAAGCTATTGGGACCTTCATACTGTGGTGTACTTTCTTGAAAAAAGATTAATAAAATGGACTCTAATTTAGTACATTTATCATTCACAATCTAACAGTGTATCTCAGTAGATAAATGCATTTAGAGGATGCTACACAGTTGTCTGCTAATACCCTGACCATTCAACCACAGAACTTGATTTAATGTCACTGCACACCTTTAACCTAAAGGCATACGAATGATTGTGAAGTATGAGCCAGATTAGGCCAAGGGGAGAGAATATATGATTTGTATAAGTGTTGTTAGATGGACACACAGATAGACAGACTGATCACCATAAGACACCTGCAGATCGACAACTTTAATATTTTGTTGAAGATGCAAATTTGTGGGAAATTTAAGCCACCATGAAAATTAATGATTCCAAAGTATCCGAGTTACTATACATTTAGTGGAATGTATCACCCTCTTTGCCATCATTTTTAATAAGTGGGAATAGGCCCAGTCAATATTGCTTTTCTGCAAGTGCTAACTGCATACCTTTGTCTTTATTAAAACTTTCAGGAGATAGTGTCTGAGCATAACTCAAGTCCAAATCTGAAAATGAATTGTAACTTATGTTATGAATTTATGATCAAAACTTTTATTCTTGGGGGGCACTCCATGAATACACCAAATACCGGTACTTGACTGAAACTTGCCTGTACATCTATCATAAAATGATGAGACTAGCATCTTATTTTGATAAAAAATCATATGCAATAGGTCTGAAAATGCCAAATAAACTCTATTTGAGTGTCTAAATTTATAGTACGGTAATATGGAAAATTGAAAATGTTCCATGTGAAGCACTAGGACAAAATTAAAAAGTTCAAATGATATTGCATCCTGAATGAACACATTACTGACATTCACATTGTGCATTAGTAACTTAAAATTCATATACCGTACCTTAATTTCGAATAGCAATTTCATGGGTTTTTTGGGAAAGTTTATTTTTTCATGATACTATGAATAAAATAATTTAACAGGTCTGGAATAGAAGATATAATTATGGTCATTTACCAAGTTTAGACTATTTCTAATCATACCAAATTGGTTATTTTCCATTGCATCCCTTCCATTATCTACCGTCATTCTTCCACTATTCACAGAGCCATTTCCCATAATGCTTGAAGGATTGTTTGCAGTTTTCGTTGGATGGATATTGTGTAGCATGGGAGAACAGCTTTCCATTTCCTCATCTGACCTTCCAGTAAATATTCTACAACTGTTCACAGATCCATTTTCAAAACTATGAGAATCAATTATGCTTTCAGTTCTAGTTGGATTGGAACAGAGTGACTTAAGAAAAGTGTTTTCCAGTTCTTCATCTGTGTTCGTTTTTTCCTTTTGGTCTAAAAAAGGCAACAAATGACTTGTAATCATTACATGATGATGTTACGGCGAACAAAAGGTATCATTCAGGGTTTTTTTCATGATTAAGATACAATGACATTGTGGTAAACATGGTAAACAAGTGAAAAGCTGTCAATGTGACAGCAAACCGGGTTTTCTTTTATGTAAACTGTATCCATAATCCATGTCAACCCTTATCCAGTGAAATGGAGTACCCTACATGTATATGCAACATTTTGCCAAAAAATGACTAAGTTCAAAAGCTAGTATTTTTTTCATAAATTATCGGAAATCAAAATCCTAGCATTATGCACACCTCTGATATATGTACAATTGATCTGCAAAAGAACAACTTCCTATCTTGAGAACTGTAGGAGGAGTTATCCGTACAATGAGGGTTCCCTATATGTAATATTTTGCCAAAAAATGACTAAGTTCAAAAGCTGGTATTTTTTTCATAAATTATCGGAAATCAAAATCCTAGCAATATGCACACCTCTGATATATGTACAATTGATCTGCAATAGAACAACTTCCTATCTTGAAAACTGTAGGAGGAGTTATCCGTACAATGAGGGAACCCTTTTGGCAGCCGCCTGCCCGCCCGCCCGCCCGCCATTTTCACCATTTTAATAACCGGATTTTTCCGTTGGAAAACCAGGTTAAAAATTCATTTGCTTAAATTTCTAAGCTTTAATGAATATCACCAACAATTTCTCAAATTGCCACATTAATTCTATGGATAGTGTGATAATTTCATAAGGGGGTAATTTCCATTTTCTAAAGAAAATCTAGGCTTATATCTCTTATCATACCAAACTGGTAATTTTCATCTGCATCCATTCCAGTATCTCTTGTACATGTATAACTGTTCACAGATCCATTTTCCACAATATGTTGAGCATTGTATTCCATTCTTGTTGGATGGATTGACTTGAGAGGTACTCCATTTCTGTCCATTTCTCCTTTCATATTAAAAACAACAGACGACTTTTACATCTTATATGTACATAGTAATTAAAAGTACAGCATTTGGTAGTCTGACTTTGTCATAACAAGAAGTGAAGCAGTATGCTACTTGACCATAGGTTACTAGTTTGAGACCAGGGTCAGGAATTACCTATACATACATGTTTTAAATGTATGGATGAAATCCAGTGTGGTTGCCCAGTGCACATGTTACAGTGACTTTCAATTCCTGTTAACCAACTTTTATTTGTGACAACATATAACACCATTTTTGATTACCATGCAGTAATACAACTGCTTTGCAGCAACTTATTCTCAAAACTTAGTCCATGTAGGTAAAATGAAAAAAATATTACCCAGAAAAATAAAAGGAAAGAAATATCGATCGATCTACAACAACAAGATTTTAGAAAACCTTACAATTTTTTAAGCAAGTGAATTACATGTTTAACTAAGATAATATTTTGTACAATGTTATCAAATTAGGGTAGAATGGAACACATTGAAATAAATACACATTTAAGTAGTCCGAGTATCGCACTACATCATAATACGGATTTTACAATATTGGTTCGACTTTTACAAAGCGTTTTAGATAGCCGGTATTTATTTTGCTCTACATCGCTGTTGTAAACAATGGCAATAATAAGCAATTACAACGGTAATATATGTATTCTATGAGAGATAGAAATGATTAATGTTGAGAAACTCGATTCTGTTAAAGTAATATGAAAAACGAAGTTTCTGATTAACCAGGATCTCAGGTATGCTGATATCTTCTTTGTTTTGATCTCCCCCCCCCCCCAGAACCTGGCTTGTAGTCTTGATCTCATGAGTTACAGATGACTTACATGTAATAATTAATAATCATGCTTTTACAAAATGAGATAAACTGTCAGACAACTATGACAAATGAACGATGAAAAATCTACATTCATGTTTCATTTCATTTGTTTATTTTTAAGTTAGTTTAGTTAAATCCTTCTCGGTGCCCTTTAGCAGATTAAGGTTGATTGGTGCTTATCCCAAGGTTTCCATAGTGTGAAGTAGACAAGAGTCATTGACTTCCCCTGGATGGGATACAAGTCAATCGCAGGTTAACCCCCCAACATAAGCTGGTACTCCCAATGTAAGCTGGTACCCGATATCAGCTGGGTGGACTGAAAATTGTGTATTTATTGCGCACAAAAGCTTGCCCTAGTTTTGGACTGTTTCACTTTATTAATACGCAAAATCTGTGGAATAAATTAGAATAATTTACACAACATACTTGTATATACTTACGTCTGCTTTCTTTTTTCTTCTTATAGCAAAGTACTCCTATAACAACGAGCATCACAATTACAAACAGAACCACAAGTACTGGTACAAGTATTGTCACCAAACCATTATCTTCATTTGAACTAAAAAATGAAAAGAAAGCTTCTCTAATTGTAGTAAATTTTGCATTTTAATCAAATACAAAAGTATTTCATCAATAAAAACATCAACATAAATAATTTTATCCTGAAAAATATAAATCAGATTTTTTCAAGGATTTGGAAGCAATTGTTCAATTGATTGGCAAATTTTTTATTTGAACAATATTTTATTCAATATAATATTATGTATTAAATATAATGAATGGGATTGGGCAGCAGGCACAGCCTATTATAGCCCTGTTTTGTTGGTAAAATTGTTGGTAGTTTTGGAAATTTGATCAATCTTGTTAAATTTTTGGCTCTTTGAACCTCACCATTTTCAAAATACATTCTAAAAAATTTCAGTCATGTTGTTTGAAAGAAACTGAAGAAATTTACACCAGGACTCAGATATAATTATGTAAATGACAAAAGAACAAATAGCATCTAATCAATAAAGTAGGGATATAAACAGATGTTTAACATAATGATGTTACTAAATATATCCAATTTTCATATGGTTTCCACATTTTTTACATCTAATATTAAAGGTTACCTTTTAAAAATTCACTGTGTTTAGAAGTAAATAAATACAGTTAAAAAGAAAAAATTAGAATAATTCATTGACCTAGCTAACACACATATTGAGTTTCCCTTTTGCTTTGTAGTCATGCAAACACAGAGGAAAGTAAATACTACAGTGGCATACCTGTGGATTAATTCCTAATTAAATGCGAGGAATAAATATCAACGTAAAATTGTGAAAAACACATCTCGCTGATTTTAAAATCTTGCTTTTTTTTTTTCAGACAGATGCAAACTAAATAAAACTTTGATAAAAACTTGGCTTTCCTTTCATGATTTTATATTCTTGCAATTTAGTGCAAAATGGTTGAATTGCAGAAATAAGTACCCGCATAAAATAAGTACTGGTAATCTTCAGCATAGCATGATCAAGCAGCCTCTCGTTGTCTTCAAGAACTGATATTAGTTGTACATTTTAAATATTTAGATGCACTCTCTATGAATGCATATATCTGACTACAGACATCAAATACCTTTAAAGTCTTATTCTTTTCTAAATGCATAAATTATAGTGTAACTATCTTTAGACAGAAATCGCTATCATGTGACACTTAAATCAATGTCCAAAACAACTTAGTTTGTTAATGTGTATAATTAAATACCAGGTGAGTTTTATGATATAACACTTCCTGTACAATCAAATTTTGTATATTTCGTTTTCATATCTGTATTCATTACAAAAAAGTAAAATATCTTTTTGAGTCACTAATACTGTATGCAGGGTTATTTTCACCCGTGTAATTTTTGCCCTTCGCGGCTATGTTAAGGCTGTCCGAAGCTAAATATATATCGAAAAATTATACTATTTTAATTATCGTAAAATACTTTAACTGAGCGAGTTTCTTTAAACTTTTATTACATAAATTAACAGTGACATCCAACATTATATTTGATGTATTTTTGTGACGTCATATATTTTTTCTTAAGCACGTGACGTGTGTATTCTAACACGGTAAATAATCTATAAAAATCGCATCGGCGCAAGTGAATAATGACATTAAATGAAAAATATTTTTATGAAAAATCCTTCGATAAGTAATGTATTTTGCTGATCTTGCTGGGGGTTCATATATATATTTTGTTTATTTGAAATATTGTCAAAACATTTCGCACCGCCATCGAAATTAGGCACATTTTTACCTTTTAGGCTCGATTTACACAAAATCGGGTCAATTGGTAGGTTTCCCCCAGCAAGTTTCACATTGGTACTTATTTTCTCTCCCGATTTCACGTAAAATATACTAAGATTGTTTTTATCTTTCACTTGTGCCATGCCGTTTTTTATATGCATATACATATCACCATTCATTAGATTACACGTAGCAGAGGGAGTCTCAAAACCATTAGTTTATGAATAGTTTTTTACCTATTACGAAGCTTTAAGCTGTTGATTTTTTTATACTCCATATCGGTGATATTGAATTTAGTATCGCTAGTATTTTCAACAGTGTCTATTGAAAGGAATGAAGCAGTTTATATTATGCACAATGAATATCACTTATTACGTTACGATACATTCCCTAAGAATGATCGAAAGGAATGCAGATCGTGACGTCAAAGTTAACTATGACGTCATATCGTATGAAGTACAGACAAGTGATTTTCTACATATCGCTGTGAAATTAATCGGGCAGCCTTAACATAGCCGCGTTCTACACCGGCCTGCAAACAGTTAAGCCCTGTCTTGAATTCGCCCAAACACCATTGTGTTTTAAGAGTGATATTTTGAGATATTGGAATTCACCCAGACTTAATTTTGCCCGATGACAACAAGGGCAAAAGAGGCGAAAATAAAATGGTAGCGAATGTTTCCTCGTATACAGTATGTCACTTTAACCATAAGACATTTGTTAATGGGATATTACTTTCACATATTCTTGAGCACCTTTTCCCCCATTTGAATAGGTACTGATGCCATTCCTTTAAAAATATTATGCTTAAAAAGACTGCTAAGTACTTGCTTTCACAAAACTCACCCCGGATTGTGTGATGGTACTGTGACACTTCGATTCACTGTGGTCTCTTCACTCGATATCCTACCAGTATACTCTGGATTCTCTTTTCGAGTTGTCATGAAATAACTAGTTGAACTGGGGTCATTGGTTGTGGGAGTTACTTCCTGTTCTCTTTTTCAATAAGAACAAAGGTAGAAAAAAATAACAAAAAATGAAACAACAGGTACCTAAAAGAACTTTGGATATTTTGTAATCTTGAATGCAAGGAAATAATATTGTAATTCTTTAAACATAACATCACATACAAGTATGCGTATTATGAATCTTGGTTATAAAGACTAAATAGAATATCAATTTTTTCAGTATTTTTTCATCTACAATTTTAAATGAATATCAGATTACAGATGTACATGGATAAATTATAAGTAATATAGTATCAACACCACAGTTGAATTATGATATCTGATTCTCGAACACCGATATCTCAACTACAATGGATATATCGAAATAATTTGTAAGTCCCAACTACTTTATAATAAACTTTCAGTAATTTACCCTTGATGTCTCAAATAGAACCATTTTAACAAGAGCTTTGACTTTGGGTAGATGTGTAAAACAGCAATGTAACGTAGGTCTGTCTATTTCATTTCTGGCCACTCAGCCATTGCTCTTTGAACTCAACAAGATTTGTCTGGCTTTTGAGCCACGACTACGCAATCGGTGAATACTGGTATTTCACTTGAAACTGCGTCATTTTTAACTTGTTTTGACGCAAGAAATAGATAGCTACGTCCAACCGAAAGTCCAAGGTCTTGTTAAAATTGTTCTACTTAGAAATCACTAAGTTTTTTTTGCAGTAGTCTATTTTAGTTAAAGATAACAATGCTTAACTGTATATGTACATTTTTATGCTCTGGTTAGAGCCCGGTATGATTGAAAAAAGAAGAATTTGAAAGGATTGTGGAATCATTTAAATTCGTGGGGGCCAATTTTCGTGGATTGTAAGTTTTTTACTCATTCGTGGGGATGTAGTTTCGCGGATGTGTCGGTTTTCAGTTCCAGGAACAAAAATAAATCTTTCTAAACTTGTTTTCGTGGAGGATGTAAATTCATGGGAAAAGGCTTCCCATAAATACCACAAAAATTGAGCCACCACGAATTCTAATGATTCCACAGTATCTAGAAATAAAAGTTATGCCAAAGTAGAATTTTCTTCATCATGATATATCTTACAAGCAAAGAAGGGTGTACATATACTATTTAGACATTTTACATTATTATCAAATTAATTTGACATATATTTTCAGTGCAGCAAAAACTAAGATTACAACTTTAACAAACTAGTTTCTATGTCTCACATTGGTTCGCAGGTATTGTCAATTGTCAATGATTTCCCATGAGGACAGGTGACTGTAGCCCGCTTGCAGGCACAAGGATCTGACCCTACATACCGTCGCTGAACATCGCAAACACATCTTTTCCGACATGCAGGCTCTGGTGGAAAGGTAGACGCTGGTATTGATTCTGTTTAAAATAAAAAAATTTTAACCATGACACCAAAAATCCCAAAATTTGAATACTCTGGAATCATTAGAATTCATGGATAGCCCTCATCCTCCAAATTTACATCTTTGACAAAAACTATTTTAAAGATTTAGTTTTCCAACTGAAACGGAAAGCTGATGCATCCATGAAATTACATCCCCACAAATCAACAATAAACCCACAACCCTCATAAATTGGCCCCCACAAAATTAAATGACTCTACAGTATGATGAAATTCTCTCATATTAATTATCATGATTTTACAGCTGTATTCATCATACTTGATACTTCATGTTCAGAGTAGTTTTTTTTTGTTACATAAAATGTGAATTTTTTTAGTAATAATCAAAACATTATCAGTGTTGGAATTAATGTAACAAATTGACCTGGAGGGCAATCATAAGTCCTACACTTCCGTAGTAATTCAGAGTGTGTAATGTCGTCCAAATAAGTGCCCTCTGGACAGGGCTTACATCTGTCTGCTGTTCCATTGACTTTGCAGACATCAACAAAGAAACCTGTGGAATACATTATTTCAAGCGAATTTTACAATCTATAAATTTTATCTAAAATATGTTTTTTAATTATTAAACATTTGCATGAAAACACATTTAAATAGATATACAACTTAAAATACAAATTATACCTTTAACCGCTTGAATAAGGCGTTGAATTGTGCATGTGTCATGAGATGTTAACAGGACATGCAGCATTGTTCATACATGTAAATATAGATGCCTGCAAATTCATCAACTTTGATATCTCACGTCAATGGATATCGTTAAGTTGTCCCCAGTCCCAGAGAATAAGTGTGACTGTACTTTGATCAAAACATACCTGGTTCACAGGTAACCTTGCAACAAACTGTTACTGTGTAATCCACATGGCTATTAGTTCTGTTGATTGTAGATTTACATTCCTGTATCCCAATCCCAAACTGTCAAATTGAAAAATTCTACCAATAACTCATGAAGTTGAAGACGCTGAATCAAACATAATTTGTATTAAATTTTAAAAATTACATGAAGATTGTGTATTTTCTCTAGCTGTCCCAGATTTTTTTCCTATCACATTTTTTATGATGAAAAAAAAATACATATACCAATCACTGAAAAACAACTGCATTAAATTGATAATGAATTAATCCCCCATTTTCTCAATGACACATCTCCCTTTTTTTTAATTGCAGTATTTGGCCAGAATGAAACTTTTTATTCATGAGTATCTATAACTAAAAAATATGAATCTTTGATTCATCTAAAATGTTCTGCAACACTTTGCACAATTTTTCTGAAATAACATCATGTAAAATTCCCACCGACTTCAATTTAGCTACCGGTATACGATTTACAAACTGAAACGTTCCCAAACAGAAGTTTTGTTGAATATTTTTTATACTTAGTCTAGTCAATGACTATAGTTACCTGTAGATTCGGCATACCAATACATGTAAAAGTATTTATGAATTCAAAACAAAACATCTTTTGAAATGTAAAGAAAAGAAAATTTTATAAGGAGAAGTATAATATGGTATATGTAGCAAAAACTGTATCAATAATTGCAAAGTTACCGTAGATACAATCATCCAACACATCAGAACACATACAGCTTGATAGTGTTTCATTTTGTTCATTGGCTCTCCATTCTTTTAAAAAATTCCTGAAATGTCCATCAAATGAAATCAATATATATATGCTGTATATTCCATTTCAGTGTTTTCTACTGATTTTAAATTTTAATTATATCATTTTTTGGGAGTTGATTTTAATCAACTCTCCTATGCGAAACAGTGTTTGGACCTAAGCTCAAATCATCACCGCTGACAAGTCTTAGTTCTTGAATATAATAGAAAACTCGATGTAATGTATGCTGAAGCATTGTTTTTCAAGGAAAATTGTCTATAAACACTTTGAAAATAGAAAGATTTTATATAATACGAACAATTTAGATATTTATGTAGTCTCATGTATTCCTACGCCAGAGTTTAATATAGTCTCATTCAACCAAAAGCTCGGCTGTCTCCGTAAATCTCAGACAAACAGAGAGGCTCTCTTGCTTGTCGGAGATTAACGGAGATAGCTGAGCGTCTGGTTGAACGAGACTGGAGTTCAATATCAATACATGTAGTGCTTGGATCCATACAATTTTTAGAATTGTTTCGATTACTAATACATAGTTTGAAATCTATCTTTAAATATCACACAACATGATTCATATGGGGTTTTCTCTAAATTCTTGTCTGAAAAGTCTAATTAATATTACAAAAAAGTGGGTAATTTAAATACAGGCTAGAAACTAATTGCCATACAAGATAAGTTGATTTTAAAATAAATGATAATCGATGAAATCAACTCCCGTCAGTACTTCAGTACTTTGATTTAAATTAATAATTACATGTACGTTACATTCAGAAATATATCATAATTAAAGCACAATTTTTCGTCAGAATGAAATTTTGAAAAATACAACTCATGTTGCTTTAAGGATAATTGATTTAAGCATTCAAAGATACTGTAGAAGCAGAAATATTCGTTGAGGATTTCATTTCATTATTTTCGTTTGCATTTTAAATCAACGAAATTAAATCTGTAACAAATTTTTCACCCAAGTATCGATCAACATGATCAATAAATACAGAGTTGATGCGTGATAGATTTAAGGGATTAAAATATGACAAAATTAAATGCCAACAATATTGTATTTAGTTTAAAATCTACAAAATTTTAACCCAACGAAAATAAACGCTTCTACTGTAAATGTAAATATAAACAGTAAAATTTCAGTGGTGTACTTATCATACGGGCTATGAAGGTAGCAATTACTGCAAAAAAAAAAGTTTATGTACTCCGCTGACACTAGTCATGTACTTTTTCTGCAATGCTAGCTATACCCTTATACCGATATGAAACACCAAAGAAAATAGAAAGCATTTTATTGTTGAAATAAACCAAAGGGATGCAAGAAATAACATACCTGAGAGAGAAACGCCCAGTGTTGAATCTTTGACAGCTGTTCTTCATTAGTGTTTAAGTTCCCTTGAAAGCTGGCAACTTTAAATTTGAATTAAGATATTATATTTTAATTTCAATCTATGCAAAGTCATGAAACAAAATCAATCAATATATCAACAATTTTTTTGCATTTGCATTCTTGCATTACAGAAAGTCACTCCCACACAATCTGCAATATTCAACATCAATATTCTGCAATATTCAACATCAACCACATCTGAAAACTTCTGAAGTTTTCATTTGACAAGCAGCTTGTCATATATGCTCAAGAGCACATTACCATAATACAGGTATACTCAATAAGAACCTTATCAAGTACTGATTACCACAACCATACACTTTAAACTTTCCCGTGCAAAGTTTGAACGCCAGAATGAATACATATTGAACACGACATACCTACAAAACCTTAAGCCCCGCCCCTATCTCTTATTGGCGTTTCCACAAAAGAAAATAATTCCATTCTAATTCACCGAGTTCAACCGATATTATTTTTTTTATAACAATTTATTTTTTGATGCTGATTGTTAATTACCCTTAATATATCCTAAACATAAGTTTTACATTGAACAAATTAAAGAAATAAAAATTACATAAATTTGTATTTCCCAGTATTTCCAAGTTTAGTGAAAATTAGTAGTATTTACCGGGACGGGAAATATCGGTATTTACCACTGGTAATTCCCAGCACTGTTATTTCCCGGCCAACCCTGATATAGTGTACATCGGATAAAAATTAGGTCTCAAAATAACACCCAGGAACATTTACAGCACCGCCAAATCTGTACCCTATTCAGAACTGGTCAAACAAATGTACTACCAACGGCGACTGTACTGGCAACAGTTGGGCAACTTTTAGAGTTTCTGGGGACCAGTATCTCTATTTTAGGAATGACTTTACTTTACCGGTCCCTCCAAAAACGCGCTAAAATATAGTATCGCCGAAGGCAATTTCTATGTATATGAGATCGCGTGAGCGATAAAAAAAAGAAAATTGTGAGGTTTTGAGCTATTTTGACCCCAAAATCGAAATCTATGGTAGTTTTTATGGTTTAAAACTTCGTTTTTTAAAACGAGAGTTTTCAACCTAATTTTAAAATAAATTTCAATATATATTGATGTTTATAAACTGAATATCGATGATGTATGATCGTTAACGAGATGCGAGCTGCGCATGCCTTGTGGTGTAATTTTCATAGTTTGACAGCTGCAATTTAAATAAATACACGTGATGCCGTTGAAGCTTAAGGATCTAGCAAAAATATGTGAGTCTACAGAATCTATTATTGCATGGCTAATTAATCTTAATTTACTCCTTAATTTTAAAGACTGTATATGCAAATTTTGTGAAATTGGGCATTTTGGATTTCGAAAAGATTCCTCCCGGATAATTACATTTGGAGAATCACAATTTAACATTAGAACAAATTCTTCACATAACCTATTTTTGGGTTTATCGATGTAACCAGGAGTTTGTGTGCCATATGAACTGGGAGTTTGTGAAAGGACTATAGTGGACTGGTATAACTACGCCAGGGAAGTTTGTGACAACATTTTGCAAACCAATGAAAATAATGTCATCGGTGGCCCAGGCATTGTAGTGGAAATAGACGAAAGCAAGTTTGGGAAAAGAAAATATCACAAGGGCAGACGGGTGGATGGAGTCTGGGTGTTTGGGGGCATAGAGCGGGACTCAAAAAAGTTCTTTTTCACAACCGTTGAAAACAGAACTGCCGATACCCTTGTCAATATCATAAAACAACACATTAAACCCGAATCAACTATAATTAGGCCTAAAAAAAAAAATAGTGTGTTTAAGGCAGGCTTGGGGTAATGCTAAATGTAATGGTAATGCATTGCAATGCATAACATGTTTTCAAAGTAATGCTAGTAATGTGTAATGCCTCAAAATTAGCATTACAAGTAATGCTAATGTAATGCATTACTTTCTAAAATCTAGTGTAATGCTGGCATTACATGGCATTACTATGCATTACTATGCATATTTATGCATGTTCACTTTAAAAAATGTGATGAATAAATGAATAGTTGAAATTGAATTTGATTAAATTTATTTTTAAAGAAGAAGGAAATAATTCTAATTGAGAAAAAAATGTTTTAATTGTACATGTTTGACTAAAAAAGGTTTTTTTAAATTCATTTTTGAATTGTTTATATTACTAAAGATAACAGCACAATTTCATAACATTTTTAAGAGTGTTGTTATTAAGAGTTTTTAATCATTTAAACAATTTACTCCAATTAGTTTGCATTCAATTAGAAATGTGTCAACAACACACTATGCCCCCAGGATAATCTAAGTATCAAAACAATCTATTGTTATAAGAAGTGCTAAACACCCCAATCCCCTTCCCTTCGATATGTCACAATAGAATAGGAGACAGACAAGCACCTTTAAAAGCAAAATGAATGCACTGTCCATCCATGATGAAAATCAATATCACTTCCAATATTATAACCTATTTGAGAATAATCTTACCTATTCTCTCTCTCTCTCTCTCTCTCTCGTATACTAATTACACTGTACATTAGTTTGGACTGATAGAAAATACAAGATTTATGTATTTAATCTATTATTGCACTGAATATATCCTAAGATAAAGATCGTCAAACAGTATTTTCCAGTCCAAGCTTTGACTGCTCCTGCAAAACATTTATTTAGTATAGCCCGGAAGATGGATGCATTTAAAAGATGAACCCTTTGAAACTTCGATCTTGAAGTGCAACAGCAATCTTTTGTCTTAAAGTGTCCTCCGTAAAAAGAAATACGTTTAAAATATATTAAGAAATATAACTGGGAAAAATCATCTGTTTATAAATTTATAAAATTAAGTGTCCAAAATCATAAAGATTTGTGTAATCTGGGGATATATCTATATTTAGCTTTTAAAAACCGCAACAATAATTCATAAATTGTTTTTTGTTACGCATGTTATCCTGTGTCTCTATTTCATATCTGATATTGTATCATGCCAAATGTCTATAAATATCATTTTACTAATGTAATATGTTGTTCATATTGCCACAATATAATTAACGGTATATATTGAGCAAATAAAGAATGACTCTTGTTTATTCATTGAATTTGAACCTGATACTGAGCATGAAGCTGTAGATATGTTAAAGAGTGTTGTATATTTGAAACATTTGCAAAAACTCTATTAGCTTTACTTAAAAAAAAAGTAATGGTAATGGTAATGCATTACTTTACTCATGTAATGCATTACTTCAAGAAAATCAAGTAATGGTAATGGTAATTTAATGCCCAAATTCATGAAGTAATGGTAATGTAATGCATTACTTTACAATGTAATTCGCCCCAAGCCTGGTTTAAGGTAACACTGATGAAAAAATTAGGTTTGGTAGGTGGGGATTTTTTTTAATTTTATCTATTTTTTTTGCCTGAATCCTAAGAATGTTTGTTTGTTTCATATTTAAAAACATATTTTTTATTGGAAATAAGATAAAATTCACAGTCGGATAAAATCAGGCATCTAAAAATGGTAGGATTGGGCCATTTTTGTAGGTTAGGTGGCAGGGGACAGTTTTTTTTATCCAATTCATTGTAGCCAAGGGATGCATGTCTTCGGAACTCTGTAACTAGAATTTCCTCAGTTCCCATTCAGCACAAATACCTTTAATTCACTCTTTATAAGGCCAATCACCACCCTGGGCAATTTCTGAAGAAAATCACTAATCAAAACCTGTAACATTCTCTACATACTGGTTTTTATGAGATTTTGACCCTTTCATATTTTGCTAATTTTTCATGATTTTTCAGCTTTTTAGACCTCCCCCAGCTAATTCCCTGCAGAGGGTTGACCTTCCGTACCACGTGCATGCTGCACTATCACATGTCAGAAACTTACCGGTGTATAGTTTACAATGTCCCATCCACCTACTTTTCGTGTTATTTTACCTCCCGTCTGTAACTTGCAATTTCACTGTGTAAAGTCAGCACAACAGTCAAAGCCGCAGGTTTCGCATTTTACTTCTGATTCTCATGTACTTGACATAATTCAGGTTGCACAACACTATTAATTTTTACTATATATTCTTACCAAAATTACGCAACTTTAGATACGGGTAGCAAGTTTAAAACAAACTTCTGGGTAAATTCCTCTTTACAACTTTTAAAACAATTGTTCCTAACCAATTTAGTAGCAAAAAACACACAGCCATCCACAAAGGCACGAGAGTTTGTTTACATCAAAGTTACACATGTGCTTGAAAATCATGTCCGAGCCCTTTCACACCCCTGCCTAAACAACTGGCATCAAAAATTCAAGTGACCTCGTATTTTTACAAAGGTGGGAAAATCAGGCATTTTACGTGTTGTTTTTTATCTCATAAAAAAGTACAGTCCCTGTCGCTGGCGGAAAACTCCTAAAAACGAAGGGGAAATCGGGAATTATTTTCACTCAGCCATGTTTTGACGTGAACCTTCGAAAAAATAGTGTTGTGATACCATAAGGGGCCTACATATTGCATATCAATTTCAACAAGAGACACCCCTCTAACTAATGATAATCATCAAAAATCATTTCATGAATTTTAGCAACACTCATAAGCCTTCAAGTACAGCAACTCTCAATTTTACAAAAATATTGACGGGTACTTTATTCGAAACTGTCCCTTGCTACCTTAGGTCGGGTTACCCGAAACACACAACTTTTTTTTTTAGGCCTTAGTGATTGTTGGAAAGCCTACAATTCTTTGGACAAGGAGGGTTTTACTCATTTGACAGTAAACTACTCGGTAAATTTTGTAGATGCAAACTCAGGTGCTCATACAAACACCATTGAATCTACCTGGAGAGCATTGAAAAAATCCTAACTATCCAACGGTACACAGAAAACCCTGTATGACAGATATTTTTCCCAGTACTGCATTCGTAAACTATACCTCAACGATTCCACAGACCCATTCACGCGTTTTTTAGAAATTATTACAAAAGTCTACAACCCTGAATCCATCAAATCCGACTTCATTACCACAATCCACTCTATTACCACGAAAGAACCGACCAAAAAACCCCGATTGTCACTTGTAGACAATATATTATACAAGAATGCCACTTTCAACTGTTCAAACACCCGCCCATTCTATAATTCCGTAAAGGTATTATTAAAGACTCTAAAACGTTATATCGACATTTCTGTTGTTTCCTGGAGGCCGATGATATACAAGAACTTTACAGATTGGATATAAATAGAACTTACGACATCAACTCTGATTAATAAATGTGCAGTATCTTGTAACTTCCACGACTCCCGAATCTGCAGCAATACTTTTCTGACCTCATTCTTTTACGGGTCGCAAACTTTCAACACGTCCATGATGCAGTACATGAGTTAGCCACACTGCCACTCCTCCTGAACAGTGGAAAAAGAAAGGTTTTTTTCCACAGTATTCCGATCCCGATATTATTTGATTAAAAAAAAAATCATGAATTATCTGCTTATATTATTATTATCTGATTATTGGCTGACAAGTTCTAATTGTGCTCAAATTATTTCATTCAACAGTTCAAATATTGCTCATATTGCGAAAATACAATTTTATATAACAGCTGTTATCAGGTTATGAAAAAAGACGGGGCTGGGGTTCGCCCCGAAAGACCTTTCGCTCCGAGACCTTTCGCTCCGAGATGTTTCGTGCGAATTGCAGACGTTTAGGCCCCAACATGTTTAGGCCCCAAGACGGTTAGGCCCCAGGTAAGATGTTTAGGCCCCAACATGTTTATGCCCCAACATGTTTAGGCACCTTTTGTTTATAATAATAACTGATAGTTGAAAGAACATGGCTTTTAAGCACTTTGGAGCCAATAAATGCAATTTACTTTAATTTGTAGTAAACTAACAATCGTTACGCAAACATGGCGTTGTTTACTTCATATACAAGTTCTTGAAAAACTTTAATCACGAAAAACATTATGCTATAAACTTGCATGCACACGCTATCAATGATAGTATCATCCAGCATGGTTATGTGTCCGTGCTTTAAATCAGTAAATACCGTGATCAAATCATACTATCATCACAAAGAATATAAGGGGAAGTATTTCATTATTGATATTTCAAGAAAAGAAAACAATTTATTGTATATTTTTTCTGTTATTGGAATTATACAACACTTTGAATGTCATAAAATTGTTCAGTAAGCTTATTAATGGCAACTGATTTATACATAATATTTTTAAGAACCCTTATATATCCCAAAAGAATTCACCTACTTATTACCCAAATACGTACAAATGAAATATCATTTCTGTGATCATATTTCTACAATTAAAGGATATCTCCCAAAATTATGTAATTGTTCTGCCAATGAAGCTTAACTTGTATTTGGCCTGTTTTCTTTGTGAGATCCGTCTCTTCATGGTTTACTTCCAAAGTGAGGTATGAAACCCTCATTGTATTACTAGAGGATCTTTTCATTATCTTCTCTTAATTAGCACCTACAGACCCTGAAACGTGCTACTACACCTCTAAAACGAACCGTACCGTTCCGTGCAAGAAACGAACCGTACCGTTCACAAAACGAAACGTACCGTTCACAAAGCGTACCGTACCGTTCACAAAACGAACCGAACCGTTCACAAAGCGAACCGTACCGTTCACAAAGCGAACCGTACCGTGCAAAAAGCGTGCATGATAATTAATGCAAGACCCGCCTCCAGACGGACAAAAAAGCGTACCGTACCGTGCAATAAGCGTGCAACTTACATATATGGCTTATTGACCTAATGTCTTTCGATGAATACGGACGGAGATTATCGCTGACCAGATAAGTTCAATATTTTGCTAGATTTTTTATACGGGATTAGATAACACATACTAAGATTTAAAACTGTTATTCTTATAAAACAGTCACAAAAATATTTCCTTTCTCAGACAGTAACCATTTCTTTGTTTTTCGACAAAACTTGCATCGCCGATTTCTTAAACATTGTAAACTATTAACGTTCACACAATCCGTGGTTATACTATTTTGATTATTTTTATGAAATGTTTGAAACATTGGGTACATACTGGACTTTACATAGCTTTAAGTGATTCTCGGGAGAGAGAGAGAGAGAGAGAGAGAGATCTCGTTACCCGAAACGTTAGAAAAGTAGCGTTTGTTTAGAAATATATATATACACTATGGCTAAACAAAGTTGAAATAGAAATATATCTATATATAATTTTATATCCTTTTTAAATTAAAAAAAATGTCGACTTAAGTTACGCAGACCCAGAAAATGTAAATGACAACCACATATTACCGGTGACTCGAGTGATTTGTTCTTGAGCTATTTATGTACCAATAAATAAACAAAAAATCACTCATACATGTATGATGAATTGTAAATAAATACATGTACAAAATCTTAATGCATTAAATGCAAGCATTGAACGGAAAAAAAGTACACGCATTCCATAAAATAACTTTCAACTTTATTTCCCGCATAGCTGGTAATGGCGTCGTGATTTCACATGAACAAAAATCACTCGTGCGAAACACGTGTACAGAAGCTGATCTTTGGTTCTATACACAACAGGTGTTATTGTCTTTCTTTGGTTTTTAGCAGTTATTGTACTTTACAACTAACTCTGTATATTTGGACGCTTAAATAGGTGTACACGAGATGTCGGTATTCACACCTTTCCACGGGCACCTGTTAGGTTACTCATCACAATCTGTCGGGTGTATAGTCTAATTATATCTTACTTCTACTTTGTTAGTTTCATGGCTTTTCTTAATCTCTAAAAAACAAAAGAACTGTCTGTAGAAATGGACACAAACAACTACACGAAAGACTATCGGCGCGTGGATCCGTGGAACAATTCAGCGACTCTATACATGCGGGATTTTCACATATTAACTTGCGATAAAAATATCATTTACCGGGTACATTCATGTACCAAAAAAAAAAATGATTAATTAAATCATAAATAGTTGAATGAGATAACAAGTACATGTAAGCACAAACACAGCTCTTTTAAAATTGATTTTCAATCTTATATGTGTGATATGAAATAGCGTCGAAATTTTAACCGTCGAGATCAATCTATATGTACATCGTCCGCTGTGCAAACTTTTAGTCATTGTGTTGAAATCGTTGTGAAAACCGTGAGTCTAAAATAAATGAATTCAATTCATACAAATAAAAATCTAATAATTCCCAATGGTTTGCACACAATCACATACACCCTCAGAGAGAGAGAGAGAGAGAGAGAGAGAGAGAGAGAGAGAGAGAGAGAGAGAGAGAGAGAGAGAACTTGTGTGTTGATTATAATACTTAAATTAAAATTTTATCACTGAACTTTATTATTTAAAATTTCGCTTTAGGTTTCTATAGTTGGTCATTTGAGCGGGATTTTATCTCAGGACTCCACGTGCTTCGCCTATCAATCAGTTTAAGCATAACAGTACAGATCACGCCACGCGCCGCGTGCTACTTGGCTCCTCCTATATGGCTAGAAGAAAATTATCGAATGAAACGTTTTTGTTTTATATTTTCTTATATCCCAATTGAAAAGAGTGTTCCTATTTTAAGTTATTCAACAATAATTTCTCTCCGATTTCATGATTATAATTCATGTACTGGCGATCAGAGTCGTTTTCCCTCGCTGTCGTATTATTTTTGTTACTAGATAAATTCTTATATATTTATCACTTTTAACATTCATTTGTTGATTACCGGGTACTTTCCGTGTCCTGTTTACAACAAGTATGTGTGTAAAAAGGTAAATAAAATATAAACAGGTTAGTCAGCATTTATAAAACGTCAGCTAAATCGCATGCATATAGTGAAGAGCGGACACTTGTTCAAAAGAATGAGCCATTATATAAATAAAAGTTATTGACTTGTTGTGTATATCCAGTTGTGTACATATTGTATGAAATATGTTACATGAACATGTATAGTTTAACGGAAAAACAAAAACTAATAGTCATATTTTAACTATACACGCGATCTTAGTTCAGATAAAAGAGGCGATGACGGGTTAGATGTAGGTATGATCTATGTATACAAACAAGTGCAGAAAATCATAGAATTAATATTAAAATGAATAAAAATTCGTGTCAAAAAACTATATAACAGTTGATTTCAAGATTTCTTATCTATCCATTAATTTTACATTGTCTATTCACTAAGGCAATCGGCGATCGGCAATAGTACTAAAGTAGTACGCAATAAAGAATGATCATACGAATTATGAATAATAAAAACTAGCCGAGAATCAAGACAACGATAAAGGAAACTAAACTAAAAAAATATCGCAATAACGTCGGAGCAATTTGTTATAGCAATTTTAAATGGATTAGAAGTATTTAATGACTTCAACTCAAGTACATGTATAGAAATAAAAACTCAAGATGCTTTGTAAAATTATCAACAGCTCGCTGAATTAACAAAAATATATCGGATTAAAGTCAAACAGTTCTTTTAATCTATCTGAATGATTACATTAATCTAAATTAAATACTAAGACCGATCAAAATTAAAATTACCCCCGCTTCCCAGTTGTCACTGAGTACACGATTCACGCAACGTATCAAAAACGGGGGAACGGATGGACGTTCTGATTTTAAATAGATCGATTGAAATTCTTTTGTAATATATCATATAAAAAAAGAAAAATTCTTGTCATAATTACCACCTTGATGAAGTAGATCGGGCAAAAACTAAACAAAATTATATGGAGAAAAATCAAAGCGTTCAGGCCACGCCTACCTCATTAATAAAGCGCGCAAACCGTTCACAAAGCGTGCAGCTATTTTTAGCAAAACGTACCGTGCAAGAAGCGAACCGTTCCGTTCACAAAGCGTACCGTACCGTTCACAAAGCGAACCGTACCGTTCACAAAACGAACCGTACCGTTCATAAAGCGTAACGAACCGAACCGTGCAACTGGTGTAGTAGCACGTTTCAGGGTCTGTATCTAGAGAGGGAGCAGGATACAGTGGGGGTGTTGTTTTAACAATTTAATTCATGTCATACACAAAGTAAATAAAAGCTTCCTCCTTGATAATATAAGGTGGGGGCATGGCGGCTGGCTTGAAGTCCGTGTAATTGACGTCCTCAATCTTCTGAAGAATGAGTATTTTTTGGGATTATGTGTCCAGGTAATCACTATGTATACATATTAATGTATAAACACATACAGATGTGTAAGAGCTAAGGTATTCAATGTTTATATCCTGTATATTTGATAGATCAAAACTCTATTCATGTACATGACAGGAGTACATTGTAATCCCATGGATCATGACCTACCCAGCTTCCTCCTTGATAATATAAGCTGGGGGCATGGCGGCTGGCTTGAAGTCCGTGTAATTGACGTCCTCAATCTTCTCAGGTTCCGCGGGCTGTTCCTTGACCTCTTTCTGGGGTTGGGCCTGGAATACATTGACTGGGGGAGGGTTCTGCCTCTGGATTCCTGCCCTGACCTGAGCGATATCTACTGCATCGTAATGACCCTCATCCTTGTATGTTGGCACTGTCTTACCCTCCTGTAAGGAATTTTATCAGTTGCATGTATCGAAAATACATTATTACCATACATATATAAATGAACAATATTTATTTCTTTGTATTCTAGCTTAAATATATGTATTGTCATAATTAATATTTGCTTTAGTCTTGATATTGCATTGAAAATGAAAAAAAAATTAATAATTTTTAAGAATGAAGGTGTAAACTTTCAATCACTAATATTGCAATTATTTCAACACTTAAGTTGAGTGAAAGAAATTAAATCATAGAGTAGCACTAAAAAAATAACAAAGGCAAATAAACTTCAACCACACCTAAAACATCGCTATATATGTTATAATAATATATGGGTGCGAAACGTCTCAGCGCGAAAGGTCTTTAGGAGCGAAACGTCTCAGCGCGAAACGTCTATCGGGCACAAGATGCAAACAATGAAAAAGCGGGAAAAGTTTGTTTTCACACTCGATACTACTCAAAATGCAGAGGAATCTACGAATGAAGAAGGAGTTACAAATGTTTGTACAATCACCCCCTCACGGAGTATCGTGTTGGACGAATGATGAAGACAATATGACACAGTTAACCGCTCGTAAGGATATGTAGACTTATCTTAATTTATATTTTAATTGATTCAGGGTCTTAGGGACTGCATGCACGTCACGAACTTGTCGTCATCTTTTTATGATTACTATAATATAGAACACACCCTGTGATCCTTGTGTATTTTATAGTATAGAGTGGTCACATATAAAGTAAACTCGTAACCAAACTGACTCGTACACAAACAGACTTGTAATCAAATTGACGAGTAAAAAAGACCAATTATATTATGCCTGCCTTTAAAGAGTGAGAATAATTAATAAATGTTAAGAAAAGATTGCATGTAAGAAGAAATTTTCTATCAAATTTTGATATCGGGATCTCTTTGGCAAACCAGGGATGTATGCAAACCTAAAGGAGAAGACATTATATTATCAAAAATTTGGTAATTCATTTATCTCATAATTTCTTTATTATTGTGACGGTCAGATCGGTTCGAATACCGGCACCAGATAGCTCAGTTGGTAGAGCACCTGACTAGAGATTCAGGGGCCTGGGTTCGAAACCCGGTCTGGTCCGTCATTATTTCTCTCATCCCGTTACATTTGGTGCCGAGACCAACCCCTGGAACTGACATGTGAACTCCTGCCAGGGGAAGAGCCTGGGGTGACGAAGATCATTTAAGGGGTGAGGAATGTGATGGTCAGACCGATTCAAATACCAGCGCCAGAAAGCTCAGTTGGTAGAGCACCTGACTAGAGATTCAGGGGGCCCCGGTTCGAAACCCGGTCTGGTCCATCATTATTTCTCCCATCCAGTTACATTATTGTAATTATATCAAAACCTAACCTTAACCAATTAACAGATTATCTTTTACATTTAAAACCCATTAGTATCATTATTTACCCCTGGACCAATGGATTATTATTCGGTTTGGGTATAACTTCACTTGATTCCTTCAGTTCCTGTTCCTGAATCAGAAAGATTATTGAAGACAAAAAAGAACGTGACGAGCCCTTGTAATCAGTGCATGATGATGGAATAAATAGTTCAACAGGTTAATTTGAACCAATCAATGAAATGGGTAATAATTTCACATTTGGTGTAAAATAGGCCCAAATTAGATATAAAGATTTACATTAAGTACCAGGTACATGTGTATTTTTATAAGGCCTTTGAATCCATATTATTTGCATAAGCAAACATTAAACTATGTTAAACAGGATAGGAGAGGCAATGAGGGACCACTCCATGATTAACAACCCCCCCCCCCTGTATCTCTAGTCAAGTGCCCTTAAAAAATACTGACACACTGTCAGAGTTGTCTGGTGCTGGTATTAGAATGGGTCTGACCGTCTCTTTCCTCCCCACTTAACTGCGTTTCGCCCTTGAAGGTTATCCCAGGCACTTACCCTGGCAGGAGATAACCATGGTCTTTTGGTTAGAAAGCTTTTCAGTACTTGTTTGTTGTACTTTCCCTGTTTTGAATTTTTCATCATTTTTATTTTTTTTCCAAAGAAATCATTGGAGGTGAAGGAACACCTTATGAAGGTGGAATTTTCAAGTTGGAAATCCAAATACCTGACAGGTAATTTCTTCATGAAAAAAATTTAAAACGAAAATGAAAATCAAATTTTATTAAGGATCCACGACACCCCGTGACTTCTACATTTATGACAGTACGTCTTAACATGGCAATTTTAGCGCCTTGTGAAACAGTTTATACCACCTTTCTTTGTTGTCTATCTCTGTGGTGCAGTGGATGTTTCTTCAGTCTACCAACTCACTGGTCCTAATTTCGAATACTGCAGTGGTTTTTATTTTCATTAACTGTTAATTTACACCCGTAAAAAATTTTAAAAGTTGGATTTTTTCCCCTAAAAGTGAGATTTTCGGGGTCATTTTCAAGTCGAACAAATGCAAAAAATCCATATCTTTAAGTAACTTAGAAGAATGGGCTTGTAGGCAGAACTTTTCCCAAGTGTGTGGAGGACCCTTAATATGAATATGTATAAAATAAGTTTATTATAGCATTGAATCATGTTTTTTTGAAGTATACACTCTCATAACTGCAGCGGTGTGTGCATACAGATTGAGTAACGCGCGTTAGCGTGTTATGAAAATTTGTATGCACACACCGCTGCAGTTATGAGGGTGTATACTTCAAAAAATCATGATTTAATGCTTATATTTACATTTTTTCTAACTTCTTGCACTTGTCTGCAAATGTGATTTTATCTTACAATTCCTATCTTATCCTAAGGGTAAGTTAATATTAATGGAAGAGCCACAGTAACAGCCATAAGCGTGAACTTTGATTTTCGCTTGTGACGTTGCAGTTTACAGCGTTCAACGTTTGTGACGTCCTTATAAAACTCGTCAATTTGACCTTTGACTACTTGTTGCATTTAGAGGCATTTAAACATCACGGAATTTAATGGAAAAACACAGTAGAATGTAAATATAACCTAATGTAAAACACTTTGCATATATATTCCATACAATGTCATACATTATGTCAAATTAAGTAGGCCTAATAAAAAAATAGGTTTGTTTCCGTTTTCAGGCTGAAAAAATTAGGTTCGGTAGGTCAGCTTTTATTTTTTTTTTGCTTTTTTTTCCCCTCTCCATCTGTTCAATTGTGCATATTAAACCATTTATCTATTAAACTGGGTAAGATAAAAAAAAATCCAAGTATTTGTTGTCATTGTTTAAATGATCTGATGAACTTTTTCCCTGGCTGATGGGAACATTCCTCGAGCTCAAACGGCACGACATGTGCTGCCATTTGTAAATAACAAACATCTACACAACACTGATGACATCTAAATAAGTTATACAAGCGTTTTTACGACTTAAATTTAGAGGTCACAATAAATTTTTAAATCGGATAAAATCGAAATTTTAACAAAAAACGGAAATTTACAAGAAAAAAATTTGGGTCGGCGGGTTTAAGTTAGGGTCGGTTGGAAAAGCGGACACAAACCTATTTTTTTGTTTGGCCGTACTAGATTCTGATTTTCTCTGTTATAGATATCCATTTGAGCCTCCCAAAGTAAACTTTTTGACACCCATTTACCACCCAAACATTGACAGTGGGGGAAGAATATGTCTGGACACTCTGAAGATGCCCCCAAAGGTCAGAAAACTTAAGATTTAATAAATGTGATACAGAACGTGTAGTACATGTTACAATATTATATTTTTTCAATCATCAATTTAATGTGACTTCATATAGATGATATTTCATTTAAATAACAAAATGAAGAAAAAATGTCATCCACTGTAAATTTTTGACAAATGTATTCTACAGTTCCTATAGGCTATAGGATTATATTTAAAAGTGTACACGTTTGTATCTAGTATGCATACCAGTATGTTATTCTACATACATTACATGTGCTGAATTTTTTTAATACCCCCGCAAACGAAGTTTAGGGGGGGTATATTGGTTTCACCCTGTCCGTCTGTCTGTCTGTCCGTGTGTCTGTAGACACAACTTTGTCCCCCCCTATAGAATTTTTTATTCCTGCATGGAACAGCTTGAAAATTTGTACATATGTTGAACACCATCTGAAGATGTGCACCTGCAATTTTTTTTAAGATCAGACAAGATTTAATGATTTTATGACAGTTTTCATTTTCCTTATTCTATATAGTGTACACTAATGTTGAAAAGTAAGGGAGGTAATCCTTACAGATTTTATTAATTAATTAACAGAAAACACTCTAAAACATATTTATATGAATACATCCAGATGGAGGTTTTTTTGTCTTTATGTCTTAATTAATAAAAAAAATTTTTTTTATAAGTATTCTATCAACTGACAATGCAAAGTTTTTGTTTGTCAATGATAAATTCTTAGGAGCTAATAAGAACATCAAAGACAAGTGTGGCTGAATTCATTTGTCCCAAGGGAGCCATTATCTGAGCCATGGTTCAGATGGAGCATGTGTTTTATTAGGGGAAATTGATAATCTGTAAAATGGGTGATGGTTTTGGGGCTATTTGAAACTGTTTCATGTATATCAAAAGTTCTATCATTATAAGAAAATAAATAAATTCATTATTAATAAAGAAGTTAAACTATTTTTAGAGGTTGTTTAAATTTATTTGTCAAGTAAATTGATGAAGTGACCCTATTGGGCATTAATTTAAATGAAATTCAAAATTACTGATATGATTGTAGTGTTTTGGCAATTTTAAAATTGTTTGTAATGTTAAATTTTCTTTTTTACATATTTTTACATAGTATGGTAATTATGGTAATTAATGTTTTGGGAGTTTATTAAATTTAAAAAGCTCATCAAAGAAAATCAAAGTCCTATGGGATCAATTTTCTGATATGGAGTTCCATTGTGCCATAGGAGAAAATGGGGAAAATTTGAAACAACTAATTGCATCTTTCAAGACTCTTATTAGAAAGATATTGAAAGTTTTATCAACAGAAGAGCATTGCTTGGCTACCGGTATGTCCATTTACTGCAAAGGGAGGGGTTATTGTCATTTTGTTGGTTTTTCTTTAAATCAATTAAAAAAAATATATCATCAGATACATACACATTTGTAAATGTATTACTGTTATAGATATGTAATTACAGTGAAATTCTGACAATTTTGATTTTAATTTTTCTTTGTTAACTAATTTTTTTTTTACAATTCTAGAATTTTTTTTCTAGATGTGTTCCAAACGTTTATTATTCAATTATTTGTCCCATTTGAAATTAGCCTTGCGGGGGTATTAGTCCCATAAGGACAGTTCTAGTTCAATCTGTAGACTGTTGCATCTTATTCAGGAATTAATTGATGTTGTAAAACACAATGTTGTGGTGCTCTCTATTAAATTTTTGTATTTGTAAATGTACATTGTATTAATTTATGTTTATATTATGTTTTAAAATTTAAATTTGGCTTGGAATTTAATGCATGTATATACACATGTATATATATGTCAATACCAATACATCTACATTCATATACATCGTATACCATTGGAATTGTATGTGATTGAACCATTTGGTTGACAGATTAATACATGTTAATTATGCCCTCCTTCGAAGAAGGGAGGGCATATTGCTTTGCTGCTGTCTGTCGGTCAGTCCACCAACAGTTTCCACTCATTTTCTTCGCAGAGGATGAACATATTGAAATGAAATTTGGTATACAGGTTTTTCATGATATTATCTATTTGATATTGGGTACGATCGAGCAATTTTCGACAAGGTTATGGCTCTTGGACGTAAAAAAATTCGAGTTATTTGCAGTTTCCACTCATTTTCTTTAAAAAGGGTGCAAATTTAGTATACAGGTTTATCTAAATAATATCAAGGTCAATTTGATTTTGGGTATGATAAAGCAATTTTTGACAGTTATGCCCTTTGGACTTAGAAAAATTCCAAATATTTGCAGTTTACGTTCATTTTCTTTGTGGATGTTTCCAAGGGAGGGGGCATAAGTCAAGTGTTTCACAAACATCTCTTGTTTATAAAGTGTTATTAATAGTTTTATGACTCCATTTTGTTTAGGGAGCTTGGAAACCATGTTTGAATGTGTCCACAGTGCTGACAAGTATCCAGCTCTTGATGGCTGAACCTAATCCAGAGGACCCCTTGATGACCGAAATAGTAAGATTGTTTAAAAGTTGTGTACTTTTATCATTTAATGATAAAAGTACACAGATTTTGTTTTCATGATTCTCTTGCTGGTAACAATTTTCATTTTGATAATCACTCACTTTTACTAGATGTAATGTATAGTAAGTATTCATTGGGAGTATCCATAAAGAAGTACATTTTTTTTAAATGTATATCTGTATGGAGGTCTCTCATACATATTATGATAGATTCTGCTTTTCATAATTGTAATTTCTTTAGTATTTACTTCATTGATAAAATTCCTATTGGTAATTGAAATATGAAAAAGACAGCTAGTAGAAATATGACATAGAATATGAAACATTTTCTAAAAGTTTCATGAATGTACCTCAGTCAATTTGGTTTTGCTAGGCAGTCTGGGTTTTTGGTGATCTTAATAGGTAGGGTAAATTCATTGCAACTTTTATGTTACTGGATAGGAACTAGGTTTGTTACCAATATTTTTCATTGAGGCCATGGTCTCCATTCGAGATTATGTAATCAAGTTTTGAACCTTACTCATTCTGTATTTATTCGGAAAATGACATGTTAAAAATAAAGAAAAAAATGTTGAATTATTTTAATCTTTAAAAAAATTTGCAATTATTTATGTTATTTCAGATACTGCATATTTTATAAGGAATTCATTTTGTGAAAAATAACCATGTTTACATCACTTCTGTGAATGACAACAGACCTTGCTCATTGTAGGCTAATGAATTCCAGTACAACAAATCTGTGTATCTCCAGACAGCAAGAGAGTGGACAAAGAAACATGCCATGGATGATGTTGTACAAGTAAGAACAGAGATGGTAATTAGGGCCCCTCTGCGGGTGCCCTATAGTAATCAGTCAGTCCATCTGTCCGTCCTTGAACCTTGTTTCTAGGTCTAAGGTTAAGGCCATAACAGAATGATAAATTAAATCCTTGTCCGGGAAATATCTTCTCTCCCCTTGATCCAATTTAGCTCATACTTCACTCAGAGTGTCCATGTTCAAAGAACGTGCAGTGACTATGAATGAACTTTGTAGGTAAAGTGACAAGGTCATATCAGACCATGCAAAAATCCTTTTCTCAGGGCAATTAAACTTTCCACTTAGCCCTATTTAGCTCATACCTTACATCAACAGAACTTTTGAGTAAAGGGTGTGTAGTGACCTTGAATGAATTTTCAAGGTCAACTGTGAAGGTTATAGCAGAATTATAAGAAAAATCATTGTCAGGAGTATATCTTCTCTCCCTTTGCTTCAATCTGGCTTATACTTCACTCACATGGTGCCTGTGATCAAAGAGTATGCAGTGATCTTGAATGATGTTTGTAGGTTAAATGTCAAGGTCATATCAGATCACACAAAAATTGTTTTTTTTAAGAGCATATATATATGGGTCATTCTCAAAATATGCAGCCTTTTGTGTCAGTGTCAATTTAAAGGGGGGAAAATAATGTTCTGGGGAATATATACAGTACCATTGGATTTTAGAAACTTAAACCTATATTGTTGAACAAATTAATCGACAATTTTACTGCTTAAAGTATAAAAAAAATATTATTTGTTATGAGATTTCAGTGAATTTATGTTGTCATTAAATTTTTCCAACGTCTTTACCCTACAATATCTTCAATAATATTGATGTCTTATTCCAAAAATCACCGTTAATTTTCAAAACAACATTCATATTTTAATTTCTGCTATGCTCCTTAACAAGTTCTCTTTTAAAAACAATGAATTTGATGAGATGTATGCTTGTACAAAAAATTTTTGTCATTGGTGTTACAAGGCAAATTATATAAAAATATCTTAAAATACATCAAGTAAATAATATTGTACTACAGTTGGAATCCCCCAGATCATAGTGATATCATTCCCTGCTACTCAAAAGATAAATGTATCAGTGATGACATCATTGTGATAGAAAATATGACAGAAAATGTTAGTATGCTCCGAAAAATACAATGTAAACTGTGTCAGTGGGATAACGTGCTATTTAAGGTTTTCTAATATGAAAGAACAAAAAAGTTTTTCACATAAATGATGAATGTTTATCACATTATAACATAGGCTATGTAGCTTTGTGTAGTATCTGTTCTCTTGGGTCATACTGCTACATTTACTATGGATACATCAGTGGTATAACGGTCAGTGGCGTAACCAAAAATTGTTGTTACACCACTGAAAAAACTGTTACACCACATGACATTATTTAATTATTTTACTTTTCCTTCCATTTCATTTATATTTTGAGCATTTTGAACAATTGTTATTTATCAATTTTACAAGTTAGACACTGTCACAATAAAGAAAGCTTGACTATTTAATTGCAATTGTGTTTTCTTAATCTGGAAAATGAGACCTGTTACACCATTGACATTATTTGAAACACCATTGACATTTTGTATGCTCTAATTATGTTTTACTCATTTAAATACTTGATTAAAAGATAAAAGTAAAAACAAATTTATTCTAATAAAGAATTGAAATTATCCACATTTTATTTTTATTAAAAAATCAAACTTTTTAATGACTTATAGTGTATTATAAGATATGTTATTCCACTGACATTTCACATTCCCTATTATGTTATACTAAAATCTTTCAAATTCTTAAAGGTAACAAATGCTAGCTGAGCTTCAAGAAACATATACAAACAAAGAGGAAGTTTATACGAGTTGTATGCATAGATTTTGGAGAAAATTGGAGAAAATTCAATTTTATTGTCCAAAATGTATGATTGATATGAGATGGTATAGCATTGACGATGTTGTTTGTGAGATTGATGAGCCAAAGAAAGTTCGAACTCGATACAAGGTAGATAAAAGTGTGTGGATGCCAATAGTATGAAATATAACATCAAAGAATGAGTGAATTCGTGTAAAAAACATCTACATGCCGTTTTTGTGTCAGTGGTGTAACACTGATTATAAGTGGTGTAACAGTGTATCTCTCTTCAGATTATGAAAGAATGAGGTACGAAAACTTTTATTTAAGATCAAATTTATCATGTTTTAAATGCAATCAAAAATAGAGATTAGTTTATTTTACAAAATTTAATGCGCTTATCTCTTATTTATTATCGCTAGGTCATTGGTGTAACTTTAAGTCAGTGGTAAAACATAATAATCAGTGGTGTAACATGTACATTTTTCTCCAAATAAATTTAACTGGCAATGATACATGTATATTTGAAAACACCAGTGCATTTATAGTAATGTCTTTTTTATGCCCCATAAAAAGAAAAATCCAGTTGTGTTCTTTTTAATGCTCAAATTAAAAATTTGTTGAGTAACATCAAGACTTTGTCTCAAATGTTATGTTGGTCAATATGTAAATGTGTCAAATATTTTCTGTTATCTAATTCTGATAACTTTAAATGAAGTTTGTTGATATAAACTTTATGTCCATCATTTTAAAAGAATTATTTTATTTTATTTAAGAATTTTTTCCTATACTATATGCCTGTTACACCACTGACCAAATTTTTACAGTTCATTACATTTTAGTCTAATTATCAGCTAAATGGTAGATTTCAATGTTTGCAAATTTTTAGATGATATACTTCATTGTTTGTTAAATGTGTTTTTTGCAATCAAAGTAATTTTTTCAGCAATAATTTTCTCATGTTTTACATTTTTCAAAAGTCTGCATATTTTGATAATGACCCATATATACTCTTCACTTAGCCCTATTTGGCTAAAACTTTACCTAAACAGAGCTTTTTGGTAAATGGTGTGCAAGTACCTTAAGGCAAGGTACATGTAATGTGAAGGTCATAGCAGATCTCTTTATAATCAGTTTTAAACCATATATTATTTCCCAGTTGGTAAATCTTAGTCAGATTGATAAAAAATGCCTGTATGTAAGGGGTAATTAGATTGAATTAGAAGTTCTATGCCAGCTGAAAAAAATTCTAAGTTAAAGGTCGAGGTCAAAGCAAAATTCTCTGAATTTTCTTTTTATCCTATTGTCTATTATTCACACCATGCCCTTTGAGATGTTCACCATCTCAGTGTTGTTTTGTTGAATTTATTTCCTCTTTAAATAAAGGGTACATATATATATATGTACTATAAAACAGATGGCAATTCTGTGGTGAATGAGAATTTGTTTGTACAGATTATGCAATACCACTGTCTATTTGAAGTGAAATCATAACCTCTCATATGCATTTGTTGAAATTTACATGTATTAGGGAACTCAAATTAAGTTCTAAATGACATTGTATAGAAACCAGAAATAAATTAAAAGTGTACATAGAGAAAATGTTGATATTCTACATATTCTTTTCAGGTCACAAAGTCATCCTCACCGGAATCAAAATCACCAGAATCAAAAGGTTTGTGCTCAGTAACTGATAAAACTAAAGAGCTCAAAAGAACTCATCCTCCTCAGCCATTAGACGACATGACAAACAAAAAAGTCAGAAACTGATTGGTGGGAAGGCTTATGTACACGTAGCCATTGAATCAAAGAGCTTCATTCCAGCAGCCTAGGACTTACAGTCTTCGTACAAGCTGCGTGATTGTCAAAGCATCCAAGAGGCTTAACTTGTACATTTAAGTGAACATGATTATTGTACTGTAGTTGTGTGTATTTTGCAAGGTATTTCTGAAGTACCCGAAGCCCTGAATGAAGAGGTTTGCTTTGTGTTCAAGTGATGAAGGGAAAGCTATGGGTACTAAATAATTTATTAACCCACAGTGCATTAAAACATAGACACAAGTTATATTTATGTACATCTGAGTATATTATAGCATTTAATGCATGGATATTAAAAAGTTATCCTAGAAATGTACAGTGTGCACGTGTTACTGATAATACTGATAATACAAAATTACATGAAGCTTTCAGAGGAATAAGCAGTGAGCATGAGTGAGTGTCTGCTCTAATTTATTACCGAGTTGTAAATCATGCAGTCAAACACTTGGTACATGTACGTACATTACAAACTTTTGATTTTCCATATAATGTGGGTTTTCACATGGTAATACATTGTATAATTCTTCGATCTTTGATTAAACTACATGTAAGCATCAAATCCATGATTTTTGAAATCAGATTCTAGACATGTACTTGTACATAAATGAGGATGTGTAAAAAAAACATTGAAGTCATAAATTAAACTTGTATGCAGTATTTGAAATAAGGAATGAAAATGATGCACAATTTTTTGGTTTTTCATACATTATGTTTGATAAATTCTCTTCGAAAGAAAAAGAGAGATAAATTTAAATGTAAAATGAACTCATGATTTCTCATGTTCTCTTGCATTGGTGAACACATCTTTCATTTAATATGAGGTATATGTTTGCTATAATTATTAAATGCAATATAACATGTACGGTACTTCTTGGGGAATATGCAACTCTTTTTAAAATAAATGTACCATTCAACGGTTTGTGTTTTATTAATGTTTTCAAAGTTTTGAATACATACATGTACATACAATGTACTTGGTTTTATGTGCACATCCATCTCTGATATAATACATTGTATAAATATTAATGTACATATATTTCCGTAAAATCTTTTGTTCAATGAAGAGAGGTCCAGTTAAATGCTTATGAAGCACTTGTATTTGCAATTTACATGTCTGTCCAATGTCTGATTTCTTACCAAAATGCCATGATATCGACTTCCTGTGTTGCTACTGTATAGTATTCTAGAGCAGAGTGAAGTCCCTTATTAAGCGGCGGAGTCCGATGGGTTGCCTATCATTCTCTATATCATATAATCATTCTACAGTACCAATATTATCAATAATAGGTAAAGAATGAACAAACCAATGAACAACAAAAGTTAACAAATTTATTTTCTGCAATAAACTTTTAACAACTAGGACAATTATAAATGCAACCAAGTAAATTAATTAAAGCAAAACTTAAAATTTGCATGATCTAACTGTATACATAGCTGGTATTTCGATTTTTAATGTCTAAAACAATTTGATGTTGTACATGTACATATACCAGTACTGTCTATGTGTATACAATTTAATGCAGGATCCTTATATAGCACATAATTATACTGTAGAAGTTATACATCCCAGTCCCATTGAAAATGATAAAAAGCATTGGATATATTTGATAAATATTTGCAACTATAAAGCACACTGATGTTTACTGCTTCAATGTGAACATTATGATATGAAATGGTAAACCAATATTAAAATTGCATATTATGATTTTTATAACTGTAATGATTACATTTATATAAATAGAGTATTTTAATAATTGTGCATTTGCTGTGTTTAAAAATAACATGGTTTATATGAATATAGACTCATTTAAATTGCAGCTACTAATAAGTTATACAGGAACATTATTTGATTTTTTTAAATCTATATAATTATGCACAATCAATGCATTGGAGAGGAGAGAAAATACAGGTTACACGAGCTCGTTGTAGAAGTTAATTGATGGATTAAATGGAAATTCAATTAAGAGTTTGATTTTTTAATTACATGTATGTGCTGATAAAAAATTGATATGTTCCTTGAGATTTTTCTGAGATTGCTTTTGCCTACATAACAATTCTCAATTGATAAATATGTAAGCATAAATTGGCGAATTTCTTTGTAAAAAATCATTTTAATATGGCTGCCAAAATGAAATGGACTAAAAACTGAAACTAAAACAAATATTGAGTGACTCAACTAAATGTACATGTACTCTACATGTATAATTTATGTACTCAAACTATTAAGTATTGCTTAAATCTCTAAAAAATGTTTACCTAACTACATGTAAATGAATAGATATCTTTAGGCTTCCTCTATATTACATGTATTATACATGTATAATCACAAATATGAACAACAGTAAATGAACTTGAATTCATATTAATATCGTGTAAATTGGCGCAGACAGAAAATACATGTTACCGGAAAATAATGGAGATACACGTATGTATTTTAAAACATGTCCATCAGAACTCAAATATTAAAATGTGCACATGATGAAGTCAAAACAAAAATGAAATAAAACGAAAGAAAAAAGATACATGTAAAAATATATGTAATGTACTTAGAGGAGATTTATTTTGAAAAAAAAGATTTTTTATGAATATTTTGGACGGTAATGCGTTCATGGGGCTGGAAATTTAAAGTAATTCTCATTATACATAAAAAGAAAAACAAGCATCAATAAAAATGAAATAAAAATTCCATCAGTATTAAAGAATACATATAGTGATACATGTACATTGTATAACATGAATATAAAACCTTCTCAAACATAAAGCAATTAATGCACATGCTATACATTTAAATATGAGCATTGACTTTTTCAAGTACACGTTTCCCATGTAAAATTTATAAAAAAAAAGAAAAAGAAATGATGTCGATGATGAAAGTTTCATTTCTGATATGTTCTCATTTTATCACAAACAAAAAATGGCAATTAATCTTTTAAAACTTTCATACAGACAGTACATCTTTAAATATAGAGTTTGTTTTTAAAAATTTGCAATTAGGATCTGTGGCAACATTATTCAAATATACATGCATTTTTACTTTCAAACTGATATATTGTAACAGCTTGTATCCATTAAAATCAAATGTTAATTAATAAACATGCATAATATATTGTAATTATGCAAAAAAGAAAACAACATTATCGATAATGTCAATAAAAGCTTATTTGATGGAGATATTTTGTCTGCATGGTTTTGATTACACATGTTTTATTTCTTCCTCTTCAATAGTTCTTGGTCCATATTCTCCCGTTTTCCAGAAAATCTGAGCACATCTCACGGATCGACAGCACATTGCAAACTGAAGAAGAATTTTCCGTAAAATTTCGACGATCGGGTTACACACAACTTTTGTTGTGACACAACAGTTCCAACAGAAAACTCCTGTAGGGTGCATAAACCCATTGAACAACACCGAGAGTACTGGCTTCATCACATAGTCACCGGTCGTGATGAAAATACCAATGAATATTGGCTGGAAGACATATTTGATGATATATTTGAACAGTTCAACCACAAACAAGATGAAAAAGCTGGTTACAATGCGTAACGCTCCAAAGAACTCCTGCCAAATTCTTTGAAAAATTGTTTCTAACCTACAAATTAGAAGAGGGAATAGATTAAATGTACTTCACATTGTGTATTTGATTTGTTTGGCTGATTCTTTTGCAGCATATGATATCAAAAAGTTATATGAAGTGTGTATTAAATTTATTTACATTTTACTGACTCATATTTGATCAAGTAATAGTCTCCCTTTAATCACAGTTGTATATTTAAACTATCATCAATATTTTACTTCAAAATATTATCATACTTTTTTTTGCAAAACATGTGACTTTTATACCCCATTAACATCTACTGAAATTTCAGTTTCTTACCCTAGCTAAAATAAATTGGAATTCATATATTACATGCTTACTAGCTAGACTTGAAGTGTTCTACTTAACCTAAACAAAAGTTACTGTCCTTTATGGAGCTTAAGTTTCTGAAACCTTGTTTTAGTACATGCTGAAGAATTTGGATTGTTTCACAAGCTATCTGAATAAAATCATCATGTCTAAATTCCCCCCCCCCCTCCCCCCAGAGAAATCTAGCTGAACTAACGTGTTCAGCAAAAAATCATTACTGACCTGTCTGCAAGTTTAGGCATCATGGCCTCCTCTTCTTCATTGTCCACCTCCAGATACTGCACTGCCCCGTGCCCAAAGTAGTACGTCGTACTGTAACAATACAGAGTCTATGTAATAATTTCTATCATATATATAGAGATTTCATATAGATACAAAACTTTAGTAATATTCATGTGAAGGGTAAGAATGAGTATTTTTTGGGATTATGTGTCCAGGTAATCACTATGTATACATATTAATGTATAAACACATACAGATGTGTAAGAGCTAAGGTATTCAATGTTTATATCCTGTATATTTGATAGATCAAAACTCTATTCATGTAGATGACAGGAGTACATTGTAATATCCCATGGATCATGACCTACCCAGCTTCCTCCTTGATAATATAAGGTGGGGGCATGGCGGCTGGCTTGAAGTCCGTGAAATTGACGTCCTCAATCTTCTCAGGTTCCGCGGGCTGTTCCTTGACCTCTTTCTGGGGTTGGGCCTGGAATACGTTGACTGGGGGAGGGTTCTGTCTCTGGATTCCTGCCCTGACCTGAGCAATATCTACTGCATCGTAATGACCCTCATCCTTGTATGTTGGCACTGTCTTACCCTCCTGTAAGGAATTTTATCAGTTGCATGTATCAAAAATACATTATTTATAACATACATATATAAATGAACAATATTTATTTCTTTGTATTCTAGCTTAAATATATGTATTGTCAAAATTAATATTTGCTTTAATTAGTCTTGATATTGCATTGAAAATGAAAAAAAAAATAATTTTTAAGATTTATGAAGGTGTAAACTTTCAATCATTAATATTGCAATAATTTCAACACTTAAGTTGAGTGAAAGAAATTTAATCATAGAGTAGCACTCAAAAAATAACAAAGGCAAATAAACTTCAACCACACCTTTTTCTTTTTCTTTCCTTTGTTGCTGCGGTTGGATGATCTGCCAAGCTTGCTTCCAAAGCTGGCCCAGCTTTTCCATGTGGCCTCTGATCTGTTTGTCAGTTGACCCTCATCAGGCTTATCTGCCAGATTAATGTTATGAAAGCTAGCTGCATGATCAGGTGGCTTTACTACATGTACGAGGGTCAATCAAAAAATACGAAGACAATGTGGCTGTTTATCATAAATTTTTTATGAACGTCATACTTAACAGATTAATTGGTGCACCAACACTTATGTAATTGATATGCGAAGTTTTAGTCCATTTGAAGAAACGGTATTTTTGTTACCCCTTTTTAAAAACAACATGTTTTGTCACCATGGCGCACGGTAACGTTCAAAACATGACGTCAAGATTAAACACGCACGGTTTATAGATATACCCCATTTTTATATCACGCTTAGTCTCTTGTGCCTTTCTCCTTACAATTTAAAATGGCTCTGAACCACTTAACATCTTATTTGCACACATTTGTTCGAGAATCATAAGTTAGTTCTTCAAAGTTTTCATTTTCTAACCGTGTATCTCTTAGTTTACATTAAGGATAACCCTGAACGTCGGTTGACGTGAATTATTTTTTTTACCAAATATTTACAGATATTCTACTATCTTTCGGACTGTTTTATATTCAAAATACAATTACCACCACCCCCACAAAATTTATTACAGGTAAACATAAACCTGCAAATAATTGTTGACTTATTTTTTGCACCATTGAGCATTTTCACAGCTTGTATCGGCTTTTTCCTTAGTTACATCCATTTTGTTTGTACTTCTCGTTGCGCCATGACGTCCGGCGACGTCGATGTTTTTAGTCAATTCTAAAGAGGACTATCTGTCTTTAGTTACTAATATCTGTTCGACAAAACCATATATCCCGTCATTATTTGGAACATAGATTACCATGATTATAATTAATTTGAGGTTTCAATATTATTTGGTTTTAAGCCCAATTTATAGAGATATTACTTTCAACATTATATGGTTTAATGTTGACTTAACACAAGTTTTGACCGTGTGCCGTGACCTCAATTTTGCGGGATTAGATTCTAAATAATTCTAAGAAATAAAGGAATTTATTAACTTTTTTACTTGCAAATTGTTTGAAACTATTGCTAAATTATGTTTACCAAATTTAGTAATGATATGACGTTAAGTAACATAGCTATGACAAAAGTCTTCGTATTTTTTGATTGACCCTTGTATATACATGTACAGCATGTATTTTTTTCATATCCATATAAAAACAAAATCTTCCTCATTAAAACATCAACTAAATTGTCTTTATTTTGACCAAATCCTTACAAAGTCTTTTCCTTGCATGATACATAATCTTGTATCTTTTAAGGTTTTTTTTTACACACCCAGATCTACTACTTTTCACACTAATTATAGTAAAACTCTTTGCTCAAATCTCAACAGAATGCCATCAACAAAAGTTAAATGCAATTGAAATAGCTAGGAAATAAGTATTGATGGCAGCCTCTATGGTGACATTGCTCCCTACCTTCGGCTTGACTCTCTAACTTCAGTCTTAGCTCCTCTGCTTCCTGCTCCTTCTTCTTTTCTGTTTTAAACGTCTCTCTTAATTCCTTTAATGTCTTCTCATCTTCATCAGTGTCATCCCAAGATCCAGTACCTAGTGGAATGAAAACTTGTGTGTTAAGTGATTTTATACAATAACATAAAGCATACCTTTTTATCTCCTAGCAAGTTGCAAGAACTTGTGTTCGATCCCTTTGTACATTTATATTATATATACAATAAAATATGTTCAAACCATATCTCCAAACAAAAGTATTGAATTCATTCTTTCATTACATCACTCCTTCTGTACTTCAAAACTCACTCATTATACTCTCTTGTTGAGAAACTGGTATCGGTGTCTTTGAAACATCATATGTTGTTCCTTTTCTGTCTTTGCCTGGGGGAGGTGGATCGTTTTGCTGGGGAGTAATGTTTCCTTAAAAAAATGATTATAGGTCTTATAGATCAGCATTTTTTCCCCATTAATCAAAACACATGCTTTGCAAATTTAGTGCTTCTTTTTTTTTCCATTTGTGATCAACCTGATTAAAATCAGCTGTTCTGATGCACTACCAACAGCATTAATTTCATTATAAATGTATATTTTTTTTTACCAGAAACAGCTGCCCTGAAGTTGTAGGGGGGTGGACTTTCTTTCGATATTTTCTGTGGTTGTTTTCTGGAAAACAAAAAATTCTGACTCAAGAATTTGCAATTTTTTGCATTTTCAAAAACTGAAATAAACAAAAATATTTCCATGGAAGTACCAAGTTTACTGCAGAGTAGAGCAGACTTTATTTTTCCCCTTACTTTATACTGTTCAATTATACATACTCTTTTCTGACAACTTCAGCATATGTATAGTCTTCAGGTTTCTGGTCTGCTATGTAAAAAAAAAAAGAAATTCATATGAGAAAACAAGTTTAATTTTGTTTCAGTAGTGCTTCAGTAAGGACAAGTTTTTTTTATTAAAATATACAATCATGTATTTTAATTCATATACGGGGGGGGGGGGGGGGGGGTTAGTTAGTTTTTAAAAATTTTGATTTGTTGTTCATGGATATGTAATTATAAAAAATACCATTTCACTATCACTGGTGTATGATTTAATTGAATCATTTTACTATTAAACACTCAAATATTTGCTTAACTGCTAACCTGATTTTAAAAGAATATAGACTAAATTCCACATGCATATTAATTTTTTTTACTTTGCTTGAAAAATGTCAGTTTGAAGTGCATACTAAAAAAATCTTTTTTGTGTGCAGTGTATTTTTTACAATAATATAATGTTTAAAGACTGAATTTTACTTTTAAACAAATAATATACATGTAAGTTTATGCTATAAGCATTTCATGGTTAATTAATTAAATACTGACTGAATGGAACAGTGGTTCTCTCTTTTGGTTTTGGTTTGTCCATGATGGAATCATGGTGACTTGCATCTTCATCTTCTATTTCCGGTGGGCGAGATACTTTATTTTCTTGTCGAGGAGAAGTAAAGTCTAGAGTACTGTCCCATTCTGAGTCTGTATCATCCTTATCATTCATCATTACGACAGCCTATAAATTAGATATTACACATTACTGCATTAATATATTGCTACTGCAAACTGCAATAACCAAAACTTTGATGTTTTCTTAATACACAGTGCTACATTTTGAAGTTATATGAACATGCACGAGAGAGAGAGAGAGAGAGAGAGAGAGAGAGAGAGAGAGAGAGAATCATCACCTGATATTGTGTTTGCATATTATGCATTTATAATGCCTTCATTATAATTTTTTTGACAAGTGACGAACTTAATTAGTTAAAGTTAAACCATTGTTTGTATTTATATATACACATATGAACAGAGACATACATAACATTATTTATGTCTGTCACTCTCTCATATGAATGATTATTTTAAAAGTATTTACTCGATGCTTATAGAAATAACGTCAATGTTATAGAATTTCTTATGCAAAAATAAAAAAAAAATCAAAGAGATGAAAAGAAAGTAACACAATATTATGAATGAGGCATTTGAAGGTAGCAATCTCTCCTTTCGAAAATAGGCTAGATTGACCTTAGTGCACTTTGGCAAAGATTTCATTATAGTACAGAACATAGAGAAAAGAATTTACTTATCAAATAACTTGCATAAAAAAGAAAGATAAATTATACCTCCTTATCGTTGGCAATGTATCAACCAGCAGAAAGTCTTGTTAGAACTTGAGGTTACCAATGTAAACTTCCGGCGTATTGTAAATGTAGACTTGGAGCTGATATCATGACAGTACCCGAATTTTAAATGTGATATTAATGGACAATGTATAGATATTCACATAAATGAATAAAACAGCATTATGTATCATCAAAGTTGTATACACATTTTTATTTTGTTAATAATTCTTTAAAAAATATTTTACCATCGGGATCGGCATACTGATAAATAGAAATTGATACAATCAGCTGTCGAATGTGAAATAAATATTAAGCTTTTTCTTTTGCTATTACACACATTGTTAAGGTAAGTCAAAAAAGCTATTTTGTATTATATGATTTATTTTGTGTTGTTATCCATGTGACATTTTCTGCAAACGTAGCAGCAGCACGGAACGGTGAATGCATGCCATTGTCATTAAATTATGCAATTTTTGTTTCAAATTTAAATCATTTATTTACAAAGTCCAAAGCACAATGAGTTACCAGAAGTTTTACACCAATCCTATTCAGTCCAGTTCTCTGCTGTGTCAGCTGGCATCGATGTGGAAGAATGACATTATGTGTGATGCTGTCATTAAGACAGGGAATGTTAATACAAAGGTAAGTATATAAGCTATTGGCAATTGCCAGTATTGGTGTTAGAAATCTCCATGTTAATGCTTCAAAACTATTTGAACAAATGTTTGGCGGATGGAAATATTTCACTGTCAGAGTGCAGTTTTCACACAAGTAAGAGTATAATCTAGCTATGTATTAACATTTTTTTTATTCAAGGCTCATAGAGTTGTTATGATGGCAGCTTGTCCTATGCTGCAATCTATGGATCATGCTGCATCAGGATCCAAATTAGAGATTCGGCTTTCACCAGATATAAAACAGCAGTCAATCCAATCATTCTTGCAGTATTTGTATGAGGGCTTCATGATGGTGACAGAGGACAACTACAAGGACATTGAGAAGATTGGGCGTTTGTTGCAAGTAGACAGTGTCATTAAATGTTGTGCTGATTTCTGCAAGAGTTTAGCAGTTGGAAGAAGATCCTTGTCCAACGCTGACCAGTACCGCTACACATTCTGTGATATGATCGAGTTTCGGCATGTTCGATCCTCAGATCTACAGAGGACCATCTCAGAAAATCAAGTCAAAAGGTCACATGATGTGCATGGTCATTGCCTTGATAATGGTGTCAAAAGAACTAGACATAGCAGTAGTCCAATAAAATCAAGTAATAGGAATTTGCCTAATCAGGCAGACAATGTGCTAGATGGAAAGATTCTACAGGACAGTTTGGAGTTTGTACAAGTAGAGCCTGCTGACTCTGGGGGGTCTCATCAAAGTGTGAGGGTGGGGGTTGTTAGTCATTGTGAAAATAATCCAGAGACTAGCGTGGTGATACCTATAGGAGATTGTTGTGACACTCCTTGTGGATCCACAGTGGTGTCTGAATCATCTGGGTCACCAACATGTACAAATACTTTGTCAAGAAACCAGACTCCATCTTCATCTGATACCTCAGGTCAAAGACAATCACCACACCAAAGTTCTGAAAGTATGGATGAGATTTCAAAGGAGTTTAAGCAAAACAGACCAAATGAAACTGCTCCAGATCTAGCTAAATCTTGTGATCCCAAAGAATCAACTGAAGCTCAGGGAAACAGGTTTGTAGTTACATCATTTAATTAATTTTGTATCATATCTATTTGTATTCACAAACATGAATACATTTTTATAGTATAAATCACATTAATTACAAAATTATAATCTTTATCAAATGATAAAAAAGCCTGTATTGCATCTCAGTTTTACATAATATTCATACATATACATATGTACATGTACTGAGTATATGTATTTTTGTATTTCAATTGATTTTATTTGAAATTGATACCTTCATATTGTGTTTTCAAGACTTCAAAATGACAGTCAGCTTGGTCCAGATTTGAGCATTGTCAAAGTAGAATTCATCGCCCCAGACCCTGATAGACACAGGATTTTGGAGCAAGAGCAGGTTGCCGCTGATTACCAAGACAACAGCTCCCAACACAGGTCAAGGCCATCTGAAAGTATGGAACTTGATCAGCTTGGTTCAGCAGTAAGGTCCAGTGATGGAAGTACTCATAAAATCCTTGACAGTATGACTGAACTGAATGAGCATATAAGATATCACACCGGTAATTTAATGCGTATGTTGCCTGAAAATCAGCAATCAAACCAGCACCACCCAGGGGAGTCAGTGTCCTCAGCAGATCCGAGGGGACATGCTCATAAAATGAATCAGCAAGGTCAGATATAAAAGTGTACATACCAATGATACCCAGCAGATAATGAAATATAGATAATGTTGTCATTGTATGATTGTATAAAATGAGAGAAGAGAAAGTTAGATGGAAGGCTGGTGAGGTAAGTTTTTAAAAACCTTTAAACAAAGAAATTCTTCGTCTGTTGGTCCCTATGGTCCATTTGCATCACATTGATCATGTACATGTATTTGTGATGATTGCAACCATTATATACCTTTGTACTATTGTTTTTATTTACATCATTTTCTCAAGTTAAAGGTGAATGTGTAAAATATCAGATCTTTTGTATGACCAGAAGTATTTGTTTGATACCTTTCTATATTGATGTTTTCATTATTTAGGTAAACAGCAGACCAGAGTTCATTCAGTTTCCTCCCCACCTTACCCATTTTCTGTGAGCTCAACAATGCACCACCTACCTCCAGTGTCTGCCTTATCCCACTTCATGCTGCCTCCACGCACCCATCTCCAAGTTGCTGCCAAACCCCCACCCACGGGACTCATCGATCTGTCCGAGGATTCCTCGGGGGAGACCCGTAGATCGGGGGACAGCCAGCCCTCTGCGATGCACAAGTTGATGTACATTCCAAACAGGAAGCCTTGCACCTGGTGCCAAATTAAAGGTGTGAAGACAAAGTCGGGCTGGTACTGCTATGCCAGCTATAAGTGCGAGGTGTGTGATGTCCCCCTGTGTAAGCAGGGCAGGGTTTGTTTTCAGGAGTACCATAGACATATCGGGATACCTGACTCAGAGATTGTGAATCCAAATAACGATAGTGGATCTTTTTTGTTCGATTTCAGTCCCAACAAATAGATCTGTTGATATTGAAACATATCTTTACCACCAAAGCCTAGAAAAAGAACAGCTATCTATGTAGTAAGTAGATATTTGATCATAAATAATTGTTGTCTAATGTTGTTGTTTTTTCTTTAATAGAAGTCTTTAATAGTGTATTTAGATGTATATATTTTTTATATTTGATTTACGAATTTATTGAAAAAGTTTTATGAAGTAGTTAACATGCAGTAGATACTAATTAGGGCCCCGCAAGGATTTGCGGGTGCCCTATAGTAATCATTCTGTCCGTCCGTCCGTCTGTCTGTCCGTCTGTCACTCTTCCGTCCACAAATTTTCTGGGTTTTTTCTAATAATTTTTTTTATGGTTGCCCAATCAAGTTCAAATTTGGTATGGTAGTTCAGTAGGCAGAAATACATATTTTGATGTTAAATTTGGTTCTTTATGTCTTCTAGTTTGGAGCTATGTCTTCTAGTTTTCTAGTTTGGAGCTGGGGTGGTGGGGTAGATTCCTTAACTATTGATAAGAATGAATGGGCAAAGAGAGATAACTGCTGAGAATGTTACCATTGTATTCTTGGAAGGCTGTGCAATATTTGTCCTTTGGGATTAATTAACCTTCCACAGGAAGAAAATCCTAAGCTTTATCTTTATCTGTTACATTGAGATTAATTACTGCACTGCCTGTGTCTGCAAATGAACTTTGTTTTGAAGTTAAGGTCAATTTTGAATGATGTGTAGTATTGTGTACATTGTGTACAATATGGATTTAAAATATAATATTCATACTTTATTTTGGTTAAAATATACTGTACACAATGATTTATGATAATTTTATTGAATTCTAAAATCAAGATATATATTAAGATATCCTTTTTCATTATTTTATTTTTTAATTATTTATTTAATTTTTTTCTGCCTTAATGCTGTTAATTTTAACAGGTAATCAGATAATAACCCCATTCTGTCATTTCTGAAGAAAAAGAAAATCTTATTGTAAATTTAGAAGAAAAGGATGAGAGAGCAGAACAATTAATCCCCTGGGATTAATTATCTTGCCTGCTGCAGAAAATTTAGAGGCTTATCTCTATCTGTCATATGAAGATTAATGAACACCTTTGTCTGCAACTGATGTTTGTTTTGAAGTTGAGGTCAACCCTGGGTGATACAATGTATTTGCATTCACTGAAGGCTTGCATTTTATAAAATACCTGTTTAAATCTTTCTTAAATACACATTTAATTTAGTTTTTTTATAAGACATGAGGTTATAGATCCCTGTTTTATGCAGATACAAGGTTACTATTTAGAGTTTTTGGACATTCAGGAATTATCTTGAAATTTTAAAAAAGATTCAATGTTAATATAAAGAGGATGGAATTCAAAGTTTTTTTAACTTCTCTATATTAATTGTCATAGCGGGGCCCTTCCTGACTGGTCAGTTTTCTACTTTATCTCTGTACATGTTTTATAATGGATGCATTGACATACATGTACATGTAATATAATGTGCTTCTAAACAAGTTCAATATCTCAAGTTATTACTATATAATTGGTACATGTGTGATAGTGTCATGCATTTGAATACTCTGCATGCTGATTATATTATGTATACAGGTATATATATCTGATGTGTTTTGTGTTCTGATGTGAAAAATTGCAATAATTGTACATGTATTCATGTACTTCTGTATATTTATCATGTGGCACTGTATTTCATCAGCGGATCATAGAGATCATATTATGAATGTCATGAAGTTCATATTTATGTAATAGGTATGATATTATTTCGTGAGATTTTTGTAATTTTTTTCCAGTTGTTGTAAATATGAGTGCAATAAAATGTAGTTTTCTGTAGAAGATTCGTGAATAAAACATTTAATATTTATATAAGACTTCATCAATACAGATTTTTGGTTGGCAGTAGCATAGTTTTAGAAAATTGGGGGGGGGGGGGGGGAACTCATTCAAAATTTTGACATTTTGACATCCAAATTAAAAAAAAAAAATATGTTGGGGGGGGGGGGGGTTGTAGCAGCATACCTTCATCTAATACTATAATATTCATTTTATTATTTCAATAAAAAATATTTTCTGTAGAAAAAAGATGGGTTTGCAATTCTCAAAATTCAGAAAGATGTTTGCAGCGAGAAAAAGGCCCCCCTCCCATGATGTGTGCCTTTTAGGTTAAGTCATTCAATTATGCATTTCATCATGCAGTACTAAAATAATTATTGCAAGTATGTGCAATTCTTGCATTAATTAATGGAAACCTCTACTCCATTGTTATATCCATCATCAATCTTTTTTTATTTGCATTTTTTTTTAGATATACTGTTTGGTAAATAAAATTAGAAAGTTAATGTCTTAATTTGACTTTGAGAGAGGAGCCTCTGCGAATGTTGCTTATTGCATGCTTATAGTTAAACCAACTCTCTTTGAGACAGTATTGTAAATATGCAAGAACAGTAGTTGGTACAGTTGTTCAAAAGATTTTGAATAAAAGCGTCACCAAAATCAAAAAATTCAGACACTATATCTCCAAACTCTGCTTTTAAAATATTCAACCAAGATTGCCCCCCTCCCCCCTGCACTAGTCTTTGTATCCAAGACACTTCAAAGAAGTTATAAAATTAATCAAGTTCACCATATTCAGACCTTCTGGAAAGAGGTTTTGTTTCACGACTGAGCGTTTAATTTTATCACACCTGGATTTCAAATAAATCTAAAAAAAAAAAACATTGTTCAAAATATTAATTGTTTCTTTTCTTGGATTTGGTAATGAAATAAGTAAATGTTGGTTTTTTTTTTTTAGAATAAAAAGACTTTTAAGTACAGGAAGTTTTCCTATGGGGGTAAGAATTCGCCTTTCCCATTAATGGATGAGTGCAGAGATTTTTGGAATTTGAATATTTTAATTTAACTCTGGAATTTGTTCCAAGTCAACAAAAAAATGAATACCTCAAATTACAACTTCAGTGGCTCCCTAATCTAATTCGTTAATTTCTAACAAAGCTGGTGTTCGCCTTTTATTATGCTTTTACATCCAAAACCTCAACAATGTTATTCACTACATTGTACATAAAAAAACCTGCTGATTTTCAAAAAGAAATCATATTAGGTATAACTGATGAACGTGCACACACAAATCAAATTGCGCAGACATTTGATTGATCTGTTGATTTCAAGTGCAACACTTATATAGGGCGAGTTACCACAATAAACGCTATCTGAAATTTATCTAGCACGATTTTATTTACGCCCTTTTGAAGATTTAAAAAATCTTGCCTACTACATGTAAATTACATTTTTCAGTTAATCCAGGGACGCATATATGTACTACAATACCGTTACATGAAGTTGAATTGTATCGTGGTGGTTCATGCGGAGGAGGAATTATGGAGTTAAATTCACTAAGGAGGCTGGGTGGTCAACTTAACCGTCGGATCTACCTTAAATTTTCATACTTGATTCGTTTAGCTATTTAAAACTATTTTTAAATAACAAAATATAATCCATATATTTTAGCTTTAAAATTTTTAAATTTTGCTGTATCTTTATAATAGATTATATAACAGATTAATATAGCATGTCAATTTGAATCTTTTTTTTTCAATTACAAAAAAAGGTACGAAAATTATTCACCGATCCATGTATATGGCGTCAGTGCAACCCATGCTGTCCACAGGCACACGGCGTTTTAAACTTTTCTCTAATTACTGAAAAAACCCTTGTACTAGTAATTATTATAGCACAAGGAATTCTCTCAGTGAAAACTTTCAACATGTCAGCTGCCTGTGGTGCTTTCCTTAGAGCACATGTAATGTTACGACTGATCACGAAATAATTCAGTAAATTGATTTAAGACGCCGTATACGATTTTACAAATTCGGCTTTGTCTGTGGTTATGTAAACGTTCTGATTGAAAACGGTCGGATTTCTTCATAAAAAAAATGTAGATCTAAATTAAAAATTTTATCTTTAAGGTTATTCAGTGTAAAATGTTAATAATATTTTTTTGGTAAACAAACTTTGTACATATATGGCTATAGGTTTTACCGGTTTATGGCGTGTATTTTTTTTTTTTTTTTTTTTTTTGGATTGACACTGCATAGAACTGGTTAGTTTTGGACAGATGCGATCACATCTTGCAAGAACCGGTTACATGTAATAACAAGAAATTGCAATAACCATATGCATAGCCATCATCAGCTTCTGGAAATATGCTAAAGGTTCAAATGCCCCATCTCTTTCTTAACTACGTAACATATACTGACCATTAACATAACATTTTACAAATACAAGTCGCTTTAAATGAATAAGACAAATTAAAGGAACACAAAAAAGGATCAATTAATCAGAACTTCATTGTTCAGAGGGGTTGTGGAAAAAACCAGAAAAAAATTATAACTGTATAACACTATTTAACAATCGATCACTCGAAGTCTTAATCGGGTATAAACAATATTTTTTGAAATGCTAGTGTAACAATTAGTGTAGCAATTTAATGCTTGGTGTAGTAAATTTTCAATGCTATCAAATTGTTTGAAGACATCTGTCATGTTGTAAATTTTGAATTTACTGAAATTTTGTATTTACACCCACCCAAATTTACAACATAACACATCCCTGCATATGCAAGATGCAAAAATGTGGTTTGAATTTTCGTAGGAAAAAACACGAAACTTGGTTCATTATTAATGCAATAACCAACTCCATCGTTATACTGCCAATAGTCACATTTGGTACGGGATTATCTTTTACAACCTGGAGACAGTTCTTTCTATTCGATGGGGAGCCGGACTTTAGAATAGTGCATGCGATTTTATTTGTTTGTTTGTTTTTTTTTAGACGTAATTAAAGTAAACAAGTGAACTGTTTTAGAGACACCTTACAGTTCACTCTGTACGTCACAGTATATCTAATGCTGCAGACAGTAACCTGCATTATATATAATTAAACATTTTTAATGACCGATTTGCTGAGAAATTTGCCCGTGGGCGCAAAATTCAACCGCATTTTAACCTTTATTAAAACTGTACGTTGAGAGATAACGTAAGACTGAAAACCATGCAATCTTTATATTTTATTGCACTGTGTCAGGAATTATTACCACCAAAAGGTACGAAAGGCAAAAACCAAATGTCAATATAGGCGATGCATGTAATCAATTTATCATATGTTGGCTTCAGAATAATGAAATGCAAATACACACATAAGGAGTGAATATTAATACATCCAATGATATTATTGTTTTCTAATGTTGTACGTGTTTTATTCATTTTTTAGTTTGATAGAATTTTTTCTTAGATTGAAATATTAGGATAATATGATAATTAAAGACGGATGCTTTGAGCATAATCAGAAAGCCCGGAATGAGTTTGAAAATTATTGTTAATCAAATATGGGTTATTACCTGCTGTTAACAGAGGTTGCAAGACAAATTCATACAAAATTAGGCAAGCTGATATGAAAGAAAAACCGAGGGCCTTCGTATGAAATTGTTATCTGAAAAAAAAAAATTCAAATCACCATCTAAATGGGAAGATGGGAATGTATTCCATTATATAAAAGGCTAATATGTTTTCTTTATGATATCATTATACTTAAGAACGCATTGCAATATCACAAATCCGAAACAAATTAAGTGATGACAATTTTCTGATAAACCTAATCTTGTTAGACTTTTGCATCTTTGGCAACATGGGATGTAAATTATTGACAAAATTGGGCATTTTTATTTCTAAGATGTACCGATTAGTCTTTTCTACATGAATCTTCATCCCGAAGTTTTATTGATTCTATTCAACAATAAGGCCTATATATTTTCTGTATATCTGACCATAACGTAAATGTACCTTATGACATGACATTAATTAATGCATGTCCCCATTTTCCATATGTTAATAAGATGTTGAGTGATTTATGAACTGAAAACTTCAGACTCTTTGACTTATTCTAGTGAAAAAATGATACCACTAATAACAACACACATAAAAAAGTAAAAAGAAAGCTAAGATAAATATATTCAAACTTATTCTCTTTTCACTTTTTATCATTTGTATTTTCTAAAAAAAATTCAATTTTCACATCAAATGATGCTTTGTTTGAATTTAAAATTGAGTTATCATTCACTTATCACACCAACTGCTCAAGGAAAGCAAGCAAAGCAAAACCATAGACCAAGGTATAGCATTTCCATTATTCATTAATTTTAATACTAGTTAACACCTTTAAATTATTTAATTTTTACCTCTGCATTATTTACTTACGTAATTCTTACCTTTACGTTCATTATTTTTCATTTGTATTTTTTGGTATTAATATATTGATTGAATTAATTCATATCTATTAAGTAAATAATATTTTTTCTATTTGTCTTGTAATCGTTTTCATTTATGATATTAAAAAAGAATTTTTTCAAAATCGCAAACATCTTGAATGCAATAACCAAGAGTATACATTCAATAAATTTTAAATAAAAAAGTACAACTCATATGGGCCGGGGTACATAGATTTATTCAGTTCTATTGTTTAACAATAGAAATGACATTAATATATAGAAATCATTTGGCAAACTGTAAGATACAAAAAAAGTTTTATAGTTAGGAAATGGCAAACATTGAATATTGCAACGTTTGACATGCCATATGCACACCCTAATTTATATAAATTTGAGTTAATGTAATCAATATTTAACTTTACAGAACCCAGAGAGTACCAGTCATGTGCCATTTTTAAAGGCCTCGTTTGATAAAGCTTTATACATGATTGATGATAAGTCTTGCAGAAGGCGGGGAATTGATTTGGTTTAAATTGCAACCCAGACAAATTTTCTCGGGTGAAAAGATGGACTCTATCAGGTAAGTTCGTGGCAAACGCCAGGGAGTGGTTTGGATATTTTTTTTCTCTGCATACGTCTTCAGATTTAAGTTAGAATGTATGCATTAAAATGTATGGTGCCTGCATAATGCTATATGAAACAAGAACTGTTGAAAAGTGGTCGCATTTGATAAAGAAAAAATCATCTTCAAGTATGAAACACATGCGCGGATCCAGAAAATTTTTCCAGGGGGGGGTCCGAAGGATAATTGTGTTTGCCAGGGGGGGTCCGAGGCATATTTTTGCGATAATTTTACTATGTAAATGTAATAAATTTTCATTTTCCAGGGGGGGTCGGGACCCCCCCGACCCCCCCTCTAGATCCGCGCATGAAACAGTTTGTTTATGATAAAAAAAATTGACATTTCATTTCTGCAAAAAGGACAAATTCATCTATGCCTTTTCGTCCAACGTTCAATTTGTAATGCACAAAGTATTTGTTCCAGATCTACTTTATAATCATACATTTGAAGCATGGATAATTGCATTTTAATGCATAGATATACATGTACAAAATTTTTACAAGAGCATTTAAAGACGGTGTTTCATTAAGCATCTGTGACCAAGATTCTGGAGATCTCAGTATGCATTTTGCATTGAAAATCATTAATCATTGCGTCACCAGCTGTATGGAGCCAATGAATAATTGTTCGGTAATATTATTCAATTAGGATGAAGACCCTCGTTATGGTTTTGTGTCTGGTCCCTCCAGCCATGGCCTTGCATGGACGAATCCATGTCACCAAGCCCGTGAGAGTGAGGTCATTGCAACTAGACCATCTTCTGATAGATAGGCAATCACGGGCCAACCAGGTATACAGTGCCCAGGTTCTACCCCCTAAACCTATGCTGTCAAATCTGAATATGGCCTTCGGTGATTTAAATCCAGCACTGATGACAGAGTCTTTGACTGTACCAATTCCTCATCCTGAAGAAACACCGACAAATATGGACGGTATGGGGCAAATGATGCAAGCTATGATAGAAGAAACAATGTCATTATTGGGTCCACCGGCAACAATACCTATCGGTAAGTTTGAAACTTCATTTTATCTGATATTTTGTATCTAAAAAAAAATCAACTACAGTCAATTTAATAAATAATAGAAAAATACGTAAGTCGACCGTTTTTGTTGTTGTTTTTTTTTGGGGGGGGGGGATGCTGAAAGGTATAAGACCAAATTCCTTCATTTCTGTTTCAGAAACAAATAACACTGGTGGTGGACAGCCCTTCTATCACACCGTAGGTCAAAATACCCCAGTGAAATTTCACTACAGTTTTTCTCGTCAAAACGATGAGGAAATGGTTGCAATGCTAAGCGATCGGGCCCACGCATTGTCTTCAATATGTAAAAGCACGGCAAAAATGTATGTATCTAAATCTTAATATTTCATAGCTACATTCGAATGAAGTCTATTATTTTATCATTTCAAACACGTTTAATAGTTTAAATAGTAGCAATTTTGGGTTAAATTAGGATGGACGCCAGAAACGCCGCAGAGGTTCGGACACTAATAGATCATCCGAGCCACCAAGACATGCTGAGACAAGAATTCACTCCATTTTGTTACGAAATTCAACAATGTGATTCAGAGCGAAAATATAGACTCGCCAGCGGTGCTTGCAATAACCTGGACGCACCTTTATATGGAAAAGCTTTCACACCATTTAGGCGAATCGTAGCATCTGCATACGACGATGGTATATTTATTGATAAATAACAATATGTGACATGAGACTCCTCTTTTAATGTAAGATTTGAAAATCTTATATTATAAACATTATCTTATTTTGTAGAGAATGATTTCTACAAAATATTTTTATTCTTAACCAAACAATAGGTGTAGAGGCGCCAAGGACACGAAGTGTACTAGGAGGTATGTTACCGAGCGCTCGTGACGTCAGCAATGCCGTCCACCAAGAAACCGTTAATAGCGTTAACTCTCAGCTTACCCCGTATGTGACCACGTTTGGCCAGTTTCTAGACCATGATTTTACAAGCACACCATTAATGCAAGGTAAACAACGAATAGCGTTTCATTGCAACTTCATACTTCTTATAATATGGCTGTTATATCATCGGATTAACATAGATGCAATAAGGCTCTAATTCTTGCAAATGACTTCTTGTACCAATGACCTGGTTAGAGAATAATTAAAAATGAGGCTTTGATTCTTGACATGTATGAGTCGATATTGAAATGACCTTTATTTGTCATGCCAAAATATAATAAACTTGTCTATACATAAAAAGAGATTTTCAGATGCATGTTTAACGGTGTTTATAAAGACACCAAAACTTATGAACTAACATTTGGTACAATATGTAAGCGAGCGACATATTACATGTTATGAAAATAACACCAATTGCAACTATAATGGGTCAAAAATATAGAATTGATAAGTATGAGGATCTCCAACTGGTACATTGTAGATGTTAAAAATCAATGTTTTTATTGTTTTCTTTAGATGAAAATGGAAATATAATTCAGGACTGTTGCTCTTCTCCAGAAAGGTACGAATCAATTTGTCACAGTAGTTTTTTAGTGTCATCCTGATAAAGGCCATTGTATGCGGTAATTAATTCAATTTTGTCCCATTTTATTGTAGGTTTGAGTGTTTCAGTATATCTGTTTCGGCCAACGATCCACACTTTAGAGACCCTACAAAGAAATGTATGACTGTTATACGATCAGATGCCGCACCACCCTTAGATTGCTCAACAGGTATATATTCTAATTCCTTTAAGACCCACAATATTACGGTATCTGAGTATATGCTAACTGTACATAAATTTAGAAATGAAAAAAATTCCTTTATGAAATTAAAATATCTTTGTTCTGTTGTTGCAGGCATTCGTCAACAACAAAACCAGAGGTCTTCCTTCATCGATGGTACTATGATTTATGGATTTAATAAAGCCAAAGAAGATTCATTAAGAAGTGGAGAATTAGGTACTTGTTCTTATGTTATTTATTTCCTTTTTTGTACACGTATATTCACAAATAAAATATTTGTGCTTGACAAAAACACATATATAAAAGCGATGGCGCCTGTATTGAAATAAAATGTGTTCATAACAGGTTTTCTAAAGGTAAGCGATGACTACCCCCACACTCGTGGTATGATGCCAAAAACTGGTGAAAATACCTGTAATATCCAAATGGAAGACAACCAGGCTCCAGAAATGCAACACTGTTTTGACGCTGGTATGGTTTGAATTTCAATTTCATTTGTCTTGCTTTTATAAGCGGATACCGGTATTAATTTTTTTATTTAAGAACAAAAATACAAATAATCAAAAGAATACAAAAATAGACGCCTTTCGAAATGTTATTTCAGTTTTAAATTTATGAAAACTCCCTCTTTCAATACAACTTACACATTTTTGATTATTTGAGAACATGGAATGATTATACAAGAAATTTCAAAACAAAATCATTTCATACCAATGCTAATTAATAATTCCTATAAACTCCGAAGCTTTTTAACTTTCACTTTATCTTTTTCCTTAATTAGGAGACCACAGGCATACAGAGAATCCTCTTTTAACTGTTATACACACGGCTTTTCTTCGCCGTCACAATCTCATTGCTACACTGCTTAGAGAAGACTTTGGTGTTCTTGATGACGAGATGTTGTTCCAAGAGGCCAAGCGCATGGTTATTGCTGAATTGCAACATATTACTTATAAGGAATTTCTCCCAATTGTTTTAAATAACGATATAATGAGACGGTTCAATTTAAGGATTTACAAACCAGCCCACGACAACGTGTACAATTCTTCCACTGATCCACGAATCATTAACGCCTTTGCCACAGCAGTCTTCAGATTTGGTCACACATTGGTGCGGCAAATTGTTGGTACAGACAATGGGAACTCTATTTTTGTCGACAGTCTCTTTAAGCACTTTGATCGACCCCGGATGACTCTATCGTCAAATGGGTACGGACACGAGTACATGGCAAACTGGAAATCCAGAACGGGTACGTCCCAACCTGACGGCTTCATTGTAGATGCTATTCGGAACAGATTGTTTGAATCAGAATCGGAAATGGCAAGTGGAGCGACCAAGAGCTTTGATCTTGCAGCACTGAATATACAAAGGGGCAGAGATCACGGCCTTCCAGGTTACACTGTTTACAGGGAATGGTGTGGACTTTCCCCGGTCCGCCACTTTGGGACGTGGAACCTCGGACTAGTTGATCACGATAGTAGAGCCGCAGCAAATCTTCGTTCTATATACAGGTCAGAAAATTTCAAATTCAGGAGAAAACTCTTTTTTACGAAGATTTTCAAACGAGAATTAATATGTATAATGTTTTGTTTAGACACCCGGATGATATTGACCTCTTTGCGGGAGGTCTATCAGAGAGAAGACTTCCAGGTGCTTTGCTGGGTCCTACCTTTTCCTGCATACTTGCTTTCCAGTTCCAAGTTCTGAAAACAGGGGACAGGTTTTGGTATGAGAATCCACACCCAGTCCATGGGTTTTCCGCAGGTAAACTACTCATTATAAGTACATTCGTAATGCACATGAAATCAAATTAGATTCGATGGCTTTAGGATCTAGACTGAAACAGTGTAAAAAATTTAATTTAGCTGCTCAAAGATCATTGATAATATTCGAAAAATTTCCCAACACATTGAACGTATATGTAAGAGCTAAATTGTATGCACATATGCTGCAGGAATAGAAAGTTTATTAATTATTTTATTTAAATCTTAAGTTTTAAGTTCCTCTTGCAAAACATTAAAATATTAACTGGTTAATAATAAATGTTTTGCAACGACAATATTTGTAGTTGAAATATATAATACAATTATTGTGAGCAGAAACATGCATATGAGACAAGAACTCAGTAGATTGAAGAATCTTACTAATATAGATACTAGTAGACAACTAAGAAATGAGAATTGATTAAAAACTTTTATTTTTCGTATCAATATCCGTTTCAAGCTATTGTCAGTAAGAAACACAAAGCAGAAAGTTAGAGGACTAAATAAAATAAAAAGAAAACGATTAAAGTATTGTTTACTGAATAATGTTAAAAGTCATAGAACAAACTGATATTAAAAATGAATAACCCTGACAAAATGTGCTTGGAAATGAATTTTAATCTAATTACAGACCAATTAAAAGAATTGAAGAAAGTGACACTTGCAAAGATTATTTGTTCCACTGCTGATGAGAAACATATCATGACAATGCAACCTAAATTAATGGCTAGAACACAACAAACGTAAGAACAGGCAAAGATATATATATATATATATATATATATATATATATATATATATATATATATATATATATATATATATATATATATATAAGAGAGAGAGAGTGAGAGATTATTATTTCTGTAAATGCTTAAAGGGGCATGGTCACGTTTTTGGTCAAAAATTATTTTTAGTAAGGCATTTTTAATAGGCAACCAAAATTTGAGTGTCATTTGATGAGTCATAAGCGAGTTACAGAGCGTACAATTTTTTGCTATGTAAACAAAGCGTGTGTTTACATTTTGAATGTTGTGAAAATTCAGTTTTAGACCTAAAATGAATGTATTAGTCGTCAGGAACTGTTTATTTATGCTTAAAATGAATAATAAGATAGACAAACCAGCTTTAAAAAGATTTTGTACTGGTATATTGAACCTATTTAAACAAAAACAGGGCATGAGCCTTCTTTACATGACGAAGAATTGTAAGCCCTGTATCTTGCTTAATTAAAACTCAACGACTGGCACCCAAATTTCATTTGATCATTAGAAATGTATTCCTAAAGCATTGCAAATAATAAAAACAGAAAAATAAAATTCGACCAAAATCGTGACCATGCCCCTTTAAGATTCTAGCAAAATTGTTCACCAAATTGCAATTTTATAATTCTTCCGTAACGAATTCACAGTTTCATTCTTTATATGGCCATGTATTTGATTTAATAATTGACGAGAAAGAGAGAAAAGGGAAATAAAAGAGGAAGAGAAATTTCAGTTTAAGAGATAATTTACTGTTTTCAATTATCTCTGAAATATATATGTATGAAATTACTAAATATGTTGGTGAAATAGACTCTACAGATAAAAGTTTGGCTTAAAAAACCAGAAAAACTACAGTACCATAACTTGTACTAATTTGTTCAATGTGGTCATCCGTTGTATTGTAGAAACCCAGCAGTGTCATGTAGAAGGATACTAGGAGGTCATGCTCTTGGTTATCATATTGATGTGTTTGGAACTAACTTTCCTGAAATGAGAACTCTAAATATGAATATGAGACCACTACCAGCGTTCAGAGGAAGAAAGACCATTTATCCTATCAACCCTACTTTACAGTATCTTTTCAGAACCAAGCCAACAATAAAATCTTTCGGAAGAAGAAGGATTATATATGGACCAACTAAACTCAAATACAAACGACGGATTTTACTAAAAAAGAGGAAACCGTTGTATTTTTAACCCATTGTTACTTAGGAAATCATTTCATCATTACACCTTGCAAAACCATACTCACCAATCCCATAACACAAATTGAAATTTGTGTTGTGTAATGAAATAAAAATGAGCTATAAATTTTCGATTTGTCCCAGAACAACTCGAACAAAATTGATGTGCAGAGCTTTGATGCCTTGAAATAAGCTATATAAAATTCATGCACACTATGTTAGGCCGCAAGACATATTTAGAATTTGTACTGTGCTGTATGTATTCTAAAGCCTTAAATAAATTGCGAAGATATATCTCTAATATGCTTAATATCATTAGTTTTGGACCTCACTACGCAATGTTTTAACACTTTTTAAAAATCCTATACTCTTCACGTTAATTTGTGCAGATAGAATTTTGTTTACGTAATCAGTCTAGTTTTTTAGTAGGTATGAATTTATTTTTGCAACATTAAATGAAATATTTAAACGTTTTATAAATTCATATGTGTTTTTATGTATAAGAAATTGAAATAAAAACTATTAATGCAGAAAAGATTGAATTCTTATTTGTCTTTAAATAATTCACATTCAAAATCTGTATTTTGATTGTATTGGTTAAAGAAATACATGTAGTTAAAAGCTTTCACAGATAATCTTTATGTAAGAATTATTTTATTTACTAAGTATATATAAAGAACCAAAAAGAATTCAGCAATAGACACTTATTTTATTTATACATGTACTATATAAGCAACCTGCAGATAATGTGATTTGATATAAAATGAGTTGGTGCATATTCTTTTGTCTGAATGAATGTTTATTGAACACTTTATACGTATGACATACTTTTGTCAAGCGAAAAAGTGATTAAATTAAATAACTCTTAAAAAACGGTGTCAACAAAACTGCAAATGATTTTCCTAATTTTGAAATAGATAGACGTTTGAATAGCAATACTATATTTTTGTTTATAGAATGTTTTTAGCTCACCTAAGCTGAAAGCTCAAGTGAGCTATTCTGATCACATTTTGTCCGTCGTCCGTCCGTCCGTCTGTCTGTAAACTTTTCACATTTTGAACTTCTTCTCTAAAACCACTTTTCCAATTTCAACCAAATTTGGCACAAAGCATCCCTATAGAAAGATAATTATAAATTGCAGAAATGAAAGACTGATCTTTATCTAAAACGGAGAAAACCTCAAAACTGTAGAAAAAGGGGGGTGCATTTTAAAAAATCTTCTTCTCAAGAACTATTGAGTCGAATTCAACGTAATTTTGCATAAATAATCCTTATGGAAAGGAAAATATAAATTGCAAAAATTATCGGCAAATTCTGTTTCAATTTTGAGTAAGTTACGAAAATTAAAATAAAGATAATCGCGGTCAATCAGTTTATAACTTCGGGTTCGGTATTCCATATCGAAAACGAAAGTTCTTTATATAAAGCAGCCATGTTTGAATGTTGACGCATGACAAACGCGTCAAACTGACAAAGATGTATTTGCTTGTTGTGCAACAATTTTACCTGCTAAGGTATACTTGAAACATGCTAAACATATTTGTGCCGATTTCGTGAAGTGAATTGAGGTTAAATCTTTCAACGCGTTTACATTTTCATTCGTGACCATGGTTTTACGTTGTTTTGAATTTCGTTTGTGCATTGTAACTTGAGAGGAAATATCGCCTGTATTTTGGAATTTTTATCGGATCAAATATAGACTTTAGTAAATCAGACAGTTAATTGTTTACCTTTGCAAAATGAGCAAAATCTGATGCACTAACAACATATTATATTATAAATAATATACATTCTACTGGTCATTCGTTACGATCTCTACGTAATGGTTGATTATAATGCAACGTGCTTTGTTAAGATGCTGTGCATTTTCAGTCTAACGGAGATTGTTTTTGCTGCTAGAAATATATAGGTATATATATTATGATAAAAAAAAAATTGTGCTCTTTCTTTGCTTTAGTGCAGGTTTCTTCTGTTTTAATTGTTTACAATTTTCTCTTTACATACCATATTCAGCTGTAGCAAGTTTCGAATTATTAGCAAGGTACAGAGTTTTGCTCACAGAACTGAGGCCATGCTTTTGTTCATTCTGAATAGGAAATACCAAGTTTAAAAATCTTAAGATGAATGTAATTAACTCTTGTGAACAAAAGATTGACTCGAACCAAGCAGAACTGTATCTTGCTTATAATTCTTCGAGTGACGCTGTAATTTCGATTTATCCCTAGAAATGTCTCACTAAACGTTAAATACTTGACTGTAAAGAAAAATTAGAAGGATGATATGCTGTAACAACGTTTTGGAGCCCTCTCCTTATACGATGAATCTACACCAACTTTGTTGGTTTTTCAGACACAATTAAATAAAAACGATCTCTTTAAAACAGTTTAAAACATTGCTGTTACGGGGATAAATGTATTGTCGCTATTCCTATCAAAAAAATTACAGTGGAAAATCATCTTGATTTGTAGCCATTTGTTAATGTTGATTTTGGATAAAGATGAAAATAAAGGATGGGCCTTAGTAAAATAGAGTAATATGCCTGTCAATACATTGCAGTCTGGGGCTTATTTAGGGGGGGGGGGGGGGGATAGACCTTTTCAGAAATCTTAAGAAGCAAACAAGAAAAAGATTTTGAATATGGCTATGTCTGACTTTGCCCCAAAAAAGTGTGGGTGGGGACCCCCCCCCCCTTCCACCCAGTTTCGACGCCTATGCATTGATTATACATGTAATAGCTCTTTAACATATCACATGATAACATTTTTCAATCGAGTGTATTCATCGATCAAACGAATAAGGTTATAAAACCTCGCACGACTTCACGCCTGGTAAACAACAATAGTTTAAAATGTGGAAGACCAATCAAATTTTTGTATGTTCTTAATTTGAGCGCCTTGATGTTTTTTTCTTCCACATGTAGGAATTTTTTTTTAATAAAATACAATAACTAGCTAGTACAATGTAGTTGAAGATGAATATGTACCTATATATATATGCATATTCTCATATAAAATTTGATCGTTTTACAGTGAGGGGGCAGAACTAAACTAAAGGGAATTGGAGTTAACAGTGTATCCTTACCAAAAATTTAGTTTTATATCTTGCATAGGATCTTATTTTTGGTAAAAATGGTATTTCATAAGGGTACATTGTCAAAGATTAAGTGTAGGAAAATAAGTGTAAAATTTGGATACAAATTATTTTATGGTATTCTTTTTTTTGTTTTTTTACTGAGGGGGCATATGGCACAATATCCTTTGTACACTCATATAAAGCCATTGTTGCTCAGGTGAGCGATGTGGCCCCATGGGCCTCTTTGTTTTCTCTTATTGTTTGTATTTCAGCTTGGTCAATAAATTTTATATTTACATAAGTTAAATTACAAATTGAATCAATTTGTAATTAAGCCACAATCACATTTATTTCAATATTTGTCAATTTGACCATACATGACCATATCTCCGCAAAATTTGTAAATTAAGTGCTTGTTATGAAACTGGGGATGAATTTCGCTATCTTTTCAAATGTACTGATGATGGTTATGTGTATCAAATTCAATGATTATGCATCTATCAAAATATATCACATCCAAATGTTCTAAAATCTGAAACCCGTTCAATGTCACAAACAAAAATCAACTTATCAATATTTGTAAACTATTAGATACTATATTTGAGAGAGTTAGCTCTCTTGGTAAACTTATAACAATTACACTATAACTTCAGTTATCAGAATAAAGTTCATTGTCATTGCGTCAAATATAAACGTTGTGGGTCATAAATCAGCTTTTTCTGAAAAAATAATGCATTACTTTATCTAGCTTTGTTGAAAAAATAACCATTGATTCTTTTTCTTAGATAGGTACACGATAAGTTTCATAAGAGAACAATGAATGATCTTGTAAGATTAATTCATTTTGTGTCCTCCATTCTACATGTATGTAGTAGAGTTTAATTGCAACCGGTACATTATTGTTCTACATACGTGAATAAATCAACATTATATTTTAATATGTAAGAAAACCTGTGCTATAAATAAACGAAAAAAAAGAATATATGACAAATTGCCCTATGCATCATTGCTAATTTAAGTACAAAACCAATAGCATATACAAACAAGTAAGGAAAGCGAGGACATACCAAACATAAACAGCCGTAAACGGCTTATTTGGTCAATTGCTTAAAAGTGTAACAGTTCAAATTAATAAATTACCAGACGAAATTAATACTGTTTGCAAACAACTACTAGACTCATTAGAAGGATTTTTTTAGAGCTAACCTATTTTACATTCATATCAAAAAAGGCCTGTTCTTTATATTATTACCGACAGAACTACATGTACCTATATGAATTATATAAATGTAATGCCTCATTGAAAAATCAATATCTGGATGATCAGCTTTCAATCGTTTCTTTTATACAACTTTAGAAAGTACAATTTGGCCCTTACAGTCAATTAGTATATAATAATAATTACTATAATTACAAGTCTACAATATTTAGACTATGTTACCATTGAGTCTAAAATGGGGGGGGGGGGGGGGGGAGGTTGTAACCTTTGGTCAAGTGTTCCACAGTTTGTTAGAATAACAAACATTGCTGTAAAATTATAATTGACAAATTAAACATTTTTAAGAGCATAAACTATCGTGGAATGAAGTTAATTATGAGTATTCTACATAGCTATACACGTATTTTCTAAACCGTGTTAAATTATGCTGATTTTAAGTGTTCAAAACGGTACCATAAAGACCACGGATAGTAAATGAAATAAGATTAAGTTTGTAACGTCCTTTTGCTCCTGTTAATAGCAGTACAATAATAAACTCCTTAAAATCTAATTTGGGTTATTTGTTTTCACAAAAACGCATCCAAGCTTCTGGCTCCTGTAAAATAGCATACTTAAAGACCAAAACCTGAAAACAATTGAATATATATTTCAACATGGATTGCCCGAGGTATTTTTATAGAATTTATTCCATGAAAAGAAATGCAATTCTTAGGGTATGCATAACTATTAGTCAAATTTGTTTTTGTATTTTTTACAATTATAATGATGACCGGAATGCATGACTTAATGAAGATTGAGTGACAATTCATTGTTTTCGTTAACCAATTTACAATGTATAAATAACTTACGTAATAAGACTTTAAATTAAAAAAAATATAAGAAATGCAAATATTTTCCCAAACTCATCAAATAAGTTTTTATTCAGTCGTTGATTGCCTCTCACTTACTCCTAAGGAACTATCCTAAATATTCTGGAATTCATGACATGCTATTTAAACTCACCATTCAAAAAGAGGCCCTGTAAATATGAAATTATTTGTTCAGCTTGTTTTTGTTTTAAAAAAAATCAGTGCTTGAATATGATGTCGACAATTTTTTTTATCACCCATAGTTTATTTTCCTTCATCACTACATCACTATCAAAAGCAATACACGAAGTTCTGATGTTCAGAATAGGAATTTATGACTAAAATGTATTTTCTTTTATAAATTTTAAGAAAATCTGGTTCTGTTATCACATTCATATCATATTCACAATATATATATTCATGTAAATTTGTGAATTTGTTTTTTTCTAATTTGGATTTTCCATTACAAAAAAATCAAGTGGTAGTCAACTGATAAAATAAAAATTATGAAATTAATCTTTGTCTTTTTTAAGAAAAATGAGACAAAAAAATTAATTTTAGTTACTAATTTACACCTTTTTATCAAATACTTTTTTTCAAATCCCATAATCAAATATATATTTCAAATAAAGAAAAACAAAGCGCAAATTTTAAGCAAATATGTTATCATTATTATCTTAAACAATTAATTTGTAAGTTGGACAAGTTAGAAAGTTTTTGAATTCTTACATAAAATTCTTCTTCCAAAAGCCCCTGCATCTATATATATTTTTGACTTAACTGCTGTTTAGATTGTTCATTAATTTTTCTGTCTATAATTGATCAATGAGAGAGGCGGTCCATTACATGCTAAGATGCTTTTTGAATAAATAGGTCCGAAAATTAATTATCCCTGGCCATACTTTAATGAGTTCTTCGTTACAAACAGGTAATTGATTCATTATATGTAGATGTATATCTAAAATTTAAGTTCTGATGACTTGGAAATTCAATGCAACTTTAATTAGGAAAGCAACAAAGGTAAATAATTGAAACAGTTTTTGAAAACAAAATTTCTAGTTTTAGTATTATGCTTAAGAATAAATATCATAGAGATAACTTAATATTTTTCACGCCTATTTTAACTTTGATTTTGTTTGATAAAAATACTGTACTATCAACTTACATTTTGATTGCTCCATGATTTAACAAAGAAGAATGTTAATACGACTACAGTATTCTAAACGAAATAACTTTCGTTCAATAAAACTCTTGCGTATCAGTTGCAAGTATTAATAAAGTAATATCAACTGTTTTGAAGATTGAAAGTTCATAGATACTGGCCGAATGATTGAATTTTGATGATTTAGCAGACATCGTATTTCGATGAAGGCTTGATTTTTTAAATCGACTTAACTACGAATTCCACATTAACTCCATATTAATCAAATATTCATGAGACCACATTTATAGTTTTACTCTTTGTGATTGTAAGGTTTTGCTTCGCAATCGTTTATATCAACTATCTTAAAATTCTTATTTTTTTGCAGTTTTTCATTAAATAACCACCAAACAGGGAACAAGTTCATGTTTACGCACCATGCTATTTCTTTTTATTTAGGATGGCTATCAACGTTTTTTGTCTTTGTGCACTAGCCTTGTTTGTTGTCACGCTTGGTCAAAACCCGGAGGAAAATAAAGATTTAACCCCACGCGAGCTTCTTAAGAATACACATACCCAACATGAGCACTTTGCCAAAACAATGATGTTACCATTACTGGAAAAATTAACTAAAACGCCTACACTGATGTCGAAAATACAAAGTAAAGGGATGGCAATGAAAGCATCACATGGAACAGAATCTGAATTTCATCTGAACTATGAAAAAATACGTTCAAATATAGCTTCAATGAAAGTAAAACACTCTGCGAAATCCGAATTTGAACTGAAACCCAATTTCCCGTCTGCATCTGTTGCCAAGTCTTCTGCTGCTCAGATTGCCGATTCATCTTCTGCAGATACAACCCCTAATACAACGCCTAAGCCTAAAGAAGATGTGAGTTCTTCCACTGAAAATGATGACTCTACCAAACGAAGTGATACTAACCCTTCTGAAAAAGCTAATGAAACCTCAAAGCCAAAGACAGAAAGTTCCTCTTCCGAAACAAAGAACATGCAGTCCAACAAAAATGCTAATAAATCCTCTGAGCCAAAGAGTAAAAATTCCTCTTCTGAAAAAGTTGATAAAACTTCTACGCCAATGAAAAGTAGTTCATCTAAAAAAGATACATCTCCGTCCGTTGAAAAAGATGACTCTTTGTCCCAGGTTAACAATTCCCCTCATAAACACACACTACACATTGTAATAACACATGTGTTTCATTCATCCCTACCACAAGGGGCCAGGATATTTGACGTAGCGATTCCAGTCCAGACCACAGATTATGACACAAATCTACCATACGTGAGAACGAGCAAACAATTTAAAAGTAATACAAATTTTAAAGAAGCATCAAGGGGAATGAATAAGGTGAGTATGGCATGCATAATTAACAAAAAATGAGCTCAACACAATTTAAATTGAATAAACTATGTTTATGTAATGTATAGTTAACAAATTGTTAACTACATAGAGCTAGATAGATATTAAACGGATGAAAACTATAACTAACAAATATTAATGACAGTTCAAATGTCCAAAAATAAATTTATTTGATCAAAAATGAATTGAAAAATATTTTATCGTAGTATCCTTAAGCAAATGTCTTAGCCTTTTCTTTTTTTGTAACGCTTACACGTACGTGTAAAACTGAGCTCCATATCAAATCAAATCAAATGAGACATTTTCTATGAAGTCATATCCCCGGACCAAATCAATTATTAAAGGTTACTCATTATTGAAAAGAACGCATTGGGATGATTATTGATACGATTAAACTGTTGCTTGTACAAACATCTAACAAATAACTAATCAGAAAAAACCAAAATGTTCTCCTCAAGTACATGTCAATCCGTGTACTTCGATTCAATAATTTGATATATTTAATTTTTAATTATTAGATAGGGACACGATGGAACACTTTTGGAATAGCGTGAAACTTACCATGAAATTCATTCCTAGCACATAAACTGCTGCGTTAAGAAAAAAAAAATGAAAAGTTTTGATTTTTTTTTAGTAGTGATCGAATCGACAAAAGAAATTTTAGTTGATGATCGCCGAGAACGAGCGATTGTCGAGTACTTGAATACTGAGGAATCATCATTCGTTGGGAACCAATGTTCTTGGCTTTCGTGGATAACCCTTGCCAAAGAATTTTCATTCCCGCAAGCATTTGTTTTAAATCTATCAAAATTATCCCAGCTTTCTACCAACAAAATTACGTCTCCACGATCAGGAAAAAACTGGCTGCCCACGAATATTGACCCCCCACGAATAAAAATTGAAATGAAAATTAAAAACAAAAGATTTCACAGTACTTGTTGACATCCTAAATACATGTTATAATAATTGACAAATGTGAAAAAGTTAACGATAGAAAACTAAAGTCAAAATTTATTGCCATTAACTAGTAATTCACACTTGTAACTTCAAATTCTTGAATCTTAGTCGGTTTACTGATGGTGTCAGTTTTTAATCTCGAGATACGAATCTGACGTTGCGCACTAAACTTTGTTTAACATAATTTTTATTGTTTAATATTGTTTAGAGTCATAAATATAGTTTCCTAGAAAATTGTGCATAACCATTATTTAAAATAACATGTTCTGACATAAACCTGTGTTTCTGAAATGTAAATCTGTCTTCACTTTGTTAATTTCTTTTTAAATCGGCGCCTTGAATGTCTATAAACTATGGTTTATAAACCATAAAACATAAATTGTCGATTGTAGTTCGGATTTGCAGACTGTAATATACGAATTGTAAAACAGTTTTAATTTGTAAAACCATTTTTTGTGTGGTTATTCCTTTGATAGTTATGACCTGTAATTAGATGTTACTTTAATAACTCAGTACCACATAATATATTTGGGCATACATATATTTTAACAGATGCAATTAATTAGAAATACAAATGTATATAGACAGTAGAATTAAATTATGCTCCATTTGAAGTTGATGCAAGATTTCAAATTTCTGTCCATTAATATTAACATAATTACATGTTGTTTATGACTAATACTACATTAGACTTAAAGAATTGAAAAAGCGGAATTGTCAATCCGTTATTATTTGATAAATAATTTGTTTTTAACTACTGGACCAAAGTAAAACTATCTCAAAACAAAATGTTTTGTCCCACCAATTACAGAAATCAGCAATCAGTCGTTTAGTTAAAACTACTGCTAAACTGTCGATTTGGTTTTATCAAGGCATGCTGAAATTCATTGGTGTAAAAGTTTAAATAACCTTGATACTGTTTAAAGAAAATGTCTTTGTTTAAATGCATTAAAATATGTATGTCTTCTTTCAGCGAAATATTTTACCGGTCATCCAAGAAGAACAGCATGACTCCTTCCGAACAATAAGACAGTCCGTTGATGTGTTTATATGCCGCTGCTCTTTGGAACAGCCACACTGTTGCCAATATTAACCATAACCAAAATTGTAACAATAAGAAGTCTATAAATTATCTATGAATAAAATATAACAAATAACAAATTTACAATGTAACAGTGAATAAAAAGAACAATTAACATACGACAAAATATCGTCTGTTCTGTTTTGATTCAGATCTTAGTTCATTTTTCACAACTATTATAATAACAATTAATTTCCTTTTATCACTTAAGTTTTACTTATCAATGAGTTCATGGATAGCCTCCAAAAAGAAAGCACAAAGATCGATTTTTGAAAATGGGGGGGGGGGGGGCAGATAGAGCCAGGAAGCCCCCTGATGCTACATGTTGATATTTCATCTGATTATGTTTCTTGGTATCCTAATGTGTGCTTAAATAAAACAAAAATTAAATACAGCTCGCTTGATACTTTTTTTATCGTTAGTTAAAGTGAGGTAGTTATTAGGTAACAAGAAACCCTTTCACGTTGGGGACTTTTCCAGCAGTGAAAAAAGACGTTATGCTGATGTACAGATTATTCAAAATGCTGACTGTGGTCCATTCAAAGAGTTCTGTTGCATATTTACGACTGGGGCTTTTGAAGTTCATGGTTATGCGTGTTGTTTCATAATGGGACATTCTTTATACTTTTTTTTTATAATATTCAAATGAGTTTGAAACAAAAATCTAATTGATTTGTTTTTTTTTTAATTTTTTAATGTTTTCTCGTGAGGAGTTACTTGAAATCGTAGTCTTTCTAATGGGTTCATTAATTTGCAAATTCGTTTAGTGAAAGTGGACATGATATTTGAGTATTACCGGAGATATTTACAACAGCAAGGAAGGACTACATGTCGTTGGTTCTTTTTCAGATTAAATCAGGTTTGTTCACGACAGAAGAAACAATCTGTCATTCATGCCCGAAACAATCTACAATGCCACACATTCAAAGCTTCACAACCTTCATTACCACACACACACACACACACACACACACACACACACACACACATATATATATATATATATATATATATATATATATATATATATATATATATATATATATATATAAAGGCAGAAAATTGTAAGTCCAATACATTTCCATAAAATGACTTAACATTATTATAATGGTGATAATCAACATAAATGTTTCCTTGCATGCTTAAAAAGTCAATGATTTGATTTAAAGTCAGCTTAGAAAAGAATCTCACTGACTTTGTAAGATGAAAATAAACGAAGTCATCAAAAAGCCGATAGAATTATGGAAGGCATGTCCTAATTACGTTTACTTAATAAAATAAGTAAAAACAATCATTAAAATGGGGTGCTTTTCTCCGAATTACAATGTTAATAAGACCACACTTCGTCTTCATGGTTATAATTAAGTACTTTGATCGGCTTGAAATGTAAAGGATCGTCACGGGCCAATAAAGTGTTAATTCAACTTGTTCATTGTAATAAACGGTTAAGTTTGCTGGGTTTTTTTTAAATTTTAAATGTTGAAATTATAGCATTCTTTGTTTAGCACCCATTTTCGTTGATTTTATTGTTGAGTGGATTCACAAAATCAAATGAATAACCAAATGAAAAAAAGGACATGTTTAGGTTAAACATTCAATATTAGATTAACGTATCCGTTTAGTTTTGTTTTACAAACTCTTTGAAAATTGATCTCCTCGAATACAGCTGAAAAAAAAGAGTATATTTTTTCCCCATAATTTGTTTATATTTATTGTAGAACTTAACTGCAAATAAATATCAATGATAATTTTACCATTTTTTAAAGGCGATTGTATAGTTGTCGCACGGAATTAATACTCTTGAAAACAATAAAAGATGCTGCATGTGACAAAAAAAAAATGGAAAAAGCAGATAAAAGATGAACTCACAAATGTTCTCAACTTAAAAAAGGCAATAAATTCAATAAAGAAATTTTTATTTTGATAAAATGTAGACAAAACCATTGACAGTGAAATATAACCACTGTGTGAGATTTTTGGTGGGTAACATGTACACCACTTCGTATTTTGGGGGAAATTCTTAGCACTTGAACTATCCTCTATTCTGTTAAATTGCTGCTACACGTTAGAAATATATATTGTTCTTAAAGGGGCATGGTCACGATTTTGGTCAAATTCTATTTTTATAATTTAATGCTTTAGATATACATTTCTAATGATAAAATGAAAGAAGAAGGTACAGTTTTCTTCAATATTTGCCCTAAAGTTCAAAAGTTGTTTAAATCTCATAAAAATACACATAAACCATCTTGAACATGTGTGTATATAAAGTACCAAGTTAAACACTTATTTTGTTTCAAAAAAAATTATGACTAAGATTTTGTCAAAAATGATGAAAATTGGAACATTTTCTCGTAGTTTATTGAAGAGGAAAATGTGTCCGCAGCCGTCGCCCACAACAAAATTAATATATTTTATGTGATATCACATGATAAAGCTATAATGTAAATTACATTGTGGGCGACAGCTGCGGTCATATTTTTCTATTCAAAAAAGCACTGAAGAACTGGTGTCTTCTGCTCAGTTTCATGAAAATAACAGGAAATTTCACTGTTTATGATGTCACAATTAATCTTGTGAAACTCTAATCAGGTAACTATTTATAGATTCTTTATTTATGGATATTCTTGTGTAAATAAACATAACATTTCAATTTTTTGTGATATTTTTAAAAATCACCCTAAAACAGGGCAAAATAGGACTGAAACTGTACCTAGTTCTTTGAGAGTCAGTCATTAGTTTATAGGCAAGATACAGACCTCACAATTCTTTGTAATGTAAACAAGGCTCGTGCCCTGGTTTTGTTTACATAGGTTCAATATACCAGTAAAAATCTTTTTCAAGCTGATTTGTCTATCTTCTTATTCATCTTAAGCATAAATAAACAGTTCATAACGTTTAACACATTAATTTAAGGTCTAGAATTGAACTTTTCACTTCCATATTCAAAATGTAAACAAAAGCATTGTTTCCATAGTAAAGAATTGTGAGCTCTGTAACTCGCTTGTAACGAATGACACTCAAAGAAGATGGGTGGATAAGGCGTGTAAAATGCCCATACATAGTCAGCAAGCTACTGAAAAATTAAAGTATCAATAAATCTGATATTTTTTTAAAGAAATCATTTAAAACTATATAAATTTAACAAATCGTTTATTTTTAACCCATGGATATGTTCAATACTTGGAATATGTTGACTCAAACAGGCCTATACGTATCAAATACTGTCATTTTTTAGAACTTCAAGGCATTTTCCTTTATAGAGTGGGTCTGTGCTCCATATTTTTCTCATAGTCTAAATAAGGGCTTTTGGAAAACAAACTGATTTCAATCAATAAAACGTATAGAGATGACCCACTGTACATTAAAAAAATCATAATATATTTGAATAGATTTAATGGGGGAAAAATAAATTCAAAATTGTATTTCACTACTAAACCGAATGGGCATTTCCGCCATCTTATTCCCCCATCTTCTTTTGGTTGCATTATAAAAAATGCCCTACTTAAGCATTGTAAACAGTAAATACGGAAAAATAATTTTTGACAAAAATCGTGACCATGCCCCTTTAAAAAATGTATTTATTATGATTCTAAGTTAGGCATCATAAAACGATCAATCCATACATGTACATCTGCACAAGCAATAAAAAATATTAGAAATTTAGAAAGTTGTTACTCAGACTCCAGAGGACGGGAAATTATTGTTCAAATTTTGAATTTCGCGAAGGCAAATCTTCGCAGATTGTCAGTTTTAAAGGTTCGTTTTGGTTTGCTACCTACAATGAATAATTACTTTTTTTTATAATTTGTTGAGGACGTCAATTCGTAGATAAAAAGTACCCACAAAATCCATAAGTTGAACCATAACTAATAAAAATGATTTTATAGTGGGTTTTTTTTATAAAGACGACATAGGTCTCCGCGTCATTTGTTCGGTCACTGAGATATCATATTATATCTTTCCCCGCTTCTCATATGAAACAAGAAATCACATTGACGCAAGCGTCAAATGGGCCGCAAAAAATATAATTGTTGTATGAATCAAATGGTTGTTTATAGAAAAACACACCAGAAAGAAGAAAATAAGAGTTGGTTATACTAATTTTTATGGTAAATTCTAATATACTTTCAGCAACTTGTTTTGAAGTTTAACATTTTACTATTATCATAAAGAATCGATTTGGTTACTGTAAGCATTTCTAACGGCAAGTGTATGATCATTGCCATAGTATGAAGTAATGGAGAACACATTGATTTGTACATTAATACAAAGTTCAACTCATCATTTGAAATTTCTCTTGGAAATTATATATTTCAAACCATTTTGGTTTTTTTGTTGTTGCATTGTATTGAATGAAAACTTAATGCATTACTTTTATATATGATTTCAAGAGACCTCATAATAAAATGAAAATGGATTAGTTCAAATTTTCCAGTCAATTCAAATTTTCATTTCTGTCATATTCTTGCGTAAATAATTGATATAATGATATTTTCTACCACATTTTACATGGAAATATACACGCAAAGTCATTTTATTTGACACGGCACATAGAAATTCAAATATATCATTTATATAAAATTGAATGACTTTCAGGTCTTTAGTATTTCAGGTCTTTAGTATGTACCGCATACCATTTTGAAAAGAATGAAGAACTCCGAAATTATCCGAATAGATTATAGTCTCGATAAAAAGGCGCCAAATACGTCAATCTACTAAGTATGACCTACTTTTCATTTACGAGTAAAACAAAAAATATGTGATATTTTCTAAAAGGCATAAAACATATTTCTACATGCAAATTTACTTTTAATTCATAAAAATAAGCAAAGTATTAATTCTACTAAAAAAGAACTATCCCGCAGAAACGCAGAAACAATATTTAAATGTGTATCAAATAACGGACCGCCGTAATAAGTAATCTAACGCTTATATGTAAACGTTGATAATGATACAACCACTTGGTGTATAAAATATAATTAAATTACTCTTACAGTATCAATTATGTGACTTTTCATTTCACTAAATATATACAGAATAAATTAACTCATCCATATATTAAAAATGCTATTCATTTATTATTCAAACAGAGCACAATTATTTTGCTTAATTAACTGCTGTCAGCCTTGATCTGTTACTATTTGCTTGACATCAAATTTATTCTAAACGATTTACGATGCTAATACCAGTTATTGATAAGCGTTTCGGAAGTCCAAAGGAGAAATGATTTATACATAGATAGAGAAAATAAACAGCTCAAACATAACCAATTGCATCGTGGTACTCCAAAGCACCAGTGCCTTAGTACAAAAATGCAATTGGGGTTTCGACCTATTTGATGTCCCTGTTTCTGCAGAGGAGTGCTACTGGGTGATAGCGCCAGTTATTTCATTAACCACTCTGGACACTCCTGCCACGGTCTTACCTCACTTAGGTCTCAATTCCCTATTGTACAGAGGATTAGACTACCTACCTAAATGTGAAAGGATTACAAGTATTTTAGTTAATGATTATTTAAAAGAATAATCACGCAAGCAGTCATTTATTTTCAACACTTTCAGCATTCATTTTCCATTTTTCGTCGGTAAAATGCTGATAAAAGTGAGTTAAGATCTATATAAATCTAAGATGGGTTTGTGTTAAATTGTTAAAGTGGCGTAACTCATATTCCATCTTTGAAAGAGGTTACAATTATGTAATTATGTATCAGAATTATAGGTTGGATTCATGTAACTATGGACCCCAACTGTACCTCAGCAATGAAAGCAGCTGATCTGTGATTAACGTTTTTGTGCATTTTCCCGGCATATTACCTGTAAAGGACATACTCTTTACCTCTTTAGCTCAACTGATATTATTTCATTTATTCATATGAACATTTCTATCACACTCTAAGGTGGATGTGTTAAAAAAAACCGAATCTTACTTCTGGATTTGGCACATCACTTGACTTGAAGATTCAAGTTTCTTCCACAAAGTTGCTTCACGTATTCACGTTTTCAAATATTGAATAGAGCATCGAATGATTCAAATGTTTTTATCATCTATTTTGATTTATCAAAGGTTGAAATCAACATCAATTCATAGATATAAAATAATCTGATAATTTGACATGATATAGGACGTCAAACACCATTTTCCGTACATATTTTCCCCATTACATAACATTTTTGATAAATATTTTAGATAAAGTTTTTAATGCACTGCAGTAACGCTCTGGACATGCACTTATACTTATTTATTTCAGTTAAAGATATTAAAGTGGCAAGAATCGGACATAAAATTGCAATGTCTTGTAAAGGCGAATTAGGATGTTTCTTTACCTCAGAAGCAGCTAAAAAATAAACTGACAGTAGATTTTTTATGAAGAGGAAAAGATTTACCAAAATTATATACGTCAAACTTAATGGTATACATTATAAACCCAAATTCGCCAAATTTGTGTCCCGCCAAAAAACCCGGCTTAACGGTAATTTTTCAATCGTGAATACGCTAGATGGGAAAAACCATTGGCAAAACGCCGTGGATTATAAATGTGTGGGATGCTTTTTTCCAAATACAATTGTTATCATTCATAGTGATAAATGATCTCTCTGTGTTTTCATCTGCAAAGGACAGAAAAAATATATGTGGGAATTTCTCTTTTGCTGTCTTAATTTAAGATGAAGTTAAAAGAAGAAACAAAAATGCGCAATTAAAGATGGTTTTAAGTGGAATGTTGTATTTAATCTTGCATATTGTCTTTTTATTTTCAAGATATCAATCTTACCATCAAAGAACAACAATCATGAATAGTTCGAAGTAGTGTGCAAAATTATCCTTGCGAACTATGTTAGATATATCTACGTGATTCTCTAAAAATAGAACGAAGTAATTGCATGTAGCCAACATATTTGTCATCATATAAAGTGAAATGTACTTATTTGTAGCAGCAAAATATAAAAATCTGAAAAATAAGACAACAAATAATACTTAATTAAAAGTGAGAAAAAAATAACTTAGATAAATGTGTATAATTGATTAATTTAATAATATATTAACCGTAAATCTCTTCATAAAGCTCACTTGGTTGATTATCTGTTAAGAAATCTTATTTTAAGGTGGCACGGGAAATTTTTTTATACAATTTTGTAGCCTTGGGATGTGTGTCTTTGGAACTCTGTGACTAGAATTTCCTCAGTTCCTATTCAGCACAAATACCTTTAATTCATTCCTTATAAGGCCAATCAACAATTTCTGAAGAAAGTTACTAATTTTCTACATACTGGTTTTTTTTTAGATTTTGACCCTTTTATATTTAGCTAATTTTTCATGAATTTCAGCTTTTTAAACTTCCTCCAGTTAATTCCCTGCAAAGGGTTGACATGAACAAAAAGCACCCTAATATTTCCTAATTAAGAATAAACACACTAGTATTTTCTCATTATGACGAGGGGGACATGGTCATGTTTGTTAAAATATTTTTAATATCGTACTGTGTGCATGTTGCACCATCACATGTCAGAAACTTGACAATGTATAGTCTACTATGTCCCATCTACCTTCTTTTCGTGTTATTTTATCTCCCGTCTGTAACTTGCAATTTCACTGTGTAAATTCAACACAACAGCCATAGCCGCAAATCTCGTATTTGACTTCTGATTCACAGGTACGAAACATCAGGGGCCTACATATTGCATACTAATTTCAACAACAGACATCCCTTAAACTAATAATAATCATAAAAAATCATTTCATAAATATAGCAACACTCATTACCCTTCAGGTACAGCAACTCTTAATTTTATAAAAATATAAAAATATATATACATAAAATACATAGGTACTCTATTCGAAACTGTTCCTTGCTACCTAAGTGTTAGCTAGAATTACATAAGGAGATCTGCAAAACTTCATGAAAATCTATTGTCTAGATATTCGTGATACTGTCTAAAAATGCTGGTACATGTTTCGTAAGATCATATATTACATTTTTTTTTCTTTACATTTTTTTATTTACATTAAATTTACCCCCCAAAAAATCGTATCTTTTCGTATCAGAGTCTCTTTTCGATATCTTATTTTTAATGAAATTTTTATAGTTGTGGTGCTTTGGGAAAATACAGGTTAAGATATGGTTATGTACAAAAAGTATCAAAAACTAAGGCCGAAATGTGCAGATTTCAATTTTTTTTACACTTCTTCTTTTGATTTTGATATCCATTTCTAATGAGTTATAGTGTCTGGAATCGTCAAACCAAAATTGAGCACTTAAAATCGGACAGTAAATGTGGTATAGGTCACCTCCATATTGTGACATACTTCCCATCGAAATAATAAAAAGTAATAACAATAATAAAACAAAGTATAAATTTATAAGTAATTCTTTCCCTTAATTGTTACATAACAATGCAGCACAGTAAATTGGAGTGTTTACAGAAAAAAATTGTATATTTTATTATTATTACCTTTTCAAATAATTTGAGAAAGTATTTTGTTATCACATAATGTACACTTTGAAAATTCTTAACCGGTGAAAGTATTATTTTGATTATAATGTATTCATTATCGATATTAATATCAACATGTGTCCCATAACACCTAAATGATATAATTTCTTGTTCAAGTATTTTATTGGATCACTAGCCTATAAATTACTTTATTACGTAAAAGGTGTCGGTTTTTACTTTACGGAGATGAAAGATACCAAGGGCGTGATATATAATCAATCTTCACTCTTTTTGAACAGGATCTATTCTTAGAAAAGAAATATGCTAATGCATCCAATACTTATATTCTTTTTGATAAATTAAACAAATCCTATTTGTTTCGTTAATTAAGGATGAATTTGAGAGTAGTGTATTTTTTAACGCTTATCAAGAAGTATAAGTATTAGGAAAAATGGTTATATCATCAATTCAAATAGAACAGGTAAGTAAAACATACTATTTAAAATACCGGTAAAAGATTAATTATGGCACAATTAAAATGCGAGCGAAACCAAATTCCTTAACTTCATGGATTAATAAGGTTGTTTGCAAAATTTGTTAGACAAGTGAAGTAACAACATTAGTAGAAATATTTTGATATCTTTGAATCAAAATTAGTTGAATAACTGAAATTATATATATTTTACGTATTATATAACCCCTTTTTAGCTCACCTGAGCTGAAAGCTCAAGTGAGTTTTTCTGATCACCTTTTGTCCGTCGTCCGTCTGTCTGTCTGTCCGTCCGTCTGTAAACTTTTCACATTTTAAACTTCTTCTCTAAAACCACCTCGCCAATTTCAACCAAATTTAGCACAAAGCATCCCTATAGAAAGGTGATTATAAATTGCAGAAATGAAAGACCGGTCTTTATCTAAAACGGAGAAAACCTCGAAACTGTAGATAAAGGGGGTGCATTTTAAAAAATCTTCTTTTCAAGAACTATTGAGTAAAATTCAACGTAATTTTGCAAAAATAATCCTTATGGAAAGGAAAACATAAATTGCAAAAATTATTGGCGAACTCTGTTTCAATTTTGATTAATTAATGAAAATAGAAATAAAGAGATAATCGCTGTCAATCAATTTATAACTTCGGGTTCGGTATTCCAAATCGAAAACGAAAGTTCATTGTGTAAGGCAGCCAAGTTTGAATGCTGACGCATGGCAAACGAGTCAAATTGACAAAGATTTTTTTGCTTGTTGTGCAACAGTTTACATGCGAAGGGATACTTAAAACGTGCTAAATATATTTGTGCCAATTTCGTGAAGTCAATTGAGTTTTAATCTTTCGATGCGTTGACCTTTACACTCATGACCGTCGTTTTACGTTGTTTTGAATTTCGTTTATGCTTTTTAACGTGAGAGGAAATATTGCCTGTATTTTGGGATTTTTATGTATCGAATTAAATATAGACTTCGGTAAATCAGACAGTTAATATTTTACCTTCGCAAAAATAGCATAATCTGATGCACTAACAGCATATCATATTATAAATACTACACGTTTTATTGGTATTTCGGTACGATCTCTACGTTATGGTTGATTATAATGCAACGTGTTTTGTTAAGATGCTCTGCATTTTCAGTCTAATCGGAGATTATTTTTGCTGCTAGAAATATAAAGGTATATGTTTATTATAAAAAAAAATGTGCTGTTTCTTTGTTGTAGTGCGTGTTTCTTCTGTTTTAATTGTTTATTTACAATTTTCTCTTTACTAATCATTTTCAGCTGAGTCAAGTTTCGAATTATAATCAAGATACAGAGCTTTGCTCCCAGAACTGATGCCATGCTTTAAGAGTTAATTACATTCAACTTAAGATTTTTAAACTTGGTATTTCCTATTCAGAATGTGAACAAAAAAATGACTCAAACCAAGCAGAATTGTGAGTTCTGTATCTTGCTTATAATTCTACGATTGACGCGGAAATTTTGATTTATCACTAGAAATGTCTAACTGAACGTTAAATACATGTACAGAAAAATTAAAAGGATGATATGCTATAAAAACTTTTTTTGACCCCCTTCTTATACGATGAATCTACACTAACTTTGATGGTTTTTCAGACACAATTAAATTAAAACGACCTCTTTAAAAGAGTTTAAAACATTACTGTTACGGGGATAAATCTATTATCGCTATTCTTAAGAAAAAATTAACGTTGATCTTGAATAAAGATGAAAATAAAGTGTGGGCCTTCGTAAAATAGAGCGATATGCTTGTCAATACATTGCACTCTGGGTGCAGGGGGGGGGGGGGGTTAGACCTTATCAGAAATCGTGACAAGCAGAAAAAAAGTTTTTGAGTATAGCTATGTCTAACTTTGCAAAAAAAAAAAAGTGGGGAGGGGGGGGGGAGAGAGAAACCCTACCCCTCCACCCAGTTCCGACGCCTATGCATTGATTATACATGTAATAGCTCTTTAACATATTACATGACAACATTTTTCATTCGAGTGTATTCATCGATCAAGTGAGTAAGGTTATAAAACGTAGCACGAGTTCACGCCTGGTAAACAACAATCGTTTATAATGTGGAAGACCAATTCAATATTTGAATGTTTTTAATTTGAGCACCTTGAGGTACAATTTTCCTCGTTCACATATAGGAATCTTTTTTAGTAAAATACAATAACTAGCTAGTACAATGTAGTTGAAGATGAATATGTACCTATGTGCATATTCTAATATATAATTTGATCGTTTTATAAAGTGAAGGAGCAGAACTAAAATAAAGAGAACTGGAAGTTAAGAGTGTACCCCTACCTAAATTTTGTTTTTCTATTTTGCATAGGATCTTATTTTTTGGTAAAAATGGTATTTCATAAGGGTATAATGTCATAGATTAGGTGTAGGAAAATAAGTGTAAAATTTGGATACAATTTATTTTATGGTATTCTTTTTTGTTTTTCTACCGAGGGGCCATATGCCACAATATTCTTTGAACACCCATATAAAACCACTGTTGCTCATGTGAGCGATGTGGCCCCATGAGCCTCTTGTTTATTTACACATTGTTTTTACCAGAATAAAACTTTTTATCATAACTGGATAATTTTCTACAACAAAAAGATCGCTTTCAATAGTTAATTGATAACGTGGAATGTCTTATTCTGCCTTTACATTCTAATCAGATGTGACTTTCTTGGATTCTGTTTCCTTCTAAAGACTTTAAAAATGGTTGTTTCTTTTTTCCATATTTTATTTTAGTTGCGTATATTTTTCAAATACATATTTCCTTCTCCGATATTCATTGTTTCATATTTATGCTTTTAACTATAATCAAGAAGTGATTTAGACTTAACTTCCAATGTATATTTACATGTGAATTTAAAAACCTTTTCATGATTTGCCTGGAATCGGAGAGAAATCATTGAAAAGAAGTACATGTAATAAACAATGGTATTTTTAGTTATAAAAAATAGGAATACACAAGAATGTTTAGTATTTTTCACATGGTTGAAAGCAGCAAACATAAAAAAAATCATAATTTTCTATATTTTACAATATGTAAATCTCGGTACAGAAACACAAAACAACTGCTCTATATTATGATATCATAGAAACACAAAACAACTGTTCTATATCATGATATGATATAATTTGACTTAGTTTAGCCAATAATGTTAATTCATTTATGTGTGATTTTATAGGATGGAAATGTTTGTGTTTTGTGTATACCTGTTTGCAGTCTATGAATTTACATCGGCACAGAATAGTGGCGGTAGCGATTTAACACCACGCCAAGTGCTTTCAGAACTGAATGATATGCATACAGATTTTCCAAACAAAATGATAAAGCCAATACTGATGGAACTAGAAAAGAAGCCGAGACTGATAAATGACATTAAAAACAAAGACTTGGAATTGAGAGCTGCACACGACACCAATTCTGTAATCAAATTGAATCCCGTAAACATGACATCGGACACAGGTTCAATGCAAATCTCACATGCTGCCAAGTCGGAATTCCAGATTAAACCACAAAGATCAAATGAAGTAATATCTCTTAAACGAAATGCATTAGAAAAAGTATCAACGGATCTGTCTAAACAAAATAAAATATATATTCTGAATTTACCCTCTCGAACATTCCAAGAAAATGATATCGAAGCTAATAATAATCATGGAATTATTTATGATGTTCCAAATTCTGTGAGGAAACTTCAAATAATATCATCAAACGCAGCTGATAATTTGCCTCAAGGTATTCTTTATTCAAAAACAAATACTCAGCCTCGGCTTGAAACTCTATTTTCAGCATTTCAAGCATACCTTGAATTATTGAGCCTTAATCAATACATAATTTAGTTACAGGTTCTTTTACAATAACAAATCAACAAGCCCAGTTGGTTGCAGGACCCACAAGTGTCAATAGGATAACAAATCCTAGAAGAGTTGTTTTGCTCCAGCGGATTTTACCGAGGAGAATAGTCCTTCCCTCAACAAACATAATACCAGTTTTTAATGTGAGTGAAGTATTAATAGCATTTTTACTCTTCATACTCACACTTTAAAGGGGCATGGTCACGATTTTGGTCAAATTTTGTTTTCTTCTGTTTTTATTATTTACAATGCCTTAGGTATGCATTTCCAAAGACCAAATAAAATTGGAGAGTCAGTAGTGAAGTTATAAGCATGATACAGGGCTCACAAATCTTTGTTATGTAAACATGGCTCGTGCCCTGTTTTTGTTTACATTTGTTCAATATACCGGTTAAAGTTTTTTTTTTCAAGCTGATCTTTCAATTTTTTTTTATTCATTTTAAGCATAAAGCAACATATCTTAACGTTTACCATATTTATTTTCGGTTTAAAACTTCAGTATTCACTTCAACGTTCAAAATGTGAACAAAAGCTTTGTTTACATAGCAATGAATTGTAAACTCTGTAACTCTGTAACTCAACGAATGACACTTAAAGTTTGGTTGCCTGTTAAAAATGCCTTACTGAAGCATTGTAAACATTAAAATCGGGAAAATGATTTTTGACCAAAATCGAGACCTTAATAACCTTATGAATGAGACTCCTGTTCAATAAAAATGAATACCATTTTGTGAATCAATGATTTAGGAGATTGCCAGTGTAACCTATTAACGATCAAGTCTTTCAGTTAAAAGTAAAAAAGTAAAAAAAAAGATATAAAAATATGAAGAAGAAGAAGAAGATGAGAGAGAGAGAGAGAGAGAGAGAGAGAGAGAGAGAGAGAGAGAGAGAGAGAGAATAGAAAAAATATCTAGATATCAAATTATCATGCAGAGGCCTCCTTTATTGCCCGTGTTGAGGCCCGTTGGCATAAATCCAGTGCCGATGCCTTTTTCACACCTCATACCACTCAATGAACCGGGACCGGGAACCTTGATTCCTGTTGGAATGCCTGCCCCATTGTGTTTTTGCTCTGCACAACAACCACAGTGTTGTCCACTGAAGAGAGTGCTTATCTGTAAGTATTAAGACAAGCACCAACCTTAATTTTAAGGTGAATGTTCGAGGGTTGTTTGGAAATTATTGAGACAACTCGAATATTTTCTTTTCTAATTGACGAATTTTGGTGAAAATTGGCAAAGACACTGAAGAAACGCCAACAAATAATAAAACAAAGTAATATTAGAAGAATATTTAATACTTTGTTTACGACGGTAGATAAACAAGTCGGTGATCGGAGTACCCGGCGCAGTCATGAACTCGGAGATTTAACAACTTAAACATCTACACTATAAGTGTCCGTAGAATTACAGTTAATGATAAAAGAACTCAAATTAAATATGTTCATTTTGCTATTCTTTGCGACTAACTTTTGATTAAGTTTCACTGATGTTCGAGTTGAAATACGGATATGGTACATGTAACGTGGTTGAGCCAGGCGATCTCCAAATAACACTCAAGACAGTTTCAATTAATGAATTTATTTACAAGAAAATAAATCAATATGAATATTTACAAATTCTCACCCACTTTCACCCTCACTCACACACTCACTCTCGTTCAAAAAAACTAAATGCTTAAATCTAAACCCCAAAAATTAAATTCCCTTCTTGACAACTACTAATATAAATACTAAGTAATAGACAGCTAAATGATCTTATTCATAATGTTCAGTTTTCAAACACAATTATATTGTATATTATATTCTATTATATATGTTGCCAAACGTTCACAAGAACACTTCTTGTCCACTAGTCCTATCGCTATAGGGTTTCACTTATCTCAACCATCGATATACGAACGTCTACGCTGACGGTTCAATATACACAATCACATGTCCACCCTCATCACAATTTCTGGGGCTGTAATCCTAGAACTGGTTGTGGTGTGGCGTGGTAGTGAAACAATCCTATGGATCCAAACGTGTGCTACATCGTCATCATGCTCATCGACCACTGTCACAACGCTACAAAGTCAACACTAATAAATCAACTGTATCAAAACGTACAGTATATAAATCCATGTAGGCAACAACCATAGGCAATATTATTATATTACTATAGTATATAATATCTTATAGCTGTCTATAATGATTAAAATACATATGCATGGTAACATGTAAACAAAGTTTAAACCAATATGGATTCCACTTCCGGGAACTCACTTCCGCCCAACATATTTAATTCATTTTACACAAAAAATATCTCCACAGTAGAAAAATACGTTTAAAAGGAGACGAAAAATACAAATACAAAAGGTGTTTAACGTTATCGATAGAAATAAGAATGGGGTATTTAAACTTTCTCTCCACTGTCACACCTGAGTGAACAACACAGGTAAGTTTTGTGAATGCTAGCCAAGCTATATTTAGAAATAAGTTAAACGACAAAGTTTTACTTTATATGCAAAAATAACGAGAAAACATATCGAATGCACTGTACAGTACTCACCACGGTCTGTTTTCCGTGCCCGTGTTATGCAGTAATTCATGCAGCTGTATGCATAGCCTTGCAAGTAGAAAAAATCGTGCGCCCCTCTTGCAACACGACCGCACACCTGAGAAAAATGGCTCAATTCTCCTACGTCACACCTGAGAATTGTGGGTAATACCCAGCCGGGTTTAAAATACAGGGCCGTAAAGCTAACCTGATATATGTGATTGTTACAGTACACATATATTTACCAAACAATAGAAATCTGACAACGACTTTACATTGAATTTTGACGTCAAGGCGGCGCATTGTAAACCGTCAAACTGGTGGAAATCTCAGAAGAAGACCTTTTAAAGCCACGCAATTGCTTTAAAAAGCTATACGATGACAAGAAAAGGTATAAAGCTTCAGTTCATCATATTTTTTTCACTGATTGTTTAACTAGAATTAGGCCAAAGGGATTAATTATCAAGTACTTTTGACACACAAACTGTTGTCAACAGGTCTAAAATATATAAAAAATGACTGCAGGAGACAGTCACAGTAATTAGACTTACGGGTAAAAATAACTCGATTTTTCCCTTCAAAAAAATAAGAATGAGAGAAAATGTAAATGATGACATCTAAAATGAAAACAAAAGCTGAGAAATACAGAATAATTCTTATTTCCGGTCGTTTGTAAGGTGTTTAAAACACAGGAGCAATAAGAAGCGTTAAAATGACGTTGCAAAAAGTTTGCGGTTTCGCCGGGTCACTGGACGAAGGCACGTTGGTCAGCTTACCAGGAATGATCTATTCATGCCATGGACAAGAAACTTTTCATATTGATAATCTCTATCCTATTTTACATTTTGGTGAAATTTCAAGAATTCATCTTTTTTACTAAAAGAATAAGAGAAAATGTCTCAATAATTTCCGAACAACCCTCGTAAGAGTAAGTTTTATTCGTCTTGCTAAAATATCACATTTGTCTGCAACAATGACGTAATAAGTACGGTTAATGACCAAGTCGCTAAAAGGTAGACTTTCTCTAAACAAAAAAGAAATAACACGCACCTCTCCGGCGAACCAATGTGTGTTTATACCCAGTTATCTAAGCAAGGTATTATAATTATTAAATTAGAAAATTTATAATTGATGTATTGATTTCTAAAGTACTAAATGATTTTTATGTCTCGACAATTATTTAGTCACTTAAATTGTGCATTTTCAAATTTCTTCGAATGAGTTAAGACTTAAACAGCAGTATAAAACTCATGTGAAATTGATGTGAAGCTGAAAATTAAACAATAATCATTACAAGTATAAAAATGTTAGAAAACAAAGATTCTTCACCTGATTTTTATTATGCTTTCACAATTCATCTCACGCCAGTTTGTATGTTACAGTACTGAAATTTGCTCAAGTGTGAAATCGGGTTTCCCTAGAATAACATTTGTCCAATCGCGATAAGTTGATCTTCAAAATATGCAAATTTAACTGGTTCAGTTAACAGAAAAATAATGATTAGAGATTTATATTGGTAGTTAAATATATATACTATTCATTCCCAATTTGTATAAATCAGCGTTGTACGTGTTTTGTGAAATCCTCATATACAATGTAAACTGTTTAATTACATTTTGAAGAATTTAATCTGTTTTTTTGCAACAGAGACGACGTTTATAAAACTGTATAGCGTTTAACTTAGTCACTCTTTAGCCTATGGAGGGTTGATTTTAGTAAAAAGAAACATCTTTTTTACAGGATGTAAAATCAAATCATGAGACATTAATGTGATTTTTTAAACAGTTTTGTACACATCCTGATTGTTTTTATTTGTGTGTGCATTTCAACTGGCTTTGAAATGATTATATTACCTAACCAAAGGGCTAGGTTGATTTTGATACCAAGAAAATAGATTAAAAGTAGTGAGTTTTACGATGGATATTTTACTGTGGTACAAACAAATTTTCTGTTCACAAAAAACGGTTCGCGGTAAGAACTTGCTTTCCTTGCAGATTGAATGAGTGTATAAAGAAAAGAGGGCTTACATCATATGGCAATGACCGTCAACTACAGTAAATCAGAAATCATTTCCGTCTACTGCTGAATTTTGAATCATTTTGAATGTCTTTTTATATTTAAATATGATGCTTGTGAAACGTTTTATGAATGTATTTTTTAATTGATCGTGTGATCATTTATAAATTGTTTGCAATTATATTGTTATGTAAATTTATTCAGGCATACATATACGCACATAAACCTATTGATTTCTTTGTTAAGGTTTCCATAAAATTTTGATGAAGCAAAATAAAAAGTTATACTCCTTGTTTGGTTGAAAAAAAAATGTTTAGAATAGTTCATGCTGTTAAAAACTTTGTGGTATCAATGCATTTTTCACGTTTATATGCTACTTTATCACGGTGGATAAAATAAGTTAATTACTTGATAAATGAATTAGGCCTCTAATTTTAAGTATAATTATTTTAAAATTAAGGGACAAGTTAAACGCCGAGATATTTTTTCAATATTTTGGAATTTTGCCAAAAAAGACTCGGTTGCAAATAAAAATTTTAAGACCTTAAATTTTAATTTTAATTAATAAATGATATGATAATCGAAATCAGATGTAAAAAAAACTTGATTAAACTAAAAAGTTAATATTTCGAATGAAAAATATAACGGAGTTACATTGAATCAATTATACATGTAATATTCAACAACTTCGAAACAAATTTTGATATACTAAAATTTCAAAACTGAATTAATTTCAGATGATTTTTTTTTATATTTTAAATATAGATAATTGATAGATGATAATCACTTTTAAATGTCATAAGAGACTAAATGCCATCAATAACATGTTTAAAAATGCATCAAAAAACATAAATAGGAATGCGATTTGTTGATAAAATTAGACATTAAAATGTTTATTTTGCATTCATACCACAAACCATCATGCCTTAACACCACCAACTACCCTCCAAAAACAATAAATAAAATAAACGTTTTGGTTACGAGTTAAAACACATTTAACAGAACAAAAAACTAAGAAAATGAATGCAAAAAGGTAAATGAACTTTGTGTAAGAATGAACAATATACATGTATCTAGCTAACTCATTTTCGTGATTAATCTTGAAGTTTAAAGCTGCGCATTATAATTTGTCTTACCTAATATCAATTCTGCCCAAAATAGAATTTCATTAATTGTACTTCCTTATTTTTTATTGATGATTTTAATTTGATGATTTTCATTTTTATTGATGATTTTTGGTACCAACTTTTAAATTGTGTTCTAATTTGCATCTAGTTACTTACCTGCATGTACTCTACATTGCTTGGTCTAACAAAAATAAAGAAACTGCTTGTCATCCAGCACTTCAATCAATCGATCGATCGATCGATCGATCGAGAGAGAGAGAGAGAGAGAGAGAGAGAGGGAGAGGGAGAGACTTTATTATGAAGTAGCAACTCTATACTGCTATTAAAATTGGTGTGCGATCGATTATTCATTAATTTGTATAGACAAAAATGTCAGATGTACTGGAATATTGAACTAATTATTGATACATTGAAGATGTGCTCTATAAAGATCAACCTATGAAAAAGTGGTATACTAAAATAACATTTCTAATTGTGAATACAAGTGAAATATCAAAAAATAATAAAATTCATAATGCATCACGAATTTTACTTTTTGGCATGAACATTAGGAAAAATGATAAATTATCACTGACATACCTGACATTACGTGTTGTACTAGAATTTAAATGTTTATCATATGCGTTACATGTGTATACAGAAGCGTATTAGTGATATATGATTTTTTGTTGATTTGTCTAACTTATTCGGGATATAGCGCTAAAAATTCTTTTTTTAAAATGTAAACATGGCTTGAAACTTGTTTTTTTTTTGTTTTAAAAAATCTTTAAATCTATCGTTTTCTTTTTATAAATTTATAATTATGCAATTAATCAATATTATTGTCTGTCACATCTCATTTGCTATCATGTATATTGTAATAATTTAATTTTGGTTGTAACGCGCTTTCTGATTGGCTAAAAAATTATTTTATATCGAATAAAGAATGTTGCCTCCGTCATAGTAAATCTAACGTCAAAAACGTTCCAATACGCCTAACGTTACCTTTGAATTTTGTACAATTTTACGTCATTTTATGGTCAAATGACCGTTTTTATCTACAATGAAGAGTACAAAAATTAAATTATAAGCAATGAATTCAATATTTATTAGTTTAATGCGATATAAAATGGTTTGAAACAGTTTACGCTTTTTTATAAACCGCTTACCTGTAAACAAAAATATGACACAAGTCTTAGTTATTAATCACCGATTTATCTCGCTTGAAAAATGAAAACTGACGTTAACACTTTTGTGAACATTAAAATAACATTAATTTAGTTAAGCATATTAAATCGTAAAAAAATGATGAAATCCGATGGTCTGCACTATAGTCCAATGGCCTACCAAACCAAGGTCCGATGTTTTCAGAACATGTTTGTTACGTCACGTTATCGTGACGTCATTGGTGACGCTGCAGCTATCTGTTCAAACTTGGATGATGGAGAAAAGATCGATAATGCAGTGCAGTAGAGGTGAATATTTAAGAAATGAACTCAATGTCTACCCAAGTTATACTCGTATAACCTGGGTTGGGGCAATTTACGCTTTATAATCCGCGAAGCGGATTATAAAAAAGCGTAAATTGCTCCAACCCAGGTTATACGAGTATAACTTGGGTAGATATTGAGTTCATTCCTTATAATTTAATTTTCTGGAATTTGCTGTACAAATTGAGTCCGTTTTACTTTTAAAAATGATATAAATCTGTTCAAAATTCAAACGTAACGTCAAGTGAATTAGTACGTTGGTGCATTGTGACGTGTCTTGTGACGTGCAAACCAGGTTATACAAATTTAACTAAATTTTTCTATCCAATCAAATGCCGCGTTACAACCAGAATTAAATTATTTTAAAATGATAGTATGGGAGAGAAGTTAACAGTAGAGTACTGAGATTACAAAATGTGGCAAAATATATTTGAAAAAATATGTAATAAATGAATAAATAAACAAACAAACCGGGTTTTACTGTTAAAAAAAATAAAGACTATTTGGTTCTGCTTTATTCTCAGTTCAAGTTACTTTTGTTATTCCAATGCTATTTTGTCGAATGAAGAAAAACATATTTGTGCTACGAGTCACCTATTTAAAACCACCGGGCTTTGGCGTATTACACCATCGGGCTTTTGCACCTGCACACGAACCATTGGAGGTTTGGCGGCACGATCAAACATTGGATGAATCCCATTACACTTTCGAGTCCTACAGCCTTATTAAGGATATGTTGTTGTTTTTTTATCTTTTATTCTTAAGAGCAAACAAGGTATACAAAAACTTCAATAAATATCATGCGCAGGCACATTGTGTAATTCCTTAATTTTTGTATTAGTACTCCATATAATTGTACATGCTCTCATTGAGAGGATTTTAAAAAGTGTTTTTCTTACTGGTTGTCTTGAAAAACATGTATGTAAATATATACATACATGTAAAAATTATGTTTTATTTTGGTAGATAATTGTTTATTGTATATGTAATTAAGATATATGTACGACAATAATCTCTCGAGATGGATAGATAGGGCTCATGATATTTGTATAATAATAATAATAATAATCATAATAATAATAATATCTATATATACTTGTGTACACAAAAAACCAGGAAAAACTGGTACAAATTAAGCTAGTTTAGTAATAGATAGAAATATACAGTAAATATACATGCAATGCCCTAGCTAGCTAACCCGGAGGACAAACACATCTACATACAGTCCACCGCATGGTCCCCGGGTGTAGCATATACACACATTAACAGACACTAAGTGTCTAGGGTATACAACAGTAATCACAATATATTTATTAATGTTTTAAGTTTTGGTGAATATTTCGATCAGTTTAAGTACATTGTATTGTAATTCATATCTCTTATTAAATAATTCTTCACATATTCTCTGACTTTGCGGCTTGGTTTTTCTTCTCAAATCTACATAACATCTTAAATTTGTAAATTCTATGAACAACAAAAGATATGATATTATTCAAAAATGTGCCTTAAAATTATTTTCATAATAGAAACCTATGATTACATGTTTCCACATAATATCTAGCTGCATAATCGTACACAGTTTTGACCAAATTTCTTTGACATTGTCCCATTAAAAAAATTAGCTGTTCAATATTCTCTGTTGTGTCTTGACAATAATCACAACATCTGCTGGGTCGTAACTTATATTGATGTAAAAACGAATTGCAGCTTAATATATTATTGAATTATTTGTAATAAAATTTCCATATGTTCTTATCATGTAATAATTATGTTTTTAATTTTATTAATGTCTATGCTTTTCCAGATTTTATTTGAAAGTTAAACAAGTTCTTATAATAGGACTGATAAATGGGTTCGTGGAACTTAGTAATCAACAAATTTTCATAGAAGAATTTAATTTTTGTCTGTCATTGTATGGCATCCTAAATAAAATGTTTAGCTTTTCACAACATTGGTTGTTGTGTATTGACTACATTTCATATCAAAATTCACACATTCTTGTCTTTAAACTTTCGTAAAATATTGTATCCACATAACCAATTTCACTTTCCAAAAAAATATCAGGTAAATCCTTTAGTGTTTTCATTTTAACTTATCCTTATTAAGGATAAGTTAACTATCCTCAAAAATCAGAATGCAAAAAAGCGAAGAACATCAAAATTGCATTAATAATTGGACGAGGTCATACGGTTAAGAAAAAAAGAAGTGAAATTAGTTCAATTACAAAGCTTGTAAAACATTTTATACATATTATGTAAGGAAACATGCAACGGAAAGAAAATAATTGTTAACACTGCATAAGTCCTTAAAATTCATTTTTCATCAGATACATTTAAAAGCATACTATCAGTTGCATTTTCACTGCAATACTTTTGAAATTGACAAACACTATGTTCCATACCCATTGAAATGTCAACATGTATGCACTTTACATGTATATATTAAGATCTTTACATATCTTTTTAATAAATCACGTTAAATTGCCTCACTGGGAAAACATTAAATTAAAGATGCATACTTAATCTGGAGTAACAGGAATAAAATTATATTATTCTATAAATCGTGATACATGATCAATCTTCACTTTTCAACATTATCTATTCTTTAATTGGTAAAATGCAAATGGATTCAGAACTTGCTTTTCATTTAGGAAATTATATTTAACACATGATGATTACAGAGGGCCCTTGTTTTATTTTTAAGTTGGTATTCGTATAAATATCGGAAAACTACTCGATGTCATCATATTCACTGCAACTGAACAGGTGAGTGTTATACGATAAGTAATGTCTACATCAGTATTATATACAGATATTATAAGACCAATGTCGACTTAATTACATATACATGTATCATGAAAGGAGAGAAACATCTTGGATTGTTGAACTAATATGAATTCAATTGATTTTTCATTTACATTTTTCGATTTTAATATTTGATCACCTGAAAGTATGTGTTATTTCTCATGCATATGTCGTGCAGCTTTTATTTTCAAATGTTAATCAGGCAGATAAGATATAAAAATTGAGATCAAACATACTTATTACGAATGCTCTTCTAGTAGTTATAATTTATTTATGAATTAGTTCATATCTCTTCTTGTCTTTAAGATGCGTCAGAAATTTAATTTGAATAATTTTGGTTTGCTTTTATGATAATTATAAAAATTTGATTGCAATTGCAAGATTGCAATTTTATGATGTAATTTAATAAGAAGTAAACGTTTTAAAAGAAATTACAGATCTAAGATGAATAGAAAATTTAATTACAAAAATCAGTGATAACGAAAAGGACGAAATAATCGTTACTACGTTTTGCAAAGCTCTTGCACTTTTCTACCAAAATGGATCATTGAAAACCATGTATATTCTTTGTATAAGATATTTGTGTTAGGAGATAAAGTCCATTAATAGTTTAGTTAAACAGTTTGTTAGACATCGCACCTAATTCAACATTTACTTAAATGTTTAAAAACGTTTCTTTTCTGCAATTTAAGTACACTGAAAATGAAAGCAATCTGCAATATAATAAATGTAAACAAATATTAATCAAATATAATATGAAAATACCTAATCTATCGTTTTTTCTATTTTGCAGGATGGAAAACATTGTTTTTGGCGCGTGCCTGCTGGTAGTGAGTACAATTACATCTGGTCAAAATAACGTCGATATTACTCCACGTGAAGTGCTTTCAGAAATGAATCGCATACATAAGGACTTTCCAAACACAATGGTTAAGCCAATACTAATAGAATTGGAAAACAGGCCGTCACTGTTGACAGACGTTAAAAATAAAAATTTAGAGTTACGAGCAGCGCACGGAACCAATTCGAATATCAATTTAAATCCCAACACGATGAGTTCAGGCACAGGTTCTATGCAAATCTCACATACTGCAAATTCGGAATTCCAGATAAAGCCACAAACGTCAAACGGAGAATACTTTCAACAGCCAGAAATTCAACAAAACCCAGAGGTTTCTAGTCAAACTAAAATTTATCTCGTAAATGTACCCTCTGAAACAACCCAAAGAAAAGATATTGCAACGAATATCAACGTTATAGAAACACCTTCAAGATCATTGCAAATGAAGGGTATTCTTAGAAATTCTAATCTTCATGTTAATGAAGCCCATCAGCCTTTCTCTGCGCCGGAAGTACAATTGGTATCAGCAGCACAAGTGGATAATCAACCTCAAACAATTCTGTATGCTAAAGCAGCTAACCAACCTCAATTAATTACCTCTATTTCAAGCGCATCGGATGCTATAACTCCACAAGTAGTACATAGATCGATAAAAGATACTTTCACTTTAACGGATCAGCAGGCACAGTTGTTTCAACAGCCTGTTAATGTAAACTTAATTACAAATCCTCGAAGAGGTGTTTTGCTAAGACAAACAGCACAAGTTGATAATCAACAAATTCTGCAACCTCAAAGAATACTATATGCCAAACCAGCTAATCAACACCGGTTAATCACCTCTATCTTAAGAAAATCAGATGATATAAAACCGCAAGTCGCACAAAGATCATTAAGAGGTTCCTTCACTTTAACACACCAACACCCACAGTTGGTTCCACAGTCTGTGAATGCGAATTCAATTGCAAATGCTCGAAGAGTTGTTTTGCTTAGACGACTAATGCGGACAAGACCAAATGGGATAGCACTTTATCAAAGAAACAGAATTCCAGTTTTTGTAAGTAACAATTAAGCTACATTAAAAGTATTGCGATAAAACGTCTGTATGAGAGAGAGAGAGATAGAGATAGAGAGAGAGAGAGAGAGAGAAAACTATAACCAAACCTTTAAGACGTAATTTTCATAATGATTTTTTTAGAGTGGTCCGTTATTGCCAGTAATGGGACCTATCATATCAAACCCAGCGCCGATGCCTCTTACACCTCTCGTACATCTCAATGGTCCGGCACTGGTTCCCATGGTTCCTGTAGGAAAGGCTGCTCCAGGGTGTTGTGCACAAAAGATGATTAGACTCGGTAGGTACTTGAGAACGTTTTAACCCTTTTTTCAAAATACATGTATATTTAAATCTGTGATGAAAACAAATGACAACCGCCTTTCCTGCAAGCCGTATTAATACTTTAGCGAGGGTAATACAAAAGGAAAGATGTCTTGCTATTTACGGTTTTATACCCGAGCTGATTCTCTGTTTTATTTTCAAAAAGTTATTATACTTTCATTTTAATATGCATCACAGAATACAAAACATACAATATTCGCAAAATGAAGTACTCTTCAGTACTTAAGATTCTAATGTCAATGCGAGGAAACTTGATTCAAGTGGTTTTATGGTATAAAGATAAATTTTGTAAGAGATTATCTTATCGTTATTTTATTTATGTTTCTTTTAGTTTGAGAGGGCATGACCAAATAGAAAGAAAGTGTCAATCATCACATCAAAATGCCTGTCAATTTAGGAAAAAGAATTCTGCCGCTACTTCTGTTGAGCTATGAAACTTTATAGTACAACTCTACGACCTGTGATAGTTACAATTATGCATTTAAATGTGATGTAATGTTTATAAAAGTCCAATATATGTTATATTATATTATTACTTGCATTTTCAATGCTATGTAGATTATGTATCTATTGTTTTGTTATGAATCATTTATTAAATATAAAAATGAAATAATCCAAATCATTTTGTTCCTTCCGCTTATTTTCAAATTTCATATATGCATAAATACACAAACATTTCAATATCGTTTACGGCCTAAATGTTGTCAGAAAAAAAAAAACAAGCCGTAGTTGATTTTAATTTAACATTTTTGTCGTTAAAGCTTTATAAAAACCAAATCCAAAGTGATTTTTTTAATTCAGTAGAAAGAATTGTGTTAAACAAAAAAAAAGAAAAAAAAAAAGGAAAAAAAAAGAAATATATTTGACGAAAAAGAATGAAACCTACATGTGATTATTTGATATGCTCTAGCGCTCTAATCAATCAAATACATATCCGAAAACACGAGAGATCGATGGATTACCTTTCCAGGGGGTTTTTTTTCATTAAAATCAAATTGAATATTTACGAACAAAACCAGTCAAATTTCTTAAACCTCTTGATACGACTTATAAATATCAATTTTTACCACATTGTTATATCAATATACGGTGGATATCAATCATAAGATAATTTTTCGATATAACGCTTTGCGTTCTTACGCCACGTCATAATTAAACATTACGAACTTTTAGGCAATGATTGTCGTAGAATGAAGAAGTGACAGAAAAGTTCAGTTAAAAAGTGAAGCTATAAATGTGAAGCATTTAATGCTCTTTATTTTTTCATAAATTGATAAATATATGTTAGAAAATTAAATAGTTGTTTGCTAATCTTCATGGAACTTTTTTACGAGTGTAAGGTTTTTGGCGTCTTGTAGAAAATGTGTTGTGCTGTTTGCAATTATAATGTTTACAGAGAAGACTGAGGTAAAAAACTACGTGGTTAACATGTGATTATATAATTGACAAATAAAACCGCAAATGGGTTGGGGCAACGCACTTTGAAAAAAGTAAAGCACTTTAAAAAAATTTTTCAAAGCGACCCACTTTGAAAATGAATTTCAAAGTGCTTAATTTGTAACAATATATAACTTGACTCTTGCTTTCAAAAGAGGCATGGGTTAGATAACTGATTTCGTTATGGATGAGTTGGCATCGAGAGTGATTGATCTGTTTTCCTGTTTAAAATTGTCCCATTGTTCCCTATTAAGTTAACCTTTTGTAAAATAAGTAAGACTATCTTCTCTACTCAGTCTTTGCTTTATTCCTTGCGTAAATATCAGGAAAAGAAAGTAAAACAGCATTCTGTAGTATGAAGGTGACACTGTGCAACAGGTGTAATAAGAAATATATATAAATATATAATATTAATGGACACTAGAAGAAAAATAACTACATATATGCATGCCAACACTACTATACAAGAATTAACAGAGATTAAGTTAATAATAAAGTTGATATATCTATGAAATTAAATACACACTATCAGAGAATATTTATTTTTGTGAATAATTCAATAATATTTTAGCATATCTATAATCAATACAAAATGCAATCATTAAATTATGTATATAAAAAGTCTTAAATATCTACAGAATTCAACATTTAAAAAGTCCTGCCCAAATCTAAAATAAACGACCGGAATATATATTCAGGTCGAATAACCAAATCTTTGTTGACAAATAAGAAAAAAAAATCTTTATGGAAACATATGATCTTAAAAAAACCCATACATGTATAAAATGGATAATGTTGAAATCTGTAAGATACATTAAAATCAATAGACATATGCATATACATGTACGTATATATGTAACAAGCATTAAGGTTTGAGAACAAAGATTGCGATAACCCCCTTCCTCCTTCTGACATGGAATGATCACTTAAGAAGTAACGCTTTGATAAAATTAACATATTCTTTACATTTAAAAATGCAAAATAACAAAAATGTGTCTTCATTGATCTAGGTTTCAAGTGCATGCATATCATAAATATTGCAGATTAAGCACAATTTAATTTTTTTCCCTTATTTTTCTAAACACCCCAATTTAAAGAAAAAAGATTTTTTTTTTAATTTTGACTACGAGAAATTTAAGTTTGATTACCACCCCGCCCCCCCCCCCCCCCCGAAAAAAAATTATAGCTATTTAAAAGGTTACAGCATAGGAATGCCCTACTGTACAGAGCTATCTGTTGTAGAAAGTGGTTTACAAGTAATAAAGTTATTTGACTTAACTTTCTGCGACTAATATTTCAGATCAGTTTTATTTTGATGCTAACGAGAGATTACCTCATACAAGATGTCCTCATTACGCCGTAATGATGAGTTGTCATTTCTCCTATAAGGTGTAATATCTCTCATTGTCCTCTTCCTGCCTTGGGGCCTTCACCGAGGATCTCAATTTCTGCCTGTCTTCTGAAATCTGCTGCACCATGGACCAAGTTCATCCCTGGTCTTTTTTCTCTTATTCAACTGACTTCCGCCACGTCTTCTTTGGTCGCCCTCTGTCTTTTTCTAGGAATTGTGTAATATAGGCACAACTAAACGAATTACGTCTACTTTCAGTAAACATGAGGCTACTTTAATACATGGCTCAATCCCCCCCCCCCCAAAAAAAAAGTAATGAAATTTGCTAACGAGGACTTTGCCATTATCATATGGTTTTATGCAGACATTATGTAGGTTAAGAAAAGATTCAATTGCAGTAACTTAGAGCTCAAGAGCTAGGATAATCAGAACACGCTCAGTTCAGAATTTAAGTGACGCTGATCCAGACAATTTTCTATTCGAACATAATACACTTACACCGCCCTTATCAAATACTGGTTAATTCCTGTGGACTCATTCTTTATACTTAGACTTCGATATCATTGCATCCAAAATATGTTACTTAGATGATGTATACCCCTTCCGTTTACTAAATTGTTTGTTTTTACTGCCAAATTAAGTTCCATTAATTTCCAACCAACATGGTATGTTAAATGAAATACTTTGCATAATAACCTATTATCTATCAAAGACTGCATTTTCCGATAAATATGTTTCAAAAGTTAAATGGAGAGAGAGAGAGAGAGAGAAAGAGAGAGAGAGAGAGAGAGAGAGAGAGAGAGAGAGAGAGAGAGAGAGTAGTAATTCCTATAAAATGGGAAAAAAAGACAAAAAAGACATATTTTTATATCTAAGCGAAGAAACAAAGAAAACGCCTTACCAGTATAAAGCTCAATATAGGTATAGTACACAAATACAGTTTTCATATGCAGTGATGATAACGCTGAGCGTCCAAGTTCTGACTTAAATTTTCTTTCAACAGGGACCCATTGAATGAAAGCTCATTAAATTACCTTTCTTCTGTCAATTTTTTGTTGGATGTCATATTTGTTTTTCATAAAAAATTAATCTTTATCCAGCATGATATTAAAAATTCTAAAGTAAAAGTACACGTAGGCTTATAAGGATGCACCTCAAACAGTACAGGTTCTTTCTTTCAACTCTTAATTGCTTTTGGAATTTTTATTTCTTGTTTTTGACTGGTACCAAGCATTTCAATTTGAAACGCCATATTAGATTTTAAAATGTCCTGCATAAGTAGAAACTATTTTATTATAATATGCCATGATTTATCACCAGAATTTTGTTATAAACGCTGATAGCTGGGATCCATTATTGATATTTGTCCGAAAAATAGAGGGAAATTTGAAGAAAAAAATGATTTAGTATTACCGTATTCAGCATTCAAAATAATTTTGAGGGAATAAGGTATATTTATTCTACCAATACAATATCCTATTAATATCATGCATCTTAGTGTGATTTCAAACAGAATCAAAAGTTTAGTGTATTCAAAATTGAGCTTAGTTTGACTTAAGAAAATAATAGTAATTTTATGTTGTACTAATAACGTTAGGTATAAAATAAGATGTTTCATAAAATTGATATTACTCACATTTAACAACATAAGTCCCAGTACAATATACGATTTGTACCTACTAATATCTGGACCTCTCTCTTCTGCACGATCTTAAAATATATCTGCATCATTTTATGTTGTATTTTCAAAACAAGGTATATGCATTTCTGTTCAACGCGAACGGTTGGTTATAGTAATGTTAAATTGAAAATCTTAGAACATTATTCAAAGACTCGAATAGAGCTAACTTAAATTCGAAAACAGAGAATAGTTTTTTTGGTATGATATGTCATACATGTATCTGGAAAGATATGTCTTTGCAGTTCACAGGTGTAGCAGGTAATAAATATACTACACATTAATATTTTATTTGAAATAAACACAAATTTTAATTAAATCAAATAGTCTAGATCTCCGTAAATAAACAATTATCATCTGTACTTGTCTTATATTGTTATAAAATTGATGTCATGAACATTTGTCATATTTAAATAATACAAAAATTACAAATTTACGAATACCTCATTTCATTTTAAGAAATATCCTTCAACAAGAAAAAACAAAATGTGTAAACAAATCTTGTGGCTACAAATGTTTGTTCATTAAGAGGTGAACACAGTTCACAATAATTGGTCATTATCATGTTTGATTAATTCAGGTCAATTAACGTTCTATCACTTGTAAGACATAAGATAAAGGAGGGGAACTATGGCATTTACACATTTTTTTCTTCAAGTTTTTAATGTTGTGATTTTAAACCTGTTTTTTATCAGTTGAAAAAGAGAATAAAATCGATAAGCACAGGTTTTAAATGTTACTGATACTCTTGATTGCATGATGGAAATCGATGCCTTTCAAGGATAAACGTAAGTTTTTGACAGCCGCATTGCTCATCTTGGTTTGGAGGATACAAGAAATGTTTCAATTAATTTTTATTCATTCATCTTTAATAATGGCTAAGGATGACATGAACTATTGTCGTGGTCTCATTAATATTCGTCAGCATTATTTTTGTAAAATTTACGGTTTTAAAAATAGGTTATATTGTTAACAGTTGTTTTGTAAACGCAGTGTATTTTCATCTTACTTCGATGAAAATTGAATTGTTGATTGACTAAACGTCATAAACTCAAAATATCCATAAAAAAAACTGGTGATAATGAATATTGCATTAAGGAAAGTGCAGTCTAACCTAGTTATGTGTATACTGAACAACGTGTAAATGAATTCGTTTTCAACAAGTCATCATAAGTTAAAATAACTAAATGAATCAGCAATTATAACAGTTCACATTCTCATAAGCATAATTTTTTCTTCAAGGCAAAATCGTGATAACTAGTAATTGACAAGGAAAAGTGTCATACAGTCAAATCCATATGTTACATGTATATACTTTTACTGTATTGTCTTTATATCGTCAAATCTAATTGACAATAACTGCACTACAAAGCCAGAAAATAATTTCTGAAAAGCATTGAATTAATAAACAGCAAAAAATTCATTTTAAAGCGATGAAATGCATTTGAATACCGTTCAAATTAAATTATGCAATCCTCCATTACGAATACAGACTTAATTTAGTATGAAAACATGTTCATCTATATAATTGCTTTACTTATTATTGTACAATCAGATATTTCACATACAAAATTTGAGAGACAAAGTTTAACAAACTACTTTGATCACTTAATATTTTTATTAAAAATATCTTTAAAATGGATTTAATCAATCTATTTTGCATTTGATCACTTACTGAATTTCATTTTTCTCTAGGATGGGTTTAGAAATTGTTTTTACATTTCTAATAGTCATTTCGACTGTTCATATGATGCCCGAGAAACCTAAACTAGAAGAACCAGTATCCTCAAATGTACTTGCTTTGGAATCTGTCATAAACAGTCACCATGGCGTCTTCTCTCAAATGGTTGTCAAACCACTGTTGTCGCAGCTTGAAAAGAGGCCAGGTCTTTTGGACCAAATGCGTGAAAATGAGCTTGGAATAAAAGTAAAGCATGAAAGCGAATCTGATACTGTTATAGACCCACAGTCATTGGGACTGGAATCCTTTCATGGACTGAGGATTAAAGTCAAACACAACGCTAAATCTGAGTTTGAGGTCGAACCATTTGTTTCAGATATGACTCCTTTTGATTTGATGAATGTAGAAATCACACGAAAAACAGATACAAACACTAAACCTGAAAAAGGACCAATGCCTACACAATTCAGTAAACCACTGGAATTGATTGTTATTGATAAACAGAATGAGCCAAAACTTTCTGCAGGCGTTTTCCCCACTAATAGAGTTTTTGTGACCAGCAATACGAATACGCCATCTTTACTATATGGAGGTCAAGGTATGTGTATTCTTGTGTTAAATGCAAATGATATAACTTTTGCAATTTATGTCCTGTCATTTTGGGAAAATAATTACAAAATATTCCATTGATGTTTGAGTCACGCAACGCCTAATTATTCACAGATGCATCAAATGTTCGAGATAATGTCAAAATCGGCCTTATCCAACCCACCAACGCTCAGGATTTACAAGATCATTGTTATGAAGTATTTGGAATGTAAGTATTGTGCAATTAACTGAAAAGTGATATGTGCTACCATAAACATCTTTTAGATATTTGTTTGATAAAATATACATGAACATTATTGAAAAATACAAGCTTATCTTTTAAAAAGATTGGTGAGCTAGCGCTGTAGCAATCATAAATCACAGAAGCAGATTTCTAGAACATTGGTTTAAATTTCTGAATCGATTAATTAACAATAGGAAGGCACAGTGGTGTACTGGAATTGTGCTGGAGTGGGGTCTCAATCTAAAACTAAGAACCTAGAGTGGGCTTCACATCGGCAATGGCATAGCTCATTGGCTGTGCCCTAATCATTTAGTATCTACTGTAATTTCAATTTCGAGGTGAAATTTTTCAGAAACCATCGGTACTGTAGCAATCGTATCTTCTCGGGCCTTTCCGACAGGCTCGGAAAACATATCCGAAGTTGTTTTCCGAGCTTGAAGGAATTTAAGCTAGCTACATGTTATTTATTATAATATTGAAAATAACTTTTCATTATATAAGACGGAAGCTACTGTTACTTTTTGACATTAACGATAAAACACAAAACTTCACGTGAAGATGATAAAACGAAATTCAAATGGTACAGTTTATCTACAGTAGTACAGTATTCCCAGAATCCCCTTCTATGGAGTCGAGCATGCGCATTCCATTGAAAAGGACTAACGTAGTTGCTAGCGCTCGAGAGCGCTAGCAATAATCCATTTTTTAAACTTGCCACAAGAAACCCAAGCGCAAGAGTCACCTCAGAAACATTAACAAGTGATTCTATGTATTTCTTTTAATCTCTTGAGATGAAAACTCTGAACTCAGGGATGATTAACTTGGAGAGCACTAGCAGCAGTGTCATAGTTTGATACTAAATTCAATTTAAATTATATGCAGGTTTTTCAATATGTTTGCATAGTATTACCTCAAAAAGCATGATTGTGGAAGTAAAGGTAAAAATACTGAAAAGGTTCTAAAAAATTGAATATTCTTATGTTATTTTGCAACTCTTTCTTATGGCGTCTTTACCGAAAGATTACAGACTACTGGTGTCTTTGTAATGAAAGCAAAATATTTTAAACATGTAAATTCATTTGCTTTAAAATGTTAGTGCAAGCAAATTCAACATGTTAAATAGATGGGGAAACCCTAGCAGATCAAACAGACAGGCTAGACGCGTGATGTATGTTTTTGCTGAATAGCAAAATAAAAAAAATCGCCCAATGGAGAGACGTATAATGGCATTATTTGGGGAATTTTGGGTGATCTTCGTTATGATATTCTATTTCTTTAATTACATAGGCAATATATGTTATTCGTCTTAAATGTTATTTTAAAACTTTTGAAAGTTTTCATGCCTGCTGAATTATGTTTAAAAAACCATTCCTAGTTTGATTTCAAAAAGAAATATAAAATCGTAATGCATATTGTAATAATTTTTTTTTCAACATTCAAACATAATTATGGAGAGATGTTTTTTTTTACTACAGAATAAAATGTAATGGTATTCCAATACAACAGATTAGGGAATTTTCCGGTCGACAGCTCATTGGATCAAGCTATCGTCGACATTGGCAACCAATGCGATTCTCTCTTACAACAAATAACCCCGAGGTAGTGCGAGTGCAGAAGAACAGATTGATTCACCGACCCTTTATTTTACGTCCCGGGTTTTCTTATTTTCCCAGAATGTTTTTCAAACGACAACCATATTTTGTCGTGTAAAATTAAATTGTACTTTTTTCAAAGAAATTAATTATAAATGTTAACCATTTGATTCTTGTAACTTTTTCTTTAATTGAACTTTAAATTTTTTTTAAAAAACATTAAGATTTTTCTCCAAATAATGTTTTTATTCCATGTTTGAAGAGAAGATATAAATTTCATAAAATAAAATTAAAACCATGTACTGTATAAGGTGTTCATAACCTCTGATAAATTAACCATTATCAGTTACCAAACCCTGATACATCACTAGGTCATCTGAGGTCCTTGATGTTTAACCCATATTTCGTAAATAGACAAGCAAGAATAGATGTTGTATTATGTCGAAAAGGTTATTTTTAGTGTGTACTTTATAATCAGCTCACGTTGATCATGCATTGGTGATTGATAGCTTTAATCGTCTTTAACCTTGAGTAGGTAGTGATTGATGGGTTACGGAAGGTCAATTATTTCTACGAAAAGTAAGACCATATATATAACGTTCATGGAAATAAAATTCTGATAGGATACAAAAGGAACGCTTTAATTTTAGAGAAGACATATTATAATTGCGGACTCATATCCTAATAAACTTTATTGTATTGATATTTGGATGTATTTTGTTTTAGACCGACAAATATAGCTAAGCAAAATAATTAATGATAATTATTTTTTTGTGTAAAAATATATTTATTTTCTTGCATAATCACACTTATTTATATCAATAAAAGAAATGATGATTTTCCTCATCAAACAATGCATTTTACAATGCATCTTATACCTACGACATAACATGAACTTAGGAAAGGGCAATTGTGCTGTAAATTGTTTTGAATATGCTTTATTATTTTTTTTTTAAGAATAAACAAAACACATTTTTTTTCATTATAATTTTACTTACTTTTAATAACTAACATGTATTTTTCAATAATGGGTTCTATGATTGATTGTACAGATCTTTTTTAAACGTTTTGATATTTTTGAAATTTTTGTTTTGGTTGTTTTTGTATGGAACTTTTTTTAACAACTGTACATGGACTGTTTGCAGTGATGTGATAGATATATTTATTAAAATCAGACAGACATTAAAAATTTTAGCAAATGGTATTTCATATTTGTTACGCCATATGTTCAACTAAATATTTGTTCCGTTGCTGTTTAATGTTAACTTAAAATTGTTTTGAAATGTTACACTTTTATGTAACAATTTTTAAATAAGTCATTTTAGAAAATGTTTAATATGTACATCTTATAAGTCTATCCAAATTACATACAAAAGCAATTTTTTTCTTTTCTCATTAATTTTAGCTGTCTAAATAAGTGGATTGGAAATGTACAAGACTGAAAGAACTCCAGCTATTTCGCTACATTGCAGATGAATAATAAAGAGCATAATAATTCCATTCAAAAGGAGTCTACAAAAATAATAGGCTAAATGTGATTTTTCAGGCGTAAAGTACATGAAATAAGTTTTAAAGTAGAAGTATTAACGTTTTTGAAAGACATAGACATGTCCGTTTTACACCATCGTACAAGAGATTAAAAAATGTATTCTTTATTTTGAAAAACGTTATAAATACATTAGCTAACATTCTATAAGGTTAAACATTGACTAAATTTACCGATAGGCCATAGATGGAGCTTACATTAGATATTTGAAACTCTGTCCGATACACTTGAAAGTCATCATATCACAAAGATATAGTAATCATTATGACGTACAGCCACAGGGGCCAAGCCCGTTTTAACATTAATTTCAATGTAACCATAAATAAAGAAAGGGGTCGAACTCTGACCCAAATAAAAAACTACCAGCTCGCTTCAAAAGCCTAATAAATCAATTAATTTTTAAAACACTCGCAATATGCATGTATTTTTCAGAAAAGTGATGTCTGAGATACACTCATGCCGAATTTCAAGTTGATGGGTCTTAAAATAGCGGAGATATACGTCATTATTCTCTCGAAGTCGCCAGTTTATTTTTACTAGGACATTTACCGGTCCAGGGCTCGATTTTGCCTCCGACAACAGCAGTATTGCAACAAGTCGAGAAACATTCGCACTAATCTTTGAAAATCTTACATCAAATGCACGCTACTTACATACAAAAACTCCGATAAAATTCCTTAAATACTCTCCATAATGAATTTTTATTCTGCAGCCACATCAACTTCTGACCAGACCGGCCATTTTAACGTCTTCGAGAAAGACTGATTCTGATTGGACCATCAGGAATATTAACCAATGAAATTGAGTTAAACATTAGCTATCACAATGGCCGGTCTGGTCAGAAGTTGATGTGGCTGCAGAATAAAAGTTCATTATGGAGAGTATTTAAGGAATTTTATCGGAGTTTTTGTATGTAAGTAGCGTGCATTTGATGTAAGATTTTCAAAGATTAGTGCGAATGTTTCTCGACTTGTTGCAATACTGCTGTTGTCAGAGGCAAAATCCGATCGTGAGCCCTGGACCGGTAAATGTCCTAGTAAAAATAAACTGGCGACTTCGAGAGAATAATGACGTATATCTCCGCTATTTTAAGACCCATCAACTTGAAATTCGGCATGAGTGTATCTCAGACATTATTTTTCTGAAAAATACATGCATATTGCAAGTGTTTTAAAAATTAATTGATTTATTAGGCTTTTGAAGCGAGCTGGTAGTTTTTTATTTGGGTCAGAGTTCGACCCCTTTCTTTATTTATGGTTACATTGAAATTAATGTTAAAACGGGCTTGGCCCCTGTGCGTACAGCGATTAGAATTTATATGGATACCGAGCTTAACGATTCAAACAGTTGTCATCTATTATAATTTGTTTTTTTCGATATTACGATATTGTTAAATAACTAATAACAACACAAATTTTTCAGTCAAAATATCTTATTGCTTACTGAATGAATAAAAACGAACGCATAATGAACAGAATTAGAATAGACAGAAAAAGACTTATTTCAAAATCGCATTACAGCACAGATTTTACATTTAAAAAACATGTATCATGTTTCGTAGTGAACATATGAAAATGAAGCTTCAATGTAAAGAGTGATTAGCTGTTACTAAAAAAAATGTAGTTAGAAATACAGTTCAATAAGTATCGGAAGATCACTGCTCATCTGGACAATATGGTGTCTCTTCTCCAATGTTACCCCAGTGAAAGTTTCTAAACACTGGCATGAACTGCCGTTGTATTGGTCTGCGCAAGCCGTTTGTTACTAATGGAACATTGTGAACGTCTTGAACCAGTTTATACATATTGAAGGCCTGAAATAAAGATGATAATATACATGTTGTGGTAATTTATAACACGTTTAATAATTTATTAGCTTATTACTGTACAAGACTGTTTAAAATGAATAAGATTGCTAATATAGGTCTATTATTTGAAAAGATGATCCATCACTACTATCACCTTTTATAGACATGTTTTACTATTTTAGTTGTGTTGGTTAAATAACGCAGCTAGTTATTTTTAAATATGTCTGTGTAATCATTTTTTATTTTAATGATCTGTTATCAAATATAAAATTTAATCATTTATACAGATACTCTCAATAAATGACAGCTTTAAGACAATTAATGTGTTGCATTAATGTTAGAAAAGTTGATCTGCCATAGGCCAATCAAAGCGCAGACATAATGATCAAAGAAGCTGTTTTCTTTTCGTTCAACTGTGTGGTTAGTTTATGAGACATTTGATTGCAAAGCTATAGCCATATATGACGGACAAAACTAATATATTTTCTTTAAATTTGTGATGTTGAGGACATTATCATTAATAATTTCTAAGTTTGTAACACTTCTGACATTTTAGCATCATGAGTCTACAGGTATTTTCTAAACCTATTTAGAATAAGATCAATTATTGTATTATTTGCGATAAAATACCTAATATGATTTTAGTCAGAACAACATATAAAAATGCATTCAGCAATAATATCTCTCTTCAGAATGATAATGATAGTATGATAGGTAGATAGTATAGTATTGATTCATACAATTTAAACACAATTTGCATTTTAATGTTAGAGACATATGTTATTTAATTTTTTTTGGTTCCAAATCCTTGAGTTTTGGAAGATTATGTTTAAATATAAAATTCATTTAAGAATGACTTTTCACTTAAAAATAAATTCTATATAATATACATTTTGTTTAAGTTGAACTTAAATTGACGTCATTGCTAAGTGAAATTTATTAAAAACGTGAAGCATGCGGTAACGTAACTTTGCTGTTAGAGTAGCTTTCTTTGAAACAGCGACATGTGATATGCACGTTTTTTCATAAATCATTGTAACGACAACAGTTTATGTTTTTGTTTGTAAAATTGCAGTTAGATGGACGTGAAAAATGTCATTTTAAAATCCCATCAATCCAATAGGCATTTATTGTAATGCCCTGCAGTATGCTCATCACAATCTGAAAGTTTGAATTAATCCATGCCCTCTCCCCATGTAAACCAGAATCTAACCGTTTGTAGCATATGATCAATATATTGAAATGAGAGATAGTTTTACATATTTCGATTTAAATGACTTGAAAGCTTGCCTAGTTTCTAATGCTAAACTTGTAGACATGTTGTTTACTCGGGCTACAGAGGCATTTATATACATGTATAGAGCTTAGATATGTACATGTATATAATTATTAGGCATTTAAAACAGGTCTATATTTGTTGATAAATGCCTAATAATTATATAATGTATCAGATAAAAACTGTTTCCCGTAATTATTTTATATATTTCTATTATTTGTATGGAGAATTTTATTTTCCCGTACTTAATGTATATCTTTATATTATGACGTCATAATCAATTCGGCTACATAACGTAACATAATACTAGCGTTTTATGACGTCACAATAAGAAATATGTATTCGTATGTATGTGTATCTGTGTAACTTAGCAACATGTTTTCAAACTCCTGGCCCCGGGGCCATAAAACTTAGATGAGCTTACTTTTGATCTAGGTCTCACTTTTACAAAAGAAACATATAGTGGAAAAGTGAGACTGAGATCAAAAGTGAGCTCGTCTAAGTTTTATGGCCCCAGGGCCAGATGATTTAAAATGAAACTAGTTGAGTTTATTTCGGTTGCTGTGATTTTTTTCATATATATATATATATATATATATATATATATATATATATATATATATATATATATATATATATATATATGTGGTAATGTTCAAGCAAAAATGTGTCACATTACCTCAAGAGAGATCCTGATTGGACAACGCATGACAATCCAACGGACGGTCTGGTAACAAGGAGGCGTGGTCAAAGATCCATCATACATGTAAAAGCTCCAATCATAGGGCAAAACGTCGACAGGAGAGATAAACTCTGTTAATTGCACGAAGTCACGAGTACCTGCAAAAAGTCGATGTTTACTGGTAATCAATAATTAGTTTCATATTAAAATGCTTACATAAATATTCTTTGTATTCTTTGTATTAAACCATAGAGCCTTGAAACAAATTTTTGATCGGCTCACTTGGCCATTATTCATGAGTCTCACCGCAAATGCTGCGAGGGAAAGGAACATTTCTTATATTCAAAATTAAGAATTTACATCGCTTCATACGAAAAGGTTTTCCCGTTTGATTAACTTAATTAAAATAAAAGACGTAAAAAACTACCATTATTCTTCGGAGGCACGTATTCGCGGACAGTATAGAAGTATTTTTCCATCAAAGTACTCATTATTCTGGCATTTTTCAGGCGACAACGACAGTACTTGTGGTAACAGTCGTCACTCTTACCGACACAAGGACACGCCTTATTCAGATCAAGTTTGCTCTGAAACAATTAATTTAAAAGCGTTAGCAACAACTGTAGTAAAGAATTAATTTATACCTGAAATAATTTTATGCTTGGATAAAATATGAAAATTACTGATTACTACTGCACTGCTGAAATGTTCAATAACACATTAAATGAGGTGACAACATGTAGAATAAACTTGATATAACAAGATTTGGAGACACAGAATAATCCATTTCCTTTGTAATTTTAAAATTATATTTTTCAACTATATCAAACTTGCACATACAGGTTGGTAGCCCCAGTTGAAGTAGGTTTGTTGCGGATTTTCCTCATCCTCGTCGTCATTTATCTGAAATACATGTAGTATATTAATTTGTTCTGCAACAACTATACTATGTGATAGTCAATCTAATGTTGGCATGAGAAAGAAGTCGATGAATTTAGAATACTTTAAGGTACTTGTTGAAAAACTACCTCAGCCATGACTCCAATTACAACCAGTCCGTCCCTCTTGGATTTTGCCGCTCCGATGTCCTTATACTTGTCATTGTAAAACACCATGTGTGCCTAAACAGTTTAACATTTTTATGTATGTTTGCAGCTGGGATGCATTACTATGACGTAACTACGAATACATATCGATGTGAGTAATTTCTGAGCAAATGCAAATTCATTTTTTAGGTACACTTTAGTTAATTGTTTATCAAATGACTTGTATGATATTATTGTACCTCCATGGGGTAAAAGTCCCCATCGATTGAATGTTCAGATCCCTTTTCCTCCCTCTTTCCAATGTGAAAATGTATCTCCTCAAATATGTACTTATCGGAGCCTCGTAAAGGAACATTAGTAAGAGAGATTATCCGTGCATCGGTACTAAAGTGGGGAGAGTGACCTATCAGGAAGGTAAAGTTTGTAAAAGGATTCAAAACATGCTTATGCATGTATGTATCGGTTTCTAGGAAATTAACTAAGGTATTTTGAGATATATAGTTCAGCACTAAAATTTTGTTTCTATCTTACCATTGTTTCGGATTTTACCAGGTACTCGAGTACAAAGGTTGTGGAAGTGAAGCAAAGAATGAGGCATATAATGTGTGTGTTCTGTTTTGATGTTGACTGGGGACTGCCTTTTACCCCCACACTCGTGCCAGCATGGTGTCACAAGTTTCCACTTGCTTGGTCCTTTAAATATTAGATGGTATGTTGAAAAACAAAGACAACCAGTTTGCATGGCGTTTTATGAGATGAATAAAAGTTATGTTTTTAATAAAAGAATCACAATTTAAGAATGTATATAATAATGCTACCTACAGATCTGTGGAGTTATGTATAAATGCGTGTATTATATCTGTTTATCAACTAAAAAAATCACTGTCCGTTGCTTAAACGTTTGTTCAAACTATTTAAAAATTAGTCATGTAATCGTGGTTATTCTTTCCGATAGTTGTAAGTAACTTCAACAAGTTCTCTTTTAAGAATGATTTCTGCGTTTTGCTTAAAATGGGACATGTATGCCCGATGAATATACCGCCTTTGTCGTCAAGAAGTATCACCCTTAAGGCTTCTTGGAAAAAAAAACATGCACATGTAAAATGCTTGATACTTTACCATGACATCCATATGGATTATAGCTGAAGTGAGCGGATAAGCAGTCCTCTTCATAGCAAAGTCCAAAAGCTTGTCTGTCCCGAGAATACAACGAAGTAGCTAAAGTAGATGGTAACAAAGTTACAAGCAGACCGGCGAGCAACAGATAAGTAACCATCACGACATAAACCCAACAGCAGTCAGATCAGCACTGAGTTTGTCCGGTTTACTAACAAGCCCCTTACACTTGTCGCATGTTGGATGTAAAACATGCAGATCACGTACATAAATTGTTCAAGCAAACTGTTTCTGTGGTCAATCGATGCAATTACATGTAACATCTAGTATATTTCTTTTCTTCTTCCCATGAGGCGTACAAACGCTTTGGTATATCCCGTGTCGGTTTACGATAAGTCGATTCCCTTCTTTTGTTTCTTTTTTCCTCTTTTTTTCGTTAGTCATTTCATTGAACATGTTTTTCGACATTTTTTCTATTATGATTTGTCGTCCCTATGATATAATTATAATAGATTATCGCTTGTCCATGAACATCCTGTTTCTAATGCTTTAAAGCATTTTTACGTCCACACGTTTGTGTTGACATTCACAACATATTTTCTCCTTCTTTTCCTATGATAATCGATTGGAGCTCATTTAAAAATTGGCAAAGGCTGAAATCTACGAAATTCAGTCCTATAACCAGAATGACATGTCTGCATATAAATAAACGTCTTTCTTAAAGTTAAGAAAACCCTTTCATTTGTATTGTTTACTTTAACCAATTATAAAGGGCATTGGCAACTAAGTGCTTCAGATATTAAAAAATACTAATATATGATAAACATGTTTTCATCGTCCGCTGATGTCTCTTCTGTTCTTTTGATTTTTACTTTGTGTGAATTATTTCTTTATCGTTCAAAATACATGCTATATTATCATCTATTTTATGCATCTAAAATTGACGACTTTATTTTTAGGAAAACACTATTCTGAATTTTGTTCGGGATCGGCCTTTGGCCCTCTTATTATTTAAGTTGGGAAGCTCGGGATCAATGTACCTTTCAAGAAGTTGCTGGATACAGAGTAGGATGAACAAGTATTCCTAAAGGAATGATCAGCAATTCAGCATGAGTATTTATGCTGATTGGCTGTTCTTTCCGTGACAGTGATGATCATTTACGCAATGTTCTCACATTTTACGGATAACTGATTGAACAATTTAGGGAAAGATGTAAATATATCGAATGCCTGGCCAATTTTTTGATGTCATTAGTCGACTTGCAAGCGAGTTACAGAGATAGTAGTACTTTTTTTGTTATGTAAAGCCTCTCGAGCCTTGATTTTGTTTACGTTGATATTGTATTAGTAATTGATTTATTCTTGTTTTTTTCTGTTTATTTAAAGTTATTTACCAGCATAACGAAACGGTGTATCTTGTTTGCCACGAATTTCTTATAACAAAAATATGAGAAATTTCTTTACATAATTTGTTAACAAAAACTTGTTCTGCTTACTTAACAATAAAATGTATGTTTTGTATCTCGCTTAAATTGTAACCTGATTTCTTAATTAATAATTCATTGTGGCTATTGTTTCTTGTTACAAATCTGATTCGTGATATCAAGTTGACATTTTTTTTAATTGTATGATAAATTAATTCCTAGCTTTCTGATTGGCTGATATCCAATAATCTAGAAAATAAAGGTTTTAGCTACTCTCCTTAAAATACAATATAGCACTTCTCGGGTAGATAAATCATTGTTTTGACATAAACAGAGGAGCAATAATTGTTTTGTTATGCATGTATTTATAACGAAAATAGCAAAGGAAAAATGTACGTGGGGGCTAAATTCTGTTTAACTATTAATGAGATCATCTGAATTACCTTCATTACAAAAAGAACCAATAACAAAAATCAATAAAGGTGAAAAAAACATGTTGAGCTGCAAATTTGAGACCATTCGTGTAAGAGGGATGACCGGTCAAGGCCATTTCTAGACAATATTAATCTCCTTTTGAAGGAGAGCTCTGGAAAAAGATGTATAAAAATCAAATGTCCAAATATATCGATTTTCTCTTCTCTAAATAAAATAATGTGCTGTAAATAAGATTGACATATATTGTTTATCTACATGTAAGTTTATGGGATCAGCATGTGGATAGTTCACTTTTGTATGATCGTGAAAACAGTTTGGAGTCTGATTCCATATTTGATATACATGTAGTTAATTTCCATTATTTTCGTCATTTGCAATTATTAATGACATATTTCATCTCAGCAGGGGTATTTGATTCAATTTTCAACACAGTTAAAACCGTTGTAGTGAGATTGAGATTATCTGATGGGTACTACGTTAACCACCCTGCCTCCCTATTGTATATAAGTAAATGGAAAACGTGGACAAGACAACCAAATAATGAAATTATGGGTCAATTTTTAAACCTGTTATAGCATTTAAATTCCTTTATTTTCAATACATAGTGGAAAATATGAAGTTTAATTGTAACATTCCGATGAATCCGAGCTTTACGTTTGGTGGTTTGCATTCATGTGGTGGCAAGAGCGATAACTTTGTAATATATTTAAGATACAGATACGCTCTTATTATTTACCTTTAATTACCAAAGTCATTGTTGCTTATAGTAGGAAAAAAAGTGTTGATTGCTAACAATGTTTATGAATTTCAGCACAGAGTTTAACAAAAAATACATTTACAAAAAGCTATTGCGAATTATTAAAAAAATGCATCGTCAGATTGAATGTTTATTGAACGTAAAATAATACATTTCAAAATAAATATAATTTGAAGACTTTAACAAAACATACATATATTTTTAAATAAAAAAAATAAATGTGAGCAATAAAAAGTCAGAAATACTGATTGGTACTGGTTAAAAACTTCAATCACAAAAGCGAAACAGGAAGTGATGTGTTTAATTGGCACCATAACGATAGAATCCTTTATATTTAGGGGACACATTGAGTCCCATTTTCCTGGCGACATCTCCATCTTGGTAGGAGGGTGAAGCACCTTGTACTGAGGGATCTAAAAAACAAAATGGCAACTCAATTCTGATCAAACAATATTGTCGATCATGAAAGAACTGATCATAATTTTGTAAGTAACAGAAATATTTTCATAGTTCATATTTTCTTTTACAATTTTTGTACACATAAATTTCCATTTTATGATTTAAAATTAAATTGATGTTTACATTAATCAAGTAGAATGTGGATTGAAAATTCAAACCATGTAATAGATTTTAAGACAATACTAAGAAAATTTTAAATGAATGTGTCATTAGTCGATGAACCTAACAGTTCAAAATAAACACAGGTGGTAGCGAAACGTGAATGATTCAATGCGCATGCTCTAGTGCCTTTGCATGTTTTCAATTGTAAAACTATGGTCTAGCTCTTTGGGTATATATGCAACTACATGTGCATCTGTAAATAGATGTGAACTTGCTAAAAACCTGTGAAGGTTATCTAAGAAACTTTTCACTCTAAAAATGAGATATTACTAACAGGCCCTTACACATAGCATTGATTAACAATATACAGGGGCTTGGACGTTTACTTCAGAGAGAGGTAAAGGGTGATATGAATTACGGCCCACAATAAATTGAAAAAAACCCAAAAATTGTTGGTATTTTTCTCATTTTGTGTGTACTTAATCTTTGATACATGTATCCTACTAGAACCCCCTTTTACCGAAGGAATAAAAATCACCTTGGAAATATACAATATAAACATTATAATTTATGATGGGGTACAGGAAATTTACCTCACTGTAACCACACATATAATTATGTATAATTAATTGTATATATATATAAAAAAAGCTGCTGACACGTTTTCTGGAATATCATCCTTTTGAGAAAAGGGCGCCCAACCCCTATCTCCTGCGTTGCTACGTGTCTTACAAAATTATTTATGACGTCTTTTTTTTAACTAGATAAATGGTTGAAAACAATATCTGATCACTATTTTAGATATCATTTTCATCTCAGATTCAAATTAAATATGACTTCAAAAAAAAAAAGAAAAATATGACATATTTTTATTAGAATGAAAACATTAATGGGAAAGGTGATAACTATATTCATTATTGATTTATTAGAGACATGTAATTATGTGCTTCATTAAAATAGCATATTGTTAAAAATTTACTATACTTTGTCTAATGAAAGCAGGTTTAGAAGGTTTGACGTGTAAGTATATGATATTACATATACGTTGACTAGCGCATGCGTAGACTTACAACTCGGTTCTACACAGGAAGACCCTAACGGTGTAAATGGGTCAAAGTAGGCGCGGGTAGGAGAAAACATAAGCCGTTTTCCGGGTCCTTCCGGAGAGTACGGGTCTTTTATGAAAAAAAGAAATAATAAAATAGGTAAGAAAACTCAGACCAACTCACAATTGACTGACTCGCCGACCTGGGTCGCTTCAGGGGAGACTTTATTTTTGATGTGCGGCATCATCGGGACCTGTGATGTCAACGCCTGGTTGAAATTTTCGGAATCGTATACACTTATCAGACCTAAAGTACATTTGGCAGTGTTTAAGACAGGCTTAATGTACAACAAATGAGGCAATGTGGATGAAAAAATCATTAGATATGACAAGCACATAAGTGAATACAATCATTTACAGCAAATATACAATACTTGAAAAAAAAAAAAGAAACCGCTTATTTGACCGATAGTACATGTTGATGTACTATGAGAGAAAAAAGTGAAGTGACTAATTTACTCATTAGATAATTCAAAATGCAAATGACTTTCAGAAATTCGCTCTATACTTACCATCAACGTAAACCACCCTACTTCCCCCGTGACCTAGCACTTCCTTAATATGTCTCCAACTTCCGCCGATTCTTCCCTGTCTTTGCCTTTAGAAATAAAACGTCAAGGTATTATAGGTTCGTCATTGTAAATAAAAGGCATTTCTAAACATTTACGTAATTATACATACTTTAAAAGAATTTGCCTTTTAAGAGCAACCATCAGGGAGAAATTTGTGTTTTACAGCGGCGGTATTTCGTACCTTGGGTTTCCGGGGTTTGGGTATCTGTAGGCAATTTTAGAAGTCAGGTTGTTGAAGGCTTTCTTGAACTGTATATCATGTTCTTTTTGTTCACTCTAGAATATGAAAAAAGAACAAATACACTACATGCTGTTATTCTCAATTATTCCAATACATAAATAGGAATTTTCCACTTACTCGAGTAAACCACAGTCTTTTATTCCCTTCAAACCGTGGACGAGATGCATACCAATGCATTTTTCTTATAACAATGCGTGACGTTATAGTTACTCAACGTCATAGCACACTTGACAAGTAAATACATCTATGACGTCATCATCGCCATATATCTACGTCACAAAACATAATCAAATCATGCTAGAACTGTGTCACAGGAAACTACCCATACATGTAAATGGAAATGTAATTTTGAAAATGCAAGAAAAGCATGATTTTACTAGTATTTTTGCTTGACTTCTGGCAATGTAAGGTATAATTACTGGTATAATTATTATTTTTAACATTTACGGGAAAGAAATGAAATGTCATTTCATGTAATCAAATAAAGTACACATGTACTTTTCATTTTCTGATTTTCTGACTCTGCTGAGACACTACTACTATTATTCGGATTTATTCGTGAAATATGTCAAGGTTGAGTTGCGTAGGTTTGAACAGATAATCGTCTTATCAATTACACAGTGTAGAACTGTCGAGAAACGTCACATTTTTGGGTGTGTTTTTTTTTTTTTACTTTTAGAAATTCCTTATATTGAATATTTAATATGGTCACACATGTATATCTACAAGGTCAGTAATTGGAATAGCTCGAACAAAAAAGTGTCCTGTATAAAAAAAAGATACGTAAAGCAATTACTTAATTAACTTTAAGGGGGAATTAAAAGGGACCCGGATGTCCCCGATGATCCGTATCAGACTTACTTGTTTCAGGTTGTGCCAGTTGTTGTCTGACATAGTTACTGGGACGCCATTCCTGGAAACTTTCATCCAATCATTCATGTGGCCATATGTCGTTCTGAAAATGCATATGATGGGTTTGGATGAAATATGATGAAAATTGATGATTTCATTTCTGATTAAAAAAATGAAATTCACCGATTTCAAAATTCAACAGATATTAAAGCGCGCTCTCTGAAAGAAAAAGAAAAACCACTCCAAGAGAACAAGATTTCTTCATACAGTTTGAAAAGTTTAAAATATGAATATTTCACAGCTCTTGTTTGATTATTTAAAACCTAGAAGAAAAAAAATAAACACCAACATTTTCTTTCTTTTTTTTTTTTAAATGTCAAAGAATAATCTGTCGATCCAATACAACTGTGACGTTTATTTATAAATGTACATTAATTTTAATAAACTTTTTTAAATTTATTAAATTCCACCCGGTCGCCCAATATGACGAACAAATTTATGTACTTTGTGAGCATGCATTCTCTTTATAGAATGATATCAAATTATTTCATTGAACTTTGTCACCCTTCTCTAGCCGAAGAGAACTCTTGATAACAATAAAGATATTTAACCTACAAGTGTTATTATAGTTGATTTAATATCGATGTAATAAAATCAATCAACTCTAAATCCACCTGTAGGATCTAACTACCTGTGTGTATAATTTGGCAGCTATTAAAGCGGGTCTAGACTACAGGAGAGATTATCAGCAGGTAAAAAAAATCGTCTGTAAAAACATTAAATCAAGTAGTCCCATATTTTGTTAGCTTTACCTTGATTTTTTTTAATTCACTTTTACTTGATAACTTGTACACACTTCATCGCTACAGATTTCGTTCTGCCCTTGATAGTTCGTTGAGTCTTTTATTCGCCATTAATTGAATTTAAAGTCACAAACCTAAAAGAACGTTATGTTGAATATCCATTTGACCGTTGTGAAGGGGAATTGTGCGAAAATGCAAAACACATACAACGGGCATGCATAGAATGAGGGGAGTATTCTCAATGCTATAGTTTCCAAAAATCTTTGGTCTAAATAATGCTCGTGAAAGAAAATATTAAATCAGTAACTCAATATATCTAACTGTAAAATCTCAGTCTGCGAGATCTAATCAAATATCCTACGCGATCTCAGCAATTGACCAACGTTCAACACAATCAGAGCAAGTTAAATATATATATGTATGAATACAAAGTCATTGGTGTACTTCGCCTCGACATGCGTTAATTCAAAGAAGTGAAAGCGAGAAAAAAGTAAATACTGTAGAAATTACGTCACCTTTCTCTACGCAACCCGGGTGGGTCAAAATCACTCCACAGATACGCGGGGGTAAAGTTCTGGGCGGAGTTTGGCCTGACCGGTGGGACAACGGTGGGGGTGGGCTCGCAGTACGAGGGCTGGTCGGCATACATGGTTAAGACTCTGTCTCGTGCGATTTCCGAACCGGCCTGAGGTGTTAAGTCTCCGGAAAATAAGACCTGATCGTGTTTTCAGCCCAAACGAAACACACACCGCACAGGGCAGGTTAATCGTTGCAAAGGGGATAATCCCACAGTATCCTTTTAAAAATGTCTTTTGTTGATATAAACCTGTATCCCGTCTATTGCATTTCAACACCGGTATTATACATAAATATTTAAAACTAAGTAAACTTGTTTTTTAATTTGACATGGGTTACGTCTGTGGGGAAATACCCCTTACAATGGCCCCTTTGGATTAAAACCCTTCTATAATACGTTTTGTGTGTGTGCTTAACAACTGCTTTAGAACGGGTATATAGAGCGGTAATGTGTATTGCAAACGAATCAATAAAGGCAATGAATAATACACTGGCTTGATAGCACTCTCTGGATGCATAAAGTCAAACTTCTGTTCCGCGATATTTTTTGTACATTTTTTAACGGGAAAAATGCCTTCAGTCGTTTTGAAATATTAAATACAGATGATCGATATAAGCTAACGCATCTGTAAAAACAATGTCGGAAATCATTAAGTTTAATACTAGGTTTTTCAATTTGACTCTGGTACATTCTTGCGCACCTTAGCATAACTTTTAAATAATGACGCTGATTTGATATATGGTCGGAAATATTCATGACAAATCCAATAGAAAAGGTGTACTTTTTCATCAAAATAATACATTAATATTGTAGGCAAAAAGAATTTGTTGGTGGACACTGATGGTCCAAACAATTTTTAATTTAAACATATTTTGACTTTTAAAGGAAAATTCAATACATTGCGAAGCAAATATTGAATTCCTTATGCTTAAAAAGTAATCTAGAAAACGAAAAAGCAAACGAAATGCGTTGAATGATTTTAGAATTGAGCAAAGTTATACATGAGAGCCAATGAGTTCAAGATTGTGATGAACTTCGAAAGTAAACTGCCACACAAAAGGTGAGGAAAGTGATCAACTACTTGAAGAAGAAAAGTGCTTGTATATATAATGAGGTTAACGACAATACATACTCATAGCACCCAACACTGAAATGGATATTAGCGCATATTGAAACACATATTTAAAAATTTTGAACTTTGATTCTGAATTCTAATTTTTTAGATTTATCAAAACAAAATTTAGAAAACATCATCATATTATTTGTTCTTTTTGGCAATTAGTTTTACACGGTTAACAAGATTAGGACAGTCGCGCTTAGTCAATGAAACATCGCGCAAATACTATTTTCTTTTAATTAAAGCCAAGTAAAGTACTCACTTGTGTCGACTTAATGGTCTGTATCTTTTCAGAATCGTTTCGCTGCTAAAATCAACGTTAGGTTGAGGTGCGACAGCCATGTTTATTTCTCGGACTGCTACAATCCCGATAAATATCTATCTTATGTCACACTTTCATTAATATGAATCGATACCCGAACAACTACCTTCCCTAATAGGCTTAAATGGATATAAAACCATTAAACTTATCTTAATATTTTACAATGCGGGGCGGCAATCCTTCGCTCCAATGAGCTTTCATCAACGGGTGTACTTAATGTAATATTATGAGTTCTCCGCCCCGCCCTCTCGGGGTGCCAGGGCAAGGATACATTTGTCAACCAAATCAGCGGCTGTCTACTCATCATCGGAACCATTGTCTGTGTCTGAAGTACATATAAAACCTATTGTTCCCGCCATGAATGTAATCAACTCAGCTATTATGCATATTATCCCCAAGAGTTCTCCAAAAGACAATGCCGCTTCTCCCATGTAAGAGCGGAGCTTCTGGCGACGGGATATTTAAACACGTTGCATCGAACTGAACTGTATCATTCATATGTAACTCGATATATATGTATTGAGTGTCAAAGTCTGTCATCAATTATATAACTCCAATTCATATGTCGATTGCTATAGTGAAAGTTCGTTTAAAATATAATTGATATTAAGGTTCTATTTTTTTCAATGTTAAAAAATATTGATAAGCAAATATCTAGATAAAAAAGATTTAGAATTGAAATATTTGGTTTATTCTCTCTCTCTCTCTCTCTCTCTCTCTCTCTCTCTGTCTCTCTCTCTCTCTCTCTGTCTCTCTCTCTCTGTCTCTGTCTCTCTCTCTCTCTCTCTCTCTCTCTCTCTCTCTCTCTCTCTCTCTCTCTGTGTCTCTCTCTCTCTCTCTGTCTCTCTTTGTCTCTCTGTCTCTTTTCTCTCTCTCTCTCTCTCTCTCTCTCTCTCTGTCTCTCTCTCTCTGTCTCTCTCTCTCTCTCTCTCTCTCTCTCTCTCTCTCTGTCTCTCTCTCAAAATAGGACATGTTTACTGGAAAGTTTAAGTAATTGACGTATATTATACCCCATGCCTACATTGTAAACAAAGTAATTACTATCTAATGATACATAGTAAAAACCCTTCACCATTGCAGACGTATTTCAGCGCGGTGACATCAATGATAACGTGTACAATGTATATTGTTTAGAGCCGCCCTAGTTTTATAATGTTTATCTAACCATTGTCAGAGTCAAGTTTGTATTGATGATAAACGTCGGATAGTTCTTGAATTATTTATATATTTATGATAAAACTATAGTCCTTTATAAACAAGCATAACACTTGACAAAAATTATATCTCTTATCATAGTTCGAGATCCCTTAGATGAAAAACTAGTTGGCCAGTGTGGTTAATAAAAAAGTTTTAAAAGTAAAATTATATACAGTTATATTAATGACCGTTTGAAAAGAGGTCTTGGTTAGAAATGGCCGCTTTTTGCGTGCAGAGATTGTTATTTCTACGTGCGGAATTAAGGTTAACTACCCAACACATGCATTAATCAGAAAGTATGAAGAGTTCAACAATAGATTATTGTTTTCCATTCGCAATAACCTTGTCCACTTTGTACATGTACACAAAAACACATGCAAACTTTACCCTTAGCGTCATAGATTTACAAATAGAATAAGATTCTTACCTCGAGGGCTCCATGGCACTTGAACAGTCAGTGTATCTTTGACGACTGGATCAAATAGGGTTAATAACATGTATTTACTCGATTGAGTTGTAAAGATTAAGACCAATCGTTTCGATTTTGGATATTCAAACTTTAATGCAGATTAACAAACAAAGTCATATCAAATGAACTGACCATTGAAAATAACACAGATCTTAAAAGCAAGGGCAAACACATGGACAATGTAGATATTACAAAGTTGCATAGAGTTACATATATGTTGCATAAGATTACAAGTAACTTCTTTAAATATTGTGCAAGGTCTTTAAAATTAGATTGATTAGCAAGTCGATTGTTGGAAGATAGTATTGCTATACTGGGGAGACCATTCCGAGAATACATATATTGTTTATGCCATCCGATATAATTATCAATTGTTCTAGATGAAAAAATATTCATTCCGTCTGTTACATGTACGACGTGAAAAATTGCGATATTTGAAAAAAAAAATTAAACATGAATACTGTTAAGCTTCTTTAGTGGTGGGGCGTGCTATATTAATGCTAGTTTTCAATAGTCATTAGATATATAATATTTTTATAATCACAATCCAAGTAGAATAAAATCTAAAGCTGATAATGAAAGTTTTAATAAGAACAAAACCTATAAGAACATAGATAATAAGGTTTACACTATATATTTTTTAAATTATTAAAAACATTACCTTTGACATATGTCAACAATGATGAGTAATTATGGACAACAAATCTTTTATTGTTATACACATCGTTGAAAAAGAAGGAGAAAGAGATATATTAGCATGATTAAGCACAGGTTTAATAATACATGTAACTTAATTTTACCAGGACACAATACACCTTGCACATACATGTACACTGTATCTACTTATCAACTGACAACGAATTATTAAGAATTATTCAATCAATTGACATGTTAACACTTTGTATTATCAATTGAGAGTAATTTTACAGAACCGATCTTCATATCACAAAACGTACACATACATTTTACTACAGATTGTATTATATCATTTTGCAGGACAAACTATATTGATTTAAAAAAAAAAAACTAAACAACATGAAAGACAAAATTAAAAACGTTCCAGCATTCTATCAAAAAGCAATAATATATAATTAATGAAAAACAAAAACAAAACAAATATTCATATCAAATGATTATTTAGACCTAATTTAACATACATGTAACATTAATAATAGATATATACGACTTGAATACTACATACACATTTACGTATAAAACCCTGTCAACGTGGTTTTAATTTAAATGTTTTTTTTGGGGTATCATTATTTCTCTCGGTTTTTTTTTTCATTTTTGTTAATACCTCTGCGTTTATCGTTGGGTTGAGTGTTTGTAAAATTCATTTTGTGTTCGATTTTTATTCTTCCTTTGTTTTTAAGCATGTTTTTTTTTTCATGTTTTTTGTTTGTTTGTTTGTTTTATTATGTTTGAATGTTTCTTTGGGTATTGGGGAGTTGTGTTTAACCCTATCTACAATCCTTTCGAGAAATTTGATAAATATCGCATGTCTCTCGTTGTCTTGAATATAAACATCGTTACAGATATTAATATTATTAAACCTGATATAAATGTGCAGTGCATGCTTATAATAAAATAGCAAAGTTAAATAACTGTTACACAGATGTAACATTAAACTTTGGTTTCGTTTCTAAACCTAGAGATTATGTCATTGCATAGATTTTCATAAAGTTACGTATTTTTCCTTGAAATCTTCTTTTCCTTTCATTTATCTTTCTGACGACTCAGTCATTTATTTCACAAAACTCTCATGTTCCTAACGAATTAAATAGTAAAGAACTAAAACTATCTAGTCTTGATTGGTTATTGTAAAAATTATTAAAAGTGATATTAAAAAGTGCCAATACATATGTACGTGGTAAATGTTACAAAACACCCTTTGTACATCATCCTCCTCTTGACAAGGCCCGATCTTTCTTTCGATTCACCTGAGAATATATACACGTACATTTTGAATTAAAAAAAACAACTCTAATGAAGTTTAAAAAAACCATAGAGAAAAAAGTAAGCGTCAAGCATCATGTGACGAACGAATTTATGACTTGATGCGGAATGATATATAAAAAACCCAAATATACAAGTCCTTGAAATGTTCATGTAAGCATAATCATATAAATCTATTTTTATTATCTATTTTTAATCACAGAAATGACTTTATATGTAAGTCACACGCGTAGAGAATATATCGACTGAAAAAAAAGAAAATGAAACTCTGTTACATGAGGTGACAGAACATGCAATAAATTGTGACGTTTTACTTCTACTGTATGTATGATTTTGTGTGTAAAGTTGTACAGTATATAAAGGGGCATGGTCACGATTTTGGCCAAATTTTAATTTTCTGATTTTATTATTTATAATGCTTTAAAATGCATTTTTAATGATCAATTGAAATTTGAGAGTCATTCATGGAGTTATAAGAAAGATACATAGCTCACAATTCTTTGTCATGTAAACAAGGCTCGTGCCCTGTTTTTGTTTACATAAGTTCAATACACCAGTTAAAATATCTTTCAAGCTAATTTGTCTGTCTTTTTATTCATTTTAATTATAGATAAACAGTTTCTAACGTTTAACACATTCATTTTTGGTCTAGAACTGGAATTTTACTTCGTTCAAATTGTAAACAAACGCTTTGTTTACAGTGCTAAGAATTTCAAGCTGTGTAACTTGCTGATAACTCAACGAATGACACTCAAATTTTTGTTGACTATTAGAAATGCATTACTGAAGCATTGTAAACATTAAAATCGGATAAATAATTTTCGACCAAAATCATGACAATGCCCCTTTAATCAAGTACACAAAAAAGATACTGATTATTTAAATGTTTAATTTTCTTCAATTTTATGTACAACCTACCTACTGAATATGATCTGCGTTTAGATCACCAGTAAAGCCCTTATCGGTATATGCACGAACGTACATTTATACAATAAGAAAACAATTACCTTGCATGGATTTCATTTTTAATCTTTAGTTTCGTTTTGTTCATTTTCAATGGCGATCCCTTTTTCTGAAGTTTGTGTAGCTTCTGAAAAAGATAAGCCAAGACATGAATACATATGTAATTTATTTCAGTATATGATGACAGAAGTAGACATTTTTAAGCATTTATTGTTTATCAACTTATCAAATATTATCTAGAATACATGTGAAATACATTAATTCATCGCACATTTTGGATTATACCTTTTTTAATACAAGCAAAAATAACTATTTTCAACAGTAATCGCACGTATCAGATCTACACATGAAGAACAGTGGGTGACTGTAATTTGAAACAGTATTTATAAAAATTATTAGTAGTACTTGAGATTCAACATAGAACGTTCTAAATTTGATTAGATGAATCACCGTCTGCTTGTTGTAGGGACAGCATTCTGCTGATTTGGATTTGGTTTTTTTGGTTGTTCAAAACTCTCCTCTTCTTCGCTAGTGACCTCCTCTTCATTCTCTTCTTCACCATCGCCATATAGTTCTGCTCTGATATTTTCTAGAATATCTTCCTCATCTCCATCCGCGTCAATGTTATTTTCCCTCAAGATAGCTTTAAATGATAAAGCATATGATAGACAGTTTACAGATGTTAATTCTTTTATCAATCAGTTATTGATTTATTTTCGTTTATTTATCTTGTTGGTTTGTTCCATAATAACTCTTACCTTCAATATCGCGCGCGCAAACGTCATGGTTTTTCTTACACCTTCTTCCAAATTTGCAAGATCCCTTGACGAAAAACTCGCAGAGATGTAGGTATGGACAGTCATCCCTTTCACATACTCTTCGTGTGTAGTAGTAGCAAAGCTTCAAATCAACAGGTGCCTCTTCACTGGCAAAATCAGCAGATTCTTGCATCCTCTTTTTAAGGGCGGTAATGTCCAGAGACAGCAAGTTATGGTACTGCCGTACCTTTCTGTTTTGTTTGGAATCCAAAGAATGGGGATACGGACATGGTGCCCTTGTTTTCCTTTTTGTATGGATACAGTTGTCCATCATGAAGTATCTACAAATGTGTAGATCTTTGCATTGAGGGAACCCTGGACAGTTCCTTACGTTATTACAAATTTCTATGGAAAGACGGAGCGAAACTTCGGGATCCTCTCTCGCACCTTGGAATTTGAAAGAGTCAGGGTAACTCTGTAAAATCTTGTGAAGAGTTATCGGTTTTAGTTGAAGGTATTTACAGCTAGGATCGTTCCTGATTGCTAGTGCCAATCCGGACAAGGGCATTGCAAATTCCCGAGCTAGAACATGCTCTGCTACTTGTTTGATGAACTGAGAAAACGTCATAGTTGGTGAAATTGCCGAACTCCATTTATCATATCTAACATGAGCCATACTACCGACAATAATGGCCTCCCAGTGTTTTGTCCTTTTAGTTTTCTTAAAGGTTAATTGTTTTTGTTACTTTTGATACGAATTTTTAAATCCCGAATAAGTATTGCTCACATTATACAGAAATGAAGAAATACCGATCACACCTTCGCAGAAATAAAACAGAAAATGCAACACAATTACTAGTTGTTTTGCTTCCGTATTGGAAAAATCCCCGATTTAAAAATAACTTGCAGCGAATTCTACTTTCACTTTTGAAAAATCGTTATCAGATTCATTCAAAAACGACCCATATACTAACTCTGGTATAGATATCAAATCAAAAGGACACAGTCAATTATACAATTAAGATAAACATTTTTAACGCTTAGAAAATCACCCCAATAAAAAAAACCCACAGAATATAAAAACTCTAATGCATTCGTGTACAAACATGCACAGTACTTTAATAAGATGAGGTCATTCTTCGGTGGGTTATGGCAGGATAAAAACCGGTATTGAAAATAAATTATAAACATCTAAAACGTTGAAAATATATTCACAGATACCACAGACATTTTCATTTACAAACAGCAAACGTTTAACTTTACAAAGCTAACAAGTATACGTACTTTATGAAAATACAAATAAATCATGTGATTTTATGCAGCTGGAATTAATTGAGCTTAGCTGTAAACCCGTATGTCTGTTAAATTGCAAAAATTAGTGTCAATTAACTCCACCTAACTCAGCCCTGAAACCAAGTACATTTTAAGTTTTGTTTTCAAAATCAACAAATTTTATTTTCAGAATGTTTTTGTTGTACATGCACTTCAGTGAGCACATACTCGGAGAACGGAGTACAAGTTTAAGAACCAGTATGGGATGAGTTTTATAACATCGGGGCCTGGTAGAGCGGACAAGTTCTTATGAAGCTACGTTTGCTTTTATCTAAAGTCTATATGTGATAAAAGATATTTAATTTGGGGGACGCCAAATCTTTAAATGTAATTGGAATTTAAAAAATTCCCCTTTTGATAAATTGGGGGGGGGGGGGGTGTTTATTAAATTTTGTTTTCATAGTTGTAGTATTTCAAATATTAAAGAAAATATTTACATTCTGTTTTTATTACAAACCGTTGTCGGAAATATTTGTAATATTTTCACAACAAAAATAAACTCAATTGTAGTGTAAAATGTTAAGAGATTGTTCTTAATTAAAAAAAATAGTCCATGGCCATTACATGTTACTCAAAAAAAAACGTCATTGAGCTACTTTTTGACAGTGAAAAATAACACTTCAATCAACAGATCAAAGGTCTATAACATACAATAGACGGTCAGTTTGTCATTATCGGGATTTTCCTTTGATTAACAGTACTGTATTTTTAGTTTATGGTAGTTTACATTGTGGTATATTATATCATATTTTGTACTTTGTCTTTTATTGCATTATTTAACAAATGACTTTTCTTATTACTTAATCCATACCTTGAGTTGTATTGTGTCAAACGGAACACCACCATATCAGTTATCCATAAATACTATAAAGTCCCTGAATTTATTTATATCTGTACGCAGCCTTTAAGAAACATCAAAGTACTCATCATAAATCGTTTAAGGTAAGGAGCTTTAATTGATTGTCTCGGTTTATTTTCTTTACTTTAAACTAACGCGTAAACATTAAAAAACTCATGTTGGTACCGCTGTATCAACTGCACGTTAATATCTAACGCATTTATAGAATTACTTAATTCATAATTTATTTAACATTCGCTAAAGTCTACAGCCAAAGGAATGAGATTCCATTAGACATGATTGTATGTAGTACCTTTTCAAACTACTAGTTAAATAAATATACACAAAGTCTTCCATCATTTTAATAACTTTCAAACAAGAGAGATTGTAGTTCTCATATTCTGAACAAAGGCAATAGTAAGGAAATGATTGCCTCAACTTCGATAATTTTTCTAACACTAATACAACAATAGGTGTATAGACCTAAGTACAGCAGACGACTTGAGCAAAAACTTGATTTTGCAGATTAGGTTTCGCTTTAATATGAGGTGGAAGTTAATTGCTTAGATTATTTTGACAATTAAATCATACTTCTGACCAAATATAAACTCCTAAAGATGAACAATTAAGATATTTATGATCTTTGTATCACCACTCTACAATGTAATAGCTGTCTGCGTTTTGCCGTGTGTTTCCCGAGGTCGAACTCAGTTCAAATATCTGAGGTCCATGTCCACATATTTGTACTGATATCTAAGAATAAAACGAGTACAGTACATTAGAATACCAATAGCAAGACATCTGTCATAATAATACATATTTGTGGTAATTTCTTAAAGCAAGAAGAAGTAATAACGCTTTAAATATACATATAAGTATACATATTATAGGATTCGAATGTTCATAGCAGAAAATATTTCGTTCATCTTAAAAAATTTCGCTCACATTGAAAACGCTTAATATATTCAAATTTTGATAAACATTATCATAAAACTGACATGAATTATCAGCTATACAATCCGGTTAAAGATAAAATACACATTATCTTCGGATATTTTGGCAGTTTTTTCAATTCTCTATCTGGTAACAGTTAGTTTATAGTGATTATATGTTACATTGATGATTTCTTTTAAAAAAAAACTACAGATGATTACAAATTCTCAATGAAATTCGTTTCGAAAACTTGTCTGACATTATTCTCAAAAGAGAAATTAAATAAAATTACTAATCTTTGAAACATTATTTAGTGGTTACCTCAAATCCTGTTGCTGTGCATTTAAGAAATACACCCGAGAGTACAGTGCCGTCAGAAACGTATTGTCCAAACAGAAACGTTGCTACGGGTGTATACTTGGGGATTTGAGCACAGTTCTGCATTACCTGTTGCAAAACAAATTAATTGTATAATAAATCTTTATTGGTTTGCTAGGTATGTCGCATTCGTAGAAAAAAAGTACATTTTGATGATTTATAAAATCTTCATATAATAACACAGATATAGAATGATGATAATCCTTTTTAAAAGATATAATCAAGTTCCATTCATAATTATCCTTGAAGCATATATGAAGAAAATTACTCTTTTAATCAGAGTTTGAATAATTTTAAAAGATACACAAATTTCTTAAAATCATCTTGTATATACATGTACTGTATAACATAATTAACCTATGTCACAATATGACGCACATGCAAAACGTATTAATTCGCTCGATGTTACGTTTAATTTTTTTCTTCTATCAAATTAATGTCATTTTAAAAAAAAAAGTAATGAGCTTCAATCATAGAAAATCGATCTGTAATGAATGAATCTGAAATCAGTCAACCTTATACGAGTTTATAAAAACCTAGAACAGTTTACTCTATTATAAACTGCTTTGCATTGTATAAAATAAAACTGTCCAATGTTATCTTGTATACCTTAGTTAAAGCTATACACGCTATAATTTACGTCAATTTTGAATGACAGTGAAAACGCATGTGTTTGTCTACTTATAAAAGTTATCCTTAATCTGTAAATTACAATGGTGAATTCCATCTCGTTACAAAGATATAGAATTTTAATTGTTTATTTTCCTGCCAGGAAAATATACCTTTTCATGAATATTGATGAAGGAAGAGCGAAACCGACCTCATTGCGCATGTCCGCGGAGAACTAGGTGGTCGTTATTGTTTGCCTAATTAAATATCCAACTTGATTTTTAATATGCTTAACAGTTGTTAATTTGAAATACATACATGTATAATGAGTAAAATACGTTCTGGTCATTCACGATACCCTTACTTCTGCATTAACACTTATAGGATCTATAAATAGCACATAGGGGGAAAACACAGGTCTACGTCATTTTTTAATGGAGGTATTCATATCTACTCACATGCTTGTATTTTTTTCTTTTGTTTGTACTCGTATATCGGACAAATTTATGCTTTACTGAAAATAGCCTTTCCTTTGTGAAACTATCACAATTATGAAGATGTTGACCCTTCACCAGTTGTGGTATGATAGACTAAATTTAGCTGTCGATATCACGTGATAGATTGATATTCACGAGGAGGCAATACTTTCCTGGCAGGAAAATAAATATTTTTTATTGTTTAATATTTGATATATTTGTTACGTGATCGAATTGAGCATCATAATTAATAGCATTAAGGTAACTTTTATTAGTAATCAAACACATACATTTTCCCCTTTATTCAAAATTGACGCAAATTATAGCGTGTATAGCTTTAACATTTGATCTTATTCCTTAAAAAACCCACAGGAGTATGCATAAATGATTTAAACGATAAAGAATCAACATTACCATTGTTATTACATCGATCAAAAATATTACATATGCCATCATAAAGGTAAACTCTCACATTAACTCCTTGTGTCCACGTGCTTGGCGAACTAGCTTCACACGTTCTAAGAAGAAGAGCTTCTGACTGTGAGTGCATGTTGTCAGTACAAATACCAGCATCGGCGTGGGTCAGTGGAACTCCAGTAGCCAACGCCCGAACAAAGAGAAGGGGGTCGCACGCTGCCGCTAAAATAACAGAAAAAATGTCTTACACAACTTTCGCTAAAATAACAGAACAATCGTTTTTGAAGGCATTAATATACAACTTATAACAAAGAAAATCCTCTTCATCCACAAAACAGCGGTTTCAACCCAGGACTACTATATAATATGTAAATATTTGAAAGAAAAATCCCAAATTCTGAGAAACCTTTTAAATGACGAATCAGTCCAAGAATAATATTTTACCATGGCTTACATGTTCATGTTGTTGCATGTATCTATGATCTAATTGTACATATGAAAATGTATCGATAATTGAAAAGTCAAACCATTCTCTTTTTCCCGCAAAATTTAAAACTTTGGTGAGACTTACCTTGGTTAAGTCGAATTCAGATTGTAATTCTATGAGTCATAATGATCACTGAAGGGATTATGTGAGATAGTAGTAACCTCAGTATTTAAAAAAATAACATTTGGTCGATCATAATGCATTGGTTATTATCATATTCTTTTCATTATACCAGTACATAAAATTATACATTGTCTGAAATGCCCCCATTGCAGGGAGTGGTGGGAGGCACATAATCCCTTTATTGATTTTTTTTTGGCTCATAGAATTACAACTTGACTTCGACTTAACCAAGCTAAGCCTCGTCAATTTGTAAATTTCCTCATGATCACTTCCAGAATTTTGTGAGACTTTAAAGCGCATTATGATCAAATGTTGAAAAAATAATAAATATATAACATGACCATAATACTTTTCTACCCACAATAAACTTGTCTCCTAATTTATTGTTTCTTTTTTATTATTATCTTGTGCGGCACAGCTGATGTGATTCGTCTTTATCCACAAGGATATCTTTTTCATAAAATTTTGAAAATAGTCCTGCGTTAGACCATTAAACTTTTCTTTATATTTCACCCACAGGTAAAGCTGCCAATTTTGCTTTTGATACGGATGCCGATCTAACACTGTGAACCGAATATGTCTGTATTGACTCCAGAAATGTTCATCATCATTTTAATCCATCGTAATACTGTGTCTCTTGTGACTGCTTTGTGAGGTTTAGTATAACTTACTAAAAGTTCTTCATTCTTATTAATGCAGTTCTTGATAAATATTCCTTCACCACAACGCATATACAAAGTCTCCTGCCTGGAGGGTGTGCTTGCATATGTACAACATGCGTTTTATAACATGGTCTGGATTGTTTTAACAGTCTAGAAAATTCAATAATATATTCATTAAAACATGTCTCATATTACTAATATGAATAAAATGAATTGATTGAGCTTGTGTCGATTTTTTTAATGCAATTAACATTGTCAACTTTAAAGTTAAAATTTCTTCACAAGAGACCATTTTCTGAATTGTTGAAGAACTAACGATACCACCCACGTTCATGAATTGCTAGGTCTTGTTGGTCGAATTTTATAAACTCCTTTCATATATCTTTAGACAAGGCTTTTTAATCCCACACTGATATCATCTAGTTTTATATCCAAAGCTGATAAAGCTCCTCTAGCTGCGTTTATAGAGCTATAACTCAGTCCATTATTATTATTATTATTATTATTTTTTTTTTTTTTTAATTGAATTTTCACATATTCACATACCATAGCATAAACATTTATATAAATATATGTTGCAATGTATACATATACATTAAATTTATAGTATTTGTTTGATAGATATAATCAATATTTTGATATAAAGTATATATGTACATATATGTATTATTTCTCAGAATAGTAACGATATAATTTGAACAAGTTGTGGTATAAATATATATGTGAAAAATGGTTTTCTTTTTAGAAAAAAAAAGGAAAAGGAAAAATTCAAAGATACAGAGCAAAAAAAAAAAAAACCAAAAAAAAAATAAATAATAAGAAACAGGGACATTAAGGAGAGAATAAAGATGGTGATGAATGTTCCAAACGTTGAAATATATCTTTCCAATAAATATCAAACAAATGATAATTACAGTTTTTCAGAAGCAAAAGTTTTTCAATAAACAGTCTTCTGGTTATAGATTTCTTAATGTTTTCTACATTTAGCCTTGATGTTTTCATTTTAGTTTGCAGAATACATTGTTTTGTGAAAAGAATGATTAAATTTTCCAACCTATGAATATCTCTATTATCAAATTTTCCAAAAAGGATTGAATATTTGTCAAAATTTGTTTGTAAACCAAAGATATCTGTCATCCATTTCTCCAAATCAATCCAAATTTCTTTCACTAAATAACAGTCAACAAAAATATGTTCTATAGTCTCAGGGGTCTGTTGACAAAAGTAACACAGTGGAGAATTTACTATCCCTACTCTATGTAAATGATAATTGATTGGCAAGATCCTATGTAATAGTTGGTATTGAAGCCACAGTAATTTTGAACCCTTTGTGCACTTAAAGGGCAAACTATAAATTTTCCTCCATTGTCTTGAGTTAATTCGATTTCTGACATCCTTTTTTTCTGATTTTGGATAAAATCTTTTCTTTGATATCAAGAGATTGTACATGTCACTACAACCCTTCTTAGATCTACAAAATATTTCTACTGTATTTGGGTAACCAATATTACAATTCTTAGTTAACGGTATATTTAATACTTTCACATAATTTTGTAATGCTTGTGTTAAACCGAGCTATTGAACAAAATTTGTTTTAAAGTTGTATCTCTTTTTCAATTATAACTAAAAATCTGATTGTCATATTCATACATATCCCCTATATATATAAAACCTAAGTGAAATAAATCCTTAAAGAAAACTGATTTATTGTCGATTTTAATATCTGGATTATACCATATGTGTTCATTAAACAGTCTATCACAATTTCCTTTTTGCACATCAATAATTGTTCTCCAACATTGCAATACATCTTTCCAAAATCTATTGTTTGAATTTTTCATAATCATATTAGTAAAATCAATACCAAATTTCATCAATGTTTGCATATTATGTCCAAAATTAGCTTTAAACAAGTTTGTCCATTTTGAATTTGAAAATATAAGCCTTCTAATCCAACTTGATTTAAGTGCTATCATAAAGTTTTCGAAATCTATCATTTTTAATCCGGCATTCTCATATCCTTGAATAAGAGTGCTTCTCTTAATTTTGTCTGGCTTTTCATTCCAAATAAATTTGAAAAGTTTTCTTTCAAAACTTCTAATAAATTCTAATGTTGGGTTTGGTAGTGTTAAAATTAAATGATTGATTTTTGGGACTATAAGTGTTTTAATAACTGTTATTTTGCCTATCGGTGTAAGGTTTCTAGAATTCCATCTGGTTAAGAGTTTATCAATCTTTTCCATTACTGATATATAATTTATATCTATCATCTCTTCCAGATTTACTGAAAAACTTATACCCAAAGATTAAACCTTGTGTCAAATTCAGTAAATTTCCATCTAGTCCAGTCTAGTCCAGTCCATCATTACAACGAACAGTCAAACATTCAAGAACGTTATTTATAGATGGTGAATATGAACCATTTTTCCGTTTAGGTGCTCCAATATTTGTTTTGTATCAGATTCTCAAAAGATCTCAAACCAAAATATATTACAAGCATCTCGAAATAATTTATGTGAATTATTTTTTCTTCTTTTCCATCTTCCACCTATTTCGATATTTTCATGATCATACAATGTATATATGTGGCTTCTCAGCCCATCAATGATGCATCAGTCTTTAACGTTAGAAATGAGTCTAATTTCAGACTGAATATTAGGGCACCACCTAGCAAGTTCTTTTTTCATTTCATCATTTATTGACATTATTGCTTCAAAGTTTCCTTTTGCTTCTTTTAGATATCTTATTGTTTCTGATTCTAACAATATGTAATGTAATTGTTCCAACTCTGTCGCTGCAAAAAATTGAATTAATGAGTCCAGTGACTTGAGCGATAATTCTTATTTCAGCATAATTTTTGTTCATCAATGAAAAAATTCCTCATAAACCATTTCTTTTTTCTCTTCAGTCAATTCAACGATCATTCACTCTGAATTTATTATGTTACCCGAAAAAGTAATACTTTTATTAGGTTCAAATTGACTTTTCTTTTCATGAATCACAAAAACTAATCATATTTTCAAGATATCTTTTTGTAATGTCAACATTTTTTCTGCACTCTTCTACAGTATCTTCAAAGAGTAAGATGTCATCAATGTAGGTCACACTAACATAACCTTACGTTCAGGGTTTTTCAAAAATAGGTTTGAGAACTTTTGAACTGCTGAAGACAACCCGAATGGTAGGCAGGTATATAAGGAATAAAGAATCGTTCTATTCTTTGAGTATTATGAGGTGATAACTTTTGTCGGGGCGTGATCGAATCCAATGTATACCTATGGTTCGCAAAAAAATTTCTTACCTACCAAATTGTTTTTCCCCTAATCATGAAATTAGGGAAAGGGGGGGGGGAGGGGGGGCTAGTATACCTGTAACTCCAACTTCTCAATATTTCAATATGTTTTCTAGGTCAATTTCAGATCAAATATGTTTACTGCGATAAAAAGTGGAGGGGCTGAAGCCCCTATTATGCTATGTGCCTGATGGTTAGGTCTAACTTTGCAAAAAAAGTGGGGGGGGGGGGGGTTAACCCCCCCCCCCCCGGTTCCGACGCCTATGCATTTGTCTGTTTGCATGATCAAGCAACTCTAGGCTATTTTTACACCCATCCACGATCTTTTCTAATTTCTGCTTTTGTGAATCATCTACCTCCTTTTCTAACACTGCTAATTTATCAGCCACTTTAGCAAGAATAATGGCAGCGATTTCTATGCTCTGCATTTTTCTTTCATTGGTTCTTGCTTCTGGGGATATAATATCCCACACAAGGTGATTTGTTTTCACAACTTTAATACCTTAACAATTGTCTGGTCTTGCATTATTTTCATCTTTGATAAGATATTATCGTAAGACATTGTTCCTCATTCATTCCATTTCTGAATAGATCAGTTATGTTTGAAGCTAGAGTTTCATCTAATTTCACATCACATATTTCTCTGCTTTAAATCTTTAACTCATATTTGAAAACCGACTCTGGTTTCCCTGAACAGTTTCTCTATCTGATCAATCTTTTTTTCTTTTCAAAGACGTATTATCTGAATTTTTAAAATTATTTTAGACATGTTGTACATTGGAATTTTCGTCATATGTTTGATCATCATCAAAACATTCAAAATCATTATCGTATTGCGACTCTTGCAATTCATTTTCCATATTTGTTACTCAAGCTACCAAATTTTCGTCTCGTTTCTTTCGGTTTTCAAGTATTGTACTTAATATTGTCATCATTCGTTTGCATTTTCTGTACCATTTCTTTCGTTGTGGACCTCATCCATTTCATAGGGGTTTTTTTCCAAACGCTTTCATTCGTAGCACCTACCATGCTTTTTCTTTTCCTTCGTCGCTTGATCATCAAGTTTCGAACTCTTTTTGGTAACTTCTAAACTCATCTTTACGTTTCTCCATATCTAATTCTTCTTAAAAACGTGCGTTACTTCGTAACTGTTTCTGTTGTATCATTTGTTTTGTCCTATTTTCAAACATGCCACAAAGAAGTCGCAAACACTGGTTTACGGCAGTTGAAAAATAAATACAAAACTCCTCAAGTTTTGTTCAGTTATGACCGTGTCTAAATTATTGCTGGTAGAAATAATTAAGTTAAGCCCGTTAACTTAGGCACAACTTTTGGTAGCACATAAAAGAACAACGTCCTTCCCTTGTCGTTACTTGTACTACACTGCTGTTGCACATATTTACTACTGTCTTACATAATTCCAGAAGTGATTATGACGAAACAGAACTTTCTTTTCCCACCTAAGATTTTAAATTTCTAAAGTCCTAGATGCTGGATTAAAATTCATCGAAAGAAGGATCTCAGATTCTAAAATTTTCAACTCACATACAACGGAGTATGAGCATGAATAAATAGAAAAAAAATCAATTAAAATCCTCTTATCATATTTCGTTCTTTTTGAATTTACAAAAATGATTTTGGAAAACTATGAGTCCACTTACACACATTTAACATGGGTAGAGTAGTTGTGAGTATCGGTGTTGTCGTTGTCGTCGTAGCTGTAGTGTGGCGAGCTGTTGTTGTTGTTTTGGCATGCGTCACATGGTGTGTTGGCTGCGTTGCAACGGTTGCAACTTCATGTGGATAACCAAGAATGTCTTTAAATAAAATATTAACACATATTGTGAAAAGCACATTTTAGTTAATATCCTATTTAAAAGAATCCTTGCAGGACAATACTAGCCTGAAATCGGTACCAATAAAAACTAATTTAGTAAATGCGTTACAACCTGGAGGTCGATCGACAAAATATTGACTGACAAACAGACAGACGAACAGACGTAAATTAACGCAGCATTGTTTGATAAAATACCTACTTTCCAGCTCCCACAGTATTTGGGAAACACAAATCAAATTCATATGGTGAAGCATATCTCTCTTGTAATGTTCAACTGAAAAGAAAGAATTTCACAATTATAATAAGTCAATTTTATGAAGAAAAAAGAAAAACAAACCCAAAAATTGACTATAAAAGGAAAACTAATAAATATCCAACTGTCTTTATAAACGTTATTTTATTGCCTGAGTAGTACAAATATAACTAAGTATTAAATATAACATCGCAGTCTAATTGAAAATTATTTTAAATGAAAAAAGACAGGACAATTTTTAGATGTTTTGTTGTTTTACAAGAATGAATAGAAAAAAAATTCAGTGGGAGATAATTTAATTACAAACATAGATCATATTTTCTAATGACACTGACATACTTACGAGTCACCTCAGTTGATATTGAACTTTCATATAATAAAAAAGATTTAAATAAATACTTACGTTTGTCACTGAAATGATGATCTATATGACCATGCGCTAAAGAGAAAACAGATGAAAAACTCCATATATATATTTCTGCAATTGTTTTGTTTATAGAATTACAAAGACAGGTTTTGAAGCTGTTATTAATGGAATCTTGAAATACGGCTAAAAAAATCAGTGAGAACAATGATGTCATGGACTGTTACCTCTTTTTGCTGGAATGGCTTGAGGTGGTTGCTTATTTTGCAAGGCATACAAAAGCATATCAGCGTAAAAGTCTTTGGAAGCTGAAATTTATCTAAATGTTAACAACCCTGAAGTAAGTGTTTATTTACTATTTTGCTTCTGGGGTATATTTAAACACATCGCGAGTGGACTATTCTACAACAAAAGAAAACACGAAAAAAGTAATGTAACTGCTGCTTTCAATAATATATCTACTTACCGTTTAGTTCTGCATTATTGGCGTCGTGAACAAGGTGAGAAAATCCCTTTATAATCTCTACAAATAGAATAAAACTAATTAATTATATACTAATAGTAGCTGTCACTCTCAATTTATTAAAAATATGTTAGAGAGGGTTTTTGGTTAAAGAATTGATAGATTTAAACTGTTCTATATTACAAACAGTGACATCATACATACCTATATGTACATTCCCTTTTGTCGGTTGGTTTTTACTATTCCCTGAGGATGTTTTTTTTAGCTTCGTTTGAATTATATAGACTTGGTATGAACATAATATACAGGTAACACAATCGTAACTTCTCGGGCCTTTCCGGCAGGCCCAGAAAACACCTCGAATGTATTAACTCTACTGGATGTAATTAGAATTTTACACAAAATGGAGTCGCTTCCCAATAAACTATGTAAGTAAGTAATTTATTTACTTATAGTAACATGTGTATACATTTCCAAGTGTAATATCAACAATAGTAAGCATTGATTCAACACCCTGCCGTCGGGCCTATATGCTATTTTAAGGACATTGGATTCTGCGATCAAAAGTCTTAAAGTTTTTTTTTCTAAATTATTTTTTAAAAAATCTAAACACATAGCTAAACTAAAATTTTGGGGTCTATATGCTTCATCTGGCGCTACGTTGTATTTATGACCTACTTTACATTTAAGAGTAAAACAAAAAAATGTAATATTGTTTAAAGGCATAAAACATATATGTACATAATTTAATTCATGAAAATGAGCATGATATTTATTCTATAAAAGAAAACTATCCCGCAGAAACGCAGTTACATGTACAATATCTAAATGTATATCAATAAATGACAATTAATGAAGTCTAGCTCACATCTCAACAAATCGTAAAATGTGTTGTATTTATATAAAATTTTATGAAAGGGGGGGGGGGAGGCGACTATGTAATACATTCGAGGTTTGTTAAATCTTTAATTACACGTAGATTACTGAAAACGTGACTCTTATCCGTATGCTTTGAAAATAAAACATTTCTACAGTTACATACATAATTGTTCAAATTACGTTTTTCTTCACATATGCCTAAGAATATTTATCGGAAGTATGATTTGTCTACTAAAGGTAAAGCTTATTCATGCCTTGCTATTTCGGAAATCAACAAAACGGTGCTATACATGTATAGACAATTAAATGCATGTAGCCTAATGCTTTCGTATTATATTAACAGAGCTGACCAATGATATTTCATGCCGATCATTCCTTTAAAAGTAATACTTGTCCCGAACTCTGCCGGAAAAACCTGAGAAGTTGCGATTGACAGGTAACACCTACCGTCACGTTTGTGTTCGTTGTCACATACTTCTACATGTACCGCAAAAGATGCATCTGAATAAACAGAAAAAACCCAGGTGGTATTAAGTGGTATTCATCTATGTACAAAACACCTAGTAGACATGTATTATAGTATTAATTATTTTAATTAAACATGTTATACCATGAGATATACTGCATATGGTATTAATGATGTACTAATTTCATAAATATGTCTTTATTTTCTCATGTTGCTATGTAGATATGTATTTTATACATTTTATTAATATCTGTGAGTCAATACTCACTAGAAATACCCCCGCTCTGATGTGAATATACAAAAAAGCATAGTCAACACTTAACATTTTGCATCTGCGATAAATAGTTGCTGACAAATCTTTGATGAAAATTTGTTTGAAAATTTAGACTAAAAATAAACAAAGTCCTTATTTAAAAGGAAGTTGACGTCCGATTGATACAAAAATAGATCCAACCATATGGCGTGCCTAAATGAAAAGTGTTTTAAAATTTCAAGCACCTGCAATGAATAGTTGCTTAGAAAAATGCGACAGAATTTTTTGTTTCGGACAGAAGGACAGACAGACAAAAGGGCAGAGAAACAGATAGACACACAGACAGAAAGACACACAGGGGTAAAACAGCATACCCCTTTCTTCTTCGGAGCGGGGGTACATGTATAAAAACATTAACAACAACAAATTATAAGGTATAACATGCATAATACTTAAACGTTGTTAATTATGAAGTTGTTTTAACTGGAGAACTTGTCAATCTTTTTCCCAAACATAAGATGAGTTAGAGAAAGTCAGTTTTTTCATATCTTCTATGTAAATATATCATGAAGGACAGAGACCCTGTCGATATCAAGATCTGCATATATTAAGGATGGTGACTATGGTAAAAATAAAGAAATTCCGACTGCACCGGAGATAACGTTTTTCCCCTTATAATAAGTTTTTTTTGTTTTTTGTTATTTGAATATATATATGTTAAATGTGAATTTTGGTGGAAGATATATAAATATTTAGAATAAAATAAATAATTAAGCATTCCATTGGATACCTTTGAAATTCATTGATATCATATTTGTCTTACCTAAAATGGACAGAAAAGAGACTAGCACACATGCAAAAATATAGTTAACCATTGCGACAGGTTCTGCTGAGATCGAGTTCCAAGGAATATTGAAAATGTGACAAAAGACGGTAATTAGGTTCCGCTCCTAGTCAAGGCTACCGATAAGATCAAGAAGTCATGCAAGATAACACAAATGTGATCAGTACATAGCTTCAAATGATTTTACATATATCAATTTTGTGATTTTAATAGCTCCAGAAAAAGTTTTCTACTAGATATGTATATAAAGACGTTCTTAGAAATCATGATCATCAATTTGGTTGCGTTTAATTCTAGTAAGGCAAAATATCACATATATTGACCAAGAAACATGTTAACTTCTAGACCTCATCTTCTTGGTAACCATAATCATGCTGCTATTAAAAACTGATATTGATGCAGTATATTGATGTTAATGATTATAAAAAGCAGCAACAACAAATCTGTTGTAATAATTATCTGATTTTGCGTGAGTCTTGATAAGAAGGTCGAAATACAACCTCTGATCATATTTGACGGTCAGTGACGGAATTTCTAGCTTTTGGAAACGGGTTAACGTTATTGGTATTAAAAATTACACCTGAATATGACTATAAAAAGAAATTTGGTAAATTCATACGCATGTAGTTACAGGGACTCTATCCTTAAGTAGTGTGTATCATTTCAACGCGCAGGGGATGAAGAAATAGGAACTATTGTTGATCAAATTTGGCTATGATAGGTGCATGGCAATAATTTAACTATTTTATATCAATTGCTATATAAGGTAGTGCCATCTCTTAAAAAAAATCTCTCAAAATTATTATTGGATCACAAAAAGTTAATAGAATAATAAGAAATTTCTTTCAGACAAACTTTCTCATCCCATAAATATTTGTCAGACAAAATATTTCAGAATACGGATTCTTAATACTTTTTTTAAAGCCAAGGGATGTGATGTTCTATTTTGCTTAAGGAACAAGGTCACAGATAACCTGAACATTTTCATACTTTATATTTCATCTTTAAAGTGTATAATGTTTCAAGCTATACACGCTATTATTTACGTCAATTTTGAATGACAGTGAAAACGCATGTATTTGTCTACTTATAAAAGTTATCCTTAATCTGTAAATTACAATGGTGAATTCCATCTCGTTACAAAGATATAGATTTTTAATTGTTTATTTTCCTGCCAGGAAAATATACCTTTTCATGAATATTGATGAAGGAAGAGCGAAACCGACCTCATTGCGCATGTCCGCGGAGAACTAGGTGGTCGTTATTGTTTGCCTAATTAAATATCCAACTTGATTTTTAATATGCTTAACAGTTGTTAATTTGAAATACATACATGTATAATGAGTAAAATACGTTTTGGTCATTCACGATACCCTTACTTCTGCATTAACACTTATAGGATCTATAAATAGCACATAGGGGGAAAACACAGGTCTACGTCATTTTTTAAAGGAAGTATTCATATCTACTCACATGCTTGTATTTTTCCCTTTTGTTTGTACTCGTATATCGGACAAATTTATGCTTTACTGAAAATAGCCTTTCCTTTGTGAAACTATCACAATTATGAAGATGTTGACCCTTCACCAGTTGTGGTATGATAGACTAAATTTAGCTGTCGATATCACGTGATAGATTGATATTCACGAGGAGGCAATACTTTCCTGGCAGGAAAATAAATATTTTTTATTGTTAAATATTTGATATATTTGTTACGTGATCGAATTGAGCATCATAATTAATAGCATAAAGGTAACTTTTATTAGTAATCAAACACATACATTTTCCCCTTTATTCAAAATTGACGCAAATTATAGCGTGTATAGCTTTCACTGAGATGTATAGCTGACTATCAATAAAAATTTGAATGTCAGATGTCAAGGTATATACAAGATGTAGAGCTCACATATATTTTGTTATGTAGAGAGAGATCGTGTAATTGTTTTTTTACGTATACATTTGCGTCTATATATACCAAAACTCCTGTTTCAAGCTGATTTCTTTTCTTTGCTCATTCGACATGAACACAAACAATTTTTAGTCAGAGCCATTTACATTTTTGAAACATTTTTCTTTTATTCAGCAATCAGTATGCGAACAAAAACATGAAACGAACTTTGTTTACGTAACAAAGAACCGTGATCTCAGTATATCGCTTATAATTCAACTTCCCAAAGTTTGTTTGACCATCAGAAATACCTCAAAGAAGCATTCGAATTATCAAAAAGGGACAAATACAACTTACAATTGCTCAAAATGTGACTTTTAACTTTTATGTTCCTGGAAAAAACCAATGTTCATCCTTTCTTTCAGAAGGGCCTGATCACACAATTAGATGTCAAGTTATTAACACGTTTCTTTGTTCAGATGTGTTTCCAAAGTAATGAAGCATATTGATCATTATTTATTAGGAATATTCCCCCTTTTTTTTTTTTTTTTTACAAATATTTAACTGAAATTTTTATTCGGGCGGTCCACTAAAGTTACAGAACCATGTGATCAATCGTATTTTAAAATCAATGCAAATCATGTTGTATGATAATTTGCCATTTGTAAAAAACACTTTGCTTGTCTACCTTGTAATATAATTACTACCTCGTAATTCTTGCATTGTAGACTGTATCGCATATTAAAAAACCGTTAACGTAGTATCAAGGAATATTAAGTTGTATTCCATTTTGACACAATCTTTCTTAATTTGTATCTTGTTAGTACAAGATCTTCCAGAAATGGACAAAAACTTGCAGTATATTGGCTTGCCAAAGTAATGGGAGGGGGTGGTCAACTTTAGTGTATATTAGTTAATGATAAATGTTTAAGAGCATGACTTTAATGAACGTAAGTTGTCTTTCGTAGTAGAGGTGAAAAGAATCCCCAGTCAATAGAGGAAAGTTTTTCAAGAGCGAGAACTCCTTCATTCTTCATTGACGAAACAGTCCTGATGCACGTGAATAAACGAGTTGTGTAAAAAATGGATGATAAATTAATAAAAAGGAGATAGAAATAAAAAAGATCGAAATTGGCATTTACAAGTAAACCTTTAGTGGGTTCTTGAGTTTCTGAGTTATATACAATAAAAACTTTATTGTTTTATTAAAACTTTAACATTTATGGTAGATCCAGATTAAAATGTGTTCAAATCGTGACTCCATGGGCATGGAAAGAGCCCTAACACGGGTCGAAGTTAATAATAGATTAAGTAGAAAACAACACTTTAATATTCTTCTGAAGAACCGAAAGGCTACAATATGCGAAAAAAAGATTAAAAGAAAGCTACGTGTATAATACCAAATTCTTAGTTAAGTATCGATGTTTATTTTACCCACGTGATCAAAAATGAGGTAGGGGTGGAATTAAATTAAAGGATTATATAGATAAGAAATTCTTATAAAGCAAATAGCTAGTAGCTTTTCATGTGTAAAATTGTTTTAAGTAGAAGCAAATATAAGAATGCTTCAAATCCACTTAAACTATACCTTTAGGGTCAGAAAAATGATCATTATTCCGTTTGGGGGAGGGGGCTATGTTTGTATTGATCAAGTTCACTTTTATCTAAATATTTAAAAATAAATTTATTTATAGGTTTATAGGTTTATTTATAGGTTAGAAGTTAGAGAAAACCAGCATATTTTAAAATATTTAAATAATTTTTTAATAAGTCAATTTGAATTTATCAGGCATCATTTTTGAAAAGGGGGGGGGGGGGTAAACTCATCCAAAACATTCTTGAAAAGCAAAATGGGGGTAAGGGGGGCGGGGGGGGGGGGGCAGCAAGTATACATTTAACTTCAAAATCACTTACTTTAATATTTCACTCTATTAGATACACAAATAAAATAATCAAACTAATGCGTAAGCTGGCATAACTATGTTAAGAAATTGTTGATGCTTTAATTGTTCACATTTATTTTTTGTATTATACTGGATATCAGAGCTTGTCCTTGTTCCATACGCTGCCAATAACTGATTAAAGCCATCATGGCAAATGTTACATAGGTGAGCAATGTGGCCCATGGGTCTCTTCTTACAAGAACCTTCTATTTTCAACGTTCAACGGAATTTCAGATATATGTACTCTAAATTAACACAATGAAGACGTATTTACTATAACAATATGTTATGATAATTATGCAAGTGTTATGCTATTTTCATCCGTCTGAGTGTCGTATATAAAAATCCATACAATATCCAATCGCCTAGAGAGTGTGTAATCCTTCGTTTTAGAGTGGGTCACTTAGCAGCTGAGATGCTCACCTTCGGAAACTAATATCATTGAAAAATAATTAATACCGAGACAGAAATAATTTTTGTAATAAAGCATATTGTGTAGGATTATTGGTAAAGATAATATAGATATTCTATATTTAATAACTTTATGATCAATTTGTTTCTACAGGAAAATAATTTGGCTCAATACTCTTTCATGTTAATCATTTCAAAGATTTTTGATACAATTGAATAAACGAAACCTTCACATTTCAAAAAGTAACCTATAGCATCAAATGGCGATCAGTAATTATTGAATTGTGCACTAATGACAGCAGATAGTCAGTATTCTCGATTGCTTACAGTATAATCCAAATATGTGATCACGATATACAGTGTATGTGGACCCCCAAAAATGAAAAAAAATCATTGCCTGCAATGTTATAGCATCGAGTACAGAACATTGACTTTTATTCTAAACTTGTTTCGAATAATATTTTTATTATGGTTCGGGGTTATAAGATGAATGATATACAATTAATATTCATTACATGTATACTGCCTAATTCATTATTTTCATATTTTGACATAATTCAGAATCATATCAGCATTGCAGACAATGATTAATTGTTATTTTTTTAATAATTATGTATGGTTGTAAATACATTGAACTATAATTACCAGATTCACCAACAACATCAAACTACAATTTAAAAAGAGGGAAAACCCTTACAAAATTACAATGAGTGAATACTCTTACCATTTTTCAGAATATAATAGTTCAGAATTTGATCATGAATTGATGGAAAACAAGCATATTTGTCCAAAGAATTTTTTATTTGATATCACAATAACTTGATTAAAGAAGCACTAAATACATTTATTTATTGAGTGCATTATTGATATAACAGTTTCGAACTATTTCTCGTGCAGAGCCATTCTTCAATGATTTCTGTTAACAAAACTATCTTTTGATGTTAATGTAAATTTTAGAGTCAGATATATCTTTTTTCTTACATTTTTGATTTGGTGAAATCAGATTACAAAGATTCAAAGATAAATGTCCGAGGGTAAAATTGATACTTTGTGGGCATGTCATTAAGGGTGGATCAATATAGAGTCTTCATAATGGGAAACTGGTAAGACTCGAAACATTGTCATTCAAGTATGAATGAAAAATCAACTATAAATCGTTTTGAGCCCTCTACTTAATTCATAAAAACTAAGGTATATAAAGATGTTTACGCTATAAAAGAAAACATTCCTTAAAAACATTTTCAAAAAATTATAAAATGCTTTCATAATATTGGCACCATTATGATATATATGTACGTAGATATTTGTTTTCATTACTTAAGTTTTTTAAACAAGTTATTTTTTTTTATACATTCTAGATTTAAATATTTCCCATACCTTACATTTGTCATCCATTAAAATATCTTGTTCTGCGATTATTCTAAGAAAAAATATACTCTTCATTATAAAATTTCGACAAATATTGTTTTCATGTATAACGTTTTAAAATAAATTGATGCACTGAGAAAAGTTGTGGATATGAACTTCTTTTTATTTATTTAATAAGCACTGGGAAATTGTGCCGGCCATTAAGACTAGTATTCACTAGGTCTTTCATAATATAGCCTACTAGGGGCAGCAAATACTTAAAATTCGTCGTCCACGCGTTTTGTTAATGGTCTCTGGTCAACAATTTGTCTTTCAAATTGACATTCTTCACATTAAGCAAGTTGTCAAAGAAAAGTTTATATTAAGAGTATTGATTTTGATTTCTTATTTCTGGGAAAGGCGACATAAAATTTGAGAAATAATAGAAGTTTCTGTCTGCAATACGCATTTGTATAGAGGGATAGTTTTCTTAATTTAACGGTGGTATAGGTTCAGTTATTTTTAGTTGTTATTTTTGTTATAGATAAACGAGTTCGATTGTATTTTATCAAAAGGAAACCGAGTTTCTAGCCGACGGTCGAGCTCGCCTTTGCAAGACAACGAAGCTTGTATTATATAAAGATCTACGTACATTAAGGAAATCAACTG